>NC_044042.1:21998773-22299372 GCF_901765095.1 Microcaecilia unicolor
CCAGCCCAAGTTTTAGGTTGAATGAGTCTCCAGCTGTATTCCAGGATAGGAGCGTAGCCATTCTGGAAAGGACTGGAACAGGATGTTCTCAGTTTTAAGGTGCTGCTCATCGGTGGAGTCCCATGTCAGCAGCTGTTCATTCAGATCTCTTTCTGTGCCCAGTGAAAATTCATTACTGCTTAGGCCGTACTGTTAACCCTTTATCTTCCAGTGAACCACATTCCAATGCTGCATTTTTCAGCAACAGACATTTTTAAAACATGGCTAACTCACTAAGCTCTCTTGAATTACAGGGACACAAGTTCTGCTGAGGGTTTTTAAGAATCTTCTTAATTAAAAAAAAATAATTCTGGGTGGATGCAGTATAAGGCAAATATTTGCTGTAGTTCATTTCTCAGTTTTTAGGTGTGGCTAATCAAACTCCGAGTAGGAGCTAGAATGGGGGGAGTCAATATTTTCCTGTCCATTAATAAGAAGGTTTCTTTGCAAGGTGTCTGAACTTAAATTTCTTGACGTTGTATTTTATAAAGGCCAGGCAGCATGAGTGTTTCTTTTCTGATTACTGTTTCAGTTTCTAATCTTTTTGATGAGTCTTTAATGCCCTTTGCCTTTTTTTTCCAGACGTAAGCACTGATAAAGTAATTTCGCAATGTAGCAGACTAAGAGCTTAGAGTTTCCCCTTTAACGTGATAAAATAGTAGCTAGGGTTAAGCTCTGGCACCATGAAACGTCATTCACAATTGTCCAGGAGTTTTCCCCCATGTTTTTAAAGGTTTCTCTTCCCCCCCCCCCCCCCCCCCCCAAAAAAAAAACAACCTACTTGGTCTGTTCAATACTTTGACAGTCCTGGGCTAGTGGCCATGCACTTGAGCTTTTTCCAGAACCCTGTAATCATGGGGTCTAATTGTGGCCAATAGATGGCACTCTTAAGCAATGACACCCTCAGCACCCTAAGCCCTAGCCAACCATGGGAATGTAAAGCATGATTCAGGGATCAAAGTGGGGACTTTCCACAATGGCAGTGCAATGTGCTTGTCACATGGCCAGCAACATACAAAAAAAAAATCAACATTGATGAACCAGTAATCATGCTAGAAATCGTTCCATCTTGCTGCAAGGTAATGACATTATTATTTTATATTTATTTATTTTTTGGGCAACGTGTTCTGGGATTCCATGGTACCTAGGGGATTGAACCTTGACTTTTGGAGACTTTTCTCTAATTCTGGAAATACAAAATTGAAGCTGGGTTGAGAGCTCTGTAGCAGCTGTTTTGGGAAAGTTACCGAAAAGAGATCAGAATGGTTTTTAATGCATTTCACTCCTGCATTAAAGAGCCCAATAGTTGAAACCACAATAGGTGATAGCTCCATGCCGAGCATCCTCCTTATTAATCTAAACTAATCCCCAAATTTTCTGGACCTCTAGATCCTTCCGGTCCTAAGTGGTTTACAATAAACAAGACTTAGTAGGTTAAGTACAACGTAATAATGAAGAAAACTAAAAATACAATTTAAATCAATAATGGCTAAAAAAAAAAATAGTTTGCATACTAGTTCATTATAGTTAAAGATAACGTTTAAAAAAAATTTCCTGCAAGTAAGATATAAAACTGGATCATCTCTGTATTTTTCAGGAGCCATGTGTGGGCTGAGCCTTGTCTCATTCAGGCTGCAAAGCAGGAGTTTGATGGTGTGATTGAGGAGTACCTAAGCACTGGAGAGAAACTCTTCGGCCCATATGTCTGGGAAAGGTACAGTCTTCCACTCATTAGCATCTGTAGATTCCTAAGGACTGTAATGTTAAAAAAAAAAAAATTCAATACAGTAAGTAAGGAAAAACAAACCCTGCCCCCCCCCTTTCCAAAATAAGTGAAGAATAATTTTCAAGCTGTTTCACCTCTAACAATTCTTCTTTCCCAGATATGATGTGCTGTTCATGCCACCATCCTTTCCCTTTGGTGGTATGGAGAACCCTTGCATCACGTTTGTGACGCCGTGCCTCTTGGCTGGTGACCGCTCTCTGGCTGATGTCATCATTCATGAGATCTCTCATAGCTGGTTCGGCAATTTGATCACTAATGCCAACTGGGGGGAGTTCTGGCTAAATGAAGGCTTCACCATGTATGCCCAGCGAAGAATTACCACCACACTCTACGGTGAGGTTTATTTTATCTTTTGGCACTTAAGCGGTCAGGTGAAAATGTGGAGCTAGAGGGAATGTGGCTTTTCCCTGTTGCAGTGGGCCTTGGGACATAAGGGATAAAACCAGAGAGAGGTGCAGTTTGGGTGGAGCTGGGGATCCTTTTTCTGCTGACATCTACATTTCTACATAGCTAGAGCATATTGAAATGGTAGTTACAATAGGGAAAGAGGCAGCTATGAATTAATATTCAATTTGTCCTCGTAGTCTTGATTTGCTTGAGCTTACCAAAGATGAGCTGTGATGTCAAGTATAGTTAAAGCTGCATTGCCATTGGTCTTCGTGGTGATGTACATCAGTGGCGGCCCTACCATTAGGCCAACTGAGGTGGGGGCCTCAGGCGGCACTCTTCATGGCACGCACACACACCGGCTGCAGTCTGGCTTCCCCCTTCCTTCCTTCCTTCCTCCCTCAACCCTCTTCCCCAAGTTTATCTTTCTTTTTTTGTTTTTGTTTTACAAAAGTCAGTGGCAGCGATTCCCGTACGCTGCCCTTCTGCCGGCACCGGCTCATCTGTACTGCAGTTGCCTCTCTGATGTAACTTCCTGTTTTCTTCAGAGGCGGGCTACAGTACAGGGAAGCTGTTGCTAGTGTATGGAAATCACTGCTGCTGCCAACTTTTGGAAAAGAAAAAAAGGAAGGTAGAGTGGGGGAGGAGATTTAGGAAGGAAGTGGGGGGGGGGGGGGGGACATCTGATTGCCTTGGGCCGCCCCTGGTGTACATACATCTCCAAGCTGCCACAGAGTATATGATGACCAATAAGAAGCTGGAAATTAAAAAAAAACCTACTGCTAGTGTCATCGTTGGCTATAGATTGATGATTTGCCACAACAGTTGCTTTGGACATGACAGACCTCATCCTTGAACACGTTACTTATGCCATAAAATTTGAATGGGACCTAAATGGGAAAAGTGTACTGTATACAAAATATTTTTACAGAATTTTATAATGTTATCCTCTGCATATTCAAAGATGGCTAGAAGAAGGCTATCTGCTCCTGTATATCATACTGAGTTTGAATTCTCCTGTATATCCTGTATTCGTTGCCAGAGAATGTGGTAAAGGTGGTTAGCTGAGCGGGGTTTAAAAAGGGTCTGGACAGCTTCCTTAAAGGAAAAGTCCATAGACCATTATTAAATTGACTTGGGAAAATCCACTGCTTATTTCTGGGATAAGCATCATAAAATGTATTGAGCTTTTCTGGGATCTTGCCCGGTATGTGTGACCTGGATTGGCCACTGTTGGAAACAGGATACTGGGCTTGATGGACCTTTAGTCTGTCCCAGTGTGGCAATACTTATGTACTTATCATACTGAGTTTGAAATGTGCACATAGCAAGCAGAAATACTTTGCTATCAGTTTTAAAAAATTATCGATAGCTCATTGTGTTTGAAATTCTTCAAGATGAAGTGCTTGCTTATGTCACAAGTTATCTATTTGGAAAGATTTCTCATAATTTCATATGTGTATGTACCTGACATATCAGTTTTGATAACACAGAGGGTGGCTTTAACTTCTGGGATATTTTTACTTTGCTATCAGTTTTAAAAAATTATCGATAGCTCATTGTGTTTGAAATTCTTCAAGATGAAGTGCTTCCTTATGCCACAAGTTATCTATTTGGAAAGATTTCTCATAATTTCATATGTGTATGTACCTGACATATCAGTTTTGATAACACAGAGGGTGGCTTTAACTTCTGGGATATTTTTATATCATCTGATACTATAAAAAGTCTGTCTTGTCACCCTCTAGGCAGCTCCAAGTGGTGATTCCAATGCATTAGCTGTTGCTGGGCAAATGCAGTCTGTTCAGGTTTTCTGTGCAGTACCAGTTCCATTTACAAGCCAGGAGAGGCAGACGGGCAGTACTATAGTAACATAGTAGATGACGGCAGAAAAAGACCTGCACGGTCCATCCAGTCTGCCCAACAAGATAAACTCATATGTGCTACTTTTTGTGTGTACCTTACCTTGATTTGTATCTGCCGTTTTCAGGGCACAGACTGTAGAAGTTTGCCCAGCACTAGCCCCACTTCCTAATCACCAGCCCCGCCTCCCATCACCGGCTCTGCTAATCTCTTCTAAGCTTCTGAGGATCCATTCCTTCTCAACAGGATTCCTTTGTTTATCCCACACGGGTTTGAATTCCGTTACCGTTTTCATCTCCACCACCTCCTGCGGGAGGGCATTCCAAGTATCCACCACTCTCTCTATGAAAGAATACTTCCTGACATTTTTCTTGAGTCTGCCCCCCTTCAATCTCATTTCATGTCCTCTAGTTCTACCATTTTCCCATCTACGGAAAAGGTTTGTTTGCGGATTAATACCTCTCAAATATTTGAACGTCTGTATCATATCACCCCTGTTTCTCCTTTCCTCCAGGGTATACATGTTCAGGTCAGCAAGTCTCTCCTCATACGTCTTGTAACGCAAATCCCATACCATTCTCGTAGCTTTTCTTTGCACCGCTTCAATTCTTTTTACATCCTTAGCAAGATACGGCCTCCAAAACCGAACACAATACTCTAGGTGGGTACTATGTTTCCTGTTGCCATGGAATACTGGTGTGCACAGCTCAATTTTGCAGTGGCAGAGTTGAAGTTCAGGGGCATACTAAGTAGCTTGGAGGTGGCTCAGGCAGATCTCAAGATCAGCAGCAGTCCTGGGTAGCAAGTATAGAACTGCAGCGGGGGCAGGAGCAGCAGTCTGCACAGTAAAAGGGATCACTAGAAGGTGAGGGGAGACACACGGACAAAGAATGGCGAGGACCATTAGAAGCAGAATGAGGGAGAGAGAGGAACTGGTGGGGATGCAGTGCAGGACCGTGAATGATGAGAAGAGGTTAGAGGCAAAGTAGTTGAACAAGGCTGGAGTGGAGTGTGGCAGAACTATGTAGCTGAGCGGCAAAGAGAATGATGGGTTGTAGCTGGGAGTAGGAGAGAGACAGGTGGGGGAGGGGGGTTAGAGACAAGACATGCAAGGAGAGGTAAGGTTTGGTAAGGTCCATCTTAAAGGGAAGGGAAAGTATGTGGGGGAGGGAGGGGCTCAAGTTAGATGAGTAGTGGCCTGTTAATGTATGTGTTGGGGGGAACGCAAGTGACCGTTGCTCGGTGTTGGTATCTTTAGTGATAATGACTGGATAGTAGAAGTTTGATGTGATAGTGGGTGAGTAGTACTATGGGACAGGGCAGAGTAGAACCTTTAGAAATATGGTACTGTAGGTGTGGCTGAAATATATCCCTGCATATTCCTATTCTTGTCGGTCCCACACTGCAGCAGCCATCATTAGAATAATTCTTTTATAAGATGTTTGCATTGTAAAAAGACTGCCACGTTCTATCCCCCTTCCCCACCCCCCTAATAATTTTTTGTAACCCCATCATTGAGCTGAATATAAGTCATTGACTTCCATATTTGCTCGAGCATGGGCATTTAAGGGGCAGTTCAATAAGCAGGTGCCTCGTTTTAGGCATCCTGAGGATACGTGACGCCCAGATTGAGTTATAGAATTACTTGTGTAACCTCGTAGTGGTGCTGTAGGCCTTACATACTTGCAGTCATAGAAGTGCGACAGGGACGCTTGTAATCACCTGAGGCAACATGGCTTTACCAAAGGAAACTCCTGCCAAATGAAACTTATTGACTTTTTTTGACTGGGTGACCAAAGAACTGGATGAGGGACGTGCGCTAGATGTAATCTACTTGGACTTCAGCAAAGCCTTTGATACGGTCCCCCACAGAAGACTCATGAATAAGCTGAAAGGGTTGAACTTAGGACCGAAAGTGGTGAACTGGATAAGAAACTGGTTGACCGACAGGTGGCAGAGGTTGGTGGTAAATGGAATCCGCTCGGAGGAAAGGAAGGTGAGCAGTGGAGTTCCTCAGGGGTCGGTGCTGGGGCCTACTCTGTTTAATATATTTGTGGGAGATATTGCTGAAGGAAAGGTGTGCCTTTTTGTGGATGACACAAAAATAGCCAATAGAGTGGATACCCTGGAGGGAGTAGAAACGATGAGAAGGGATCGCCGAACATTAGAAGAATGGTCATGGGTCTGGCAGTTAAAATTGAATTCTACAAATACTAACTATTTGGGTGCTAAGTTGCTATAGACTGGTATGCAGTATGTACTAGTGTAATTCACTGTTACTACCAGAATTACTAATGTATCGCATCAAGAAGCTTTTAATATATATATTTTTTAATATATTATTTTTATATTGCAGTGCTCAGTATGTGTGGCTGTGCCTTGTACCATTATCACGGTAACTTTTAATAGTGCACCAACTTCAAACATCACCGCACTGGGCCTGCCTATCCTCCTTAGTACATAGTAATGTCACTTCAGTTCTTAAAGTAAATGTACAAATATTAAAGATATAGAACGTATCTTTCCACTTATCTGATATGATGTTTGTTAAAGGCAAGTCCCTTGTGGTGCTATGTTGTCTGCAGCCGTGACTCTCTTCCACCAGTGTTAGTGCTCTATTGTGATTTAAAAACAATTCTGAAGGTGAGATCTTTCCCAACGTGAGACCATGTTTCACCATTACGGTGTCTTCAGGGGATTGTGTTCCAGTCTCTAAATTCAAAAAACCAACATTTTGAGTTCAAAAATCATATAAATGAATATTGTTAAAAGCTATTATATGTGCATTTTTTTATTTTATTTTTGTTACATTTGTACCCTGCGCTTTCCCACTCATGGCAGGCTCAATGCGGCGGGCAATGGAGGGTTAAGTGACTTGCCCAGAGTCACAAGGAGCTGCCTGTGCCGGGAATCAAACTCGGTTCCTCAGTTCCCCAGGACCAAAGTCCACCACCCTAACCACTAGGCCACTCCTCCACTCCATTACCTTCTAAACTGTTCTCTCTAGATTCAATTGTAGGCTTGCTAGGAGGTTGAATTGCTGCTGCTCTTAAAGCAACCGCTATTTCTTTATTGAGACCTTGGGGCTGACCTGTGCCCCACTGAAAAATGAATCTCTGTTCGATGTTTGCTAAAACAGCCGATATGTCACCCGCCCCCCCCCCCCCCCCCCCCCCCAACGGAGGTTCACCCGAGTCAAAACCACATATTTTAAATCTGCTATTGAGTGCCGTTGTTGTCCCCAATGTTCTACCAGCGGAGCTTCTCTCTTGTTGACCCGTAGATTGCTAATGTGTTCCCCTATGCGTTGCTTAACTTTGCGCTTAGTTTGGCCGATGTACCATTTATAACAGGGGCATTGTATCCCATATATAACTTGGGCCGAATTACAATCTGTGTGGCCCCGTAAGTAATATCGCTTGTCGGTTTTAGGATTGACAACGTTATTTCTCTCCATAGCATAAGGGCAATAGATACAATTCAAACACCGTTTGTGCCCTTCATCACTGGCCGCAACTGCGGATCCTGTATCTCGAAAAACCGATAGCAGTTCACCCATGTTTTTGGCTCTTTTAAATGATATCTGCGGTTTATTCATGAGTTGAGGATGTAAACGCAGTGTGGGCCAGTGTTTATAAATGATCTTTGTTACTTCTTGTCCAGAATTGGAATAAGGCAGAACACATGGAATATTGCTTTGGGGGTACTTGTCTTTTGATCGAGGAGCTAGCAACCACTGTCTATGTGCATAAACGCTTGACTCGCAGGAATTGTCCAACGGGGATCCCATTTTTTAAAGCCATGGGGTGATAGTGCAACAAGGTGTTCCTGTCAGTGGGTTTTTTAAAAAGTGAAGTAGTGAACTGTCTTTGCTGCATACTGATGTACTGGGCAAACTTCTTCGGTCTGTACTCTGAGAAAGGCAAGGACAAATCAAACTCGGGTATACATATGAAATATCACATACCATGTAAAATGAGTTTATCTTGTTGGGCAGACTGGATGGACCGTACAGGTCTTTATCTGCCATCATTTACTATGTTACTCTTTGGAGTTGTACATGGAATGTTGCTACTAACTGGGATTCCAGAATCTTGTAACTCTTTAGGATTCCAGAATCTTCAGACCTTTTAGTACAAGAAGAGTGCTGGGCAGACTTCTATGGTCTGTGCCCTGAGGACAAATTAAACTCGGGTATACATATAAAGTATCACATACCATGTAAAATGAGTTTATCTTGTTGGGCAGACTGGATGGACCATACAGGTCTTTATCTGCCGTCATTTACTATGCTACTATGTAATGTACAGCATTCTGTAAGTTAAGGTGAAAATGGCAGCCCTGCACATGATCCACCCATATGTACCCCCACCCCTTGCATTTACACAACTCTCCCACTTATGCATCCTTGCAGAATAGCGCTTAAGTGCCTTGCTAGCTTAATTGCTAATATTCTATAATATTACGCACACAAGGGGCGTGGAAATGTGGTGTCCACTTACAGAATTTCCCCTTTTACTATCTTATGTGCCAGATGGTTATGTGTGTGAAACTCCTTTATGTTTTAGGAGGCACCTTCACAAAGTCTCTCTGATCTGAGCCTGTACGTCTAGTCCCGTCCTTAGCCGTTTAAGTCCAAACTCAAAACCCACCTGTTTACCACTGCTTTTGACTCCTAACTCACTTGCCCTGTCCTTTATCCTTACCTCTTTATTCCCCTACCCTTAATTGATCTATCTGTTTACCTGTCTTATCTAGATTGTAAGCTCTTTGAGCAGGGACTGTCTTTTGTGTATGGTATACAGCGCTGTGTATGCCTTGTAGCGCTATAGAAATAAGTAGTAGTAGAGTATTGGATCCATCCAAAGTGTAACTTTGCTGCTTCTTCAGGTCCTGCCTTCACTTGCCTTGAAGCTGCCACCGGGAGGGCTCTGCTACGCCAGCACATGGACACAACGGGGGAGGATCACCCGCTAAACAAACTGAGAGTGAAAATCGAGCCAGGTGTGTACTAACTTCTTTCATTACAGCACTGCTTAACTTTACCTCCTAGGAGAAGGCCACCAAGAAGCTAATAAGCTGGTCTATTTGGGAGCACAGCCCTAGCTGCTTTCTAAACCCCAGTGAGCTGTTTACAGACCCATAGCTTAAGCACAAAGTTTACATTAATGAGGGTGCTGAAGTCCTTCCAGGGAGGCAGAAAATTCCCCAGGTGTGCTCCCAAATTGCAGAATAATTTCCTATTAGAATGGGCAGTTTTGCACCTTTTCGGTGTTTGTCTATTAGCAGCCAAACAGAGCGAACAGTGGATCCAAAAAAATTCCTCTCTCAGATGGTGTTTCTTGAACAAAGTCTTTAATCAAATCAGTAAAAAAGCGACCCGACCCGAGTCGTGTTTCGGCCTTAAAGGCCTGCGTCAGGGGTCTGTTGATTTTTGGTACTCGTGTCGGGTCGCTTTTTACTGATTTGAATAAAGACTTTGTTCAAGAAACACCATCTGAGAGAGGAATTTTTTGGGATCCACTGTTCGCTTCATTTGGTTTTCGTTTCTCTTGTGGAGAGGTCACCTTCTGTAGGTGTTGTCTATTAGCAGCACCATGGGGACGATTTTCCAACTTACCGCCAGCTTGTACTTTTTTCAAAGGAAATGTATGCGCATTCCTTCCTTCCTTTTAAAAATTGTCCTTGGATACAGAGGATCTGCAGACTTTTTTGTTTTTGTGCTTATGCTGTTTCGACAGAAGATAATGTATGTAGCTGTGAAAGTACAATTTTACGCTCGTTGTCCTGTCTTGAGCTATGGGAACATCTTGTGTCAATCTGACTAAAAGTGTATAAGAGAGGGTAGTTTACCTGCCTAAATAACTCCGTGCGCCCATAAATGGCTTGAAAATTACCCTCCTCTTCTTAAAGGTGCAGGTTAGCTTGTCAAGATTTAAAAAAAAATCTGTGGTCAGCTTAAATTGGAAACAAATATGCAAATGAAATCAGTCTTGGGTTATGAGCGCTAACGTATTACAAATGGTCATTAAGAAGTGGCATTACTGGAAGCTGTCGGTTGTGTTTTTAAAAGCTTGACCTGTTTGTTTTTCTCTCCTCAGGAATTGATCCTGATGACACATACAATGAAACACCTTATGAGAAGGGATATTCCTTTGTATCCTACCTCGCCCACCTTGTAGGAGATGAGAATAAATTTGATGCTTTCTTGCAGGTACAGTGGTTTGGTTTTTTTTTTTTTTTTTTTTGCCTTTTTTTAATCCATAATTATTTCAGAAACACTGTGTGCACAGAGCTGTACAAAAGAAAAGTCATTTGGGGCCACTGTTCTTGCAGAAGTTGGACATTAGACTTTCTTGAAGAGCTTTGTGGTCATAGTTCTAAGCGTAATGGTGTTAAGTGGTTTTATTAAGGGTACGCAGCAAATTTGTGGATAGGGGATTGGGACAAAAGGCTCCAAGCTTGAGGCAATTCTTTAACCCCTAATGCACACCAACCTCTCTTATTTAGAGCTCTCCTCTGGAAGGCCTCGTATTATTTCTTCAACTTGCTTTTACAAGTCAAACTTAATTATTCCTCCACTAATTTCCCTGATCGCACCTGCATGCTTTCTTTGATATAGAAGTACACTGGAGTAACCAGCCTAATGGTTATGTAGGGGAATGGCCTGAACTGTCTTTTTGTTCATATGAGGCCAGAACCAACTTAACATGGATTCCACTGCAAAGCACTGTGGATCTGCAATACTACATTTTTGCCTGCTTCCTATTTGTGTGAAGAATAAAGGACAGCATTTGGGTGATACCACAACCTGATGGAGTCAAGCTGTTCCCCTCTCCCAGAGCTTAGAAACCTCTGGATTAGGTTCTGAGCCAGTACTGCAGCTCCCATGCAGTCCCTCTCAGTCCTTTAGTTCTTTCAGGATGTGCTTCAACCTTGAGATGGGAGGGCAAGATTGTGTGGTTGGATCTTGCTGTACATGAGTGATGTAGCCATGGGGGGAGCTGGGTTTGCCCCCCCCCCCCCCCCCCAGGTCTGCTGATTTGGCTGGTGATGGTCCCCAAGCCCACCAGTAGAAGCCTTCCTCCAATGCTGTTTGCTGCCACACTGCCTGCCCTGCTTCTCCACCCCCATGCTCAGTTTTAGTGAAATGGAACATGCACTGTTGATGTCACTTTGGCTCTTAGCTGGTGTGGTGTGACTCGAAAAGATGTTCATCCTACAGTAGCAGAATGAATGCATTACAAAATCACATATGGACAGAGTTGTTTTCTGCATTGGGGCACCTCATTTTTTTTGATAGTAGGAAAGAGCTAGGAGGGTTTTGTTGTGTGATTCTGTTCTCCATAAGTAGACTTGAATTACTTGTTGACAGTCTAGTGTATGGAGCTTTTTGCTGTTGAACTTTGATGTGTTGGTGGGAAGAAGCTTGGCAGTACAGTTGACTGATATGAAAACCAGAGAGTACCCTTGGCAGAAATTTTGGATGAGTTCTTGACCATTAGTGTACTAGTACCTGAAATCCACTAATGCATCATATTGATACAATAGGTACAAAGAATAAAGTCTTCCAAGAGATAAATTTCACATCCACTGAGCCTAGTGGTTCAAATGGCAGCTTCTCTAAGTGGCAAAAGCACTAAGTTAAGGTCCCTGTTATTCAGGAGGCTTTTTGAAAGATGGTCTAAGTTCATGAGATCTTTCTAGACGTGAGTGTCTGTCTAGAAATGGGTGGTATGTCTATATAAGCGTGATATGTTGCTTTGACACTAAGGTATACTCTTAGGGCTAGATTTTATATATGGTGCCTGAAAAATCTGCATGGTAAAAAATACACAGGCGTATTCTGTAAAGTACGCCTACATTTTATAGAATAGGCTTAAATTTCCATGTGATATATAGAATACGCTGAGCTGAATACTTATGAAAGGCTTTGAAACATGAGATTTCAGCCTTCTGTGTTAATTCCATCGTAGACCGTTCACACTTGTTAATACCATTCTTTTGGTAAAATGCTTTAGTACACCCAAAAGTTTGACCTCTGAGCTGGTTTGTCAAGTGTAGTCAGAGCAAGTTCTTGTAGTTTGAGAAGAAACTTTGGATAAGATGTAGCCTGTGGCTAAGAATTATTTTTCAGGTCGTGGAGGGGGAAGGATCAAATGATAATCCTGGAGACGAAGCACAGTAATATGGACATGGTAGACTTAAGCTTTATGTCCAATTTCCAATCCGGTGATGTGGAGCTGATATTATCCTCCTCCTGAAGTTATAAATGGAGAAGGTATTGGAAAAAGAATTCTCTGGAATAATATTCATTTGGTCTCCTTTGGTACATTTAGATTAAACACCTGTTGGAGATGATGGTCTTCACCTCTCTGTTCATATTTCTCCTTCAGGAACTCCCATGATCCCTGGATTTTGTTGAGATGGTGACTTTTTTCCCCTTTACTTTCGAAGCCTGCAGATTTTTGGAATGCAAGGCTGAGAGATGGTGAAAAACTGTTAGGTATCCTTTTTCTTTTAGTGATGTTTGTAAGGTGAGTGTTACTTCAGCACTTCTTGGGACTATGCAATCTTAACTGATTTGTCAAATCCCTCATTAGATGGCTCCAGCTATTTTTTAGCACTGAAGAATCACTTTGCTGTGTGTCCGGAGGAACTTCTCTAGATAAGCTCTGGGATGGCCGAAGGTGAACTTGAAGGAGCTTCAAGTACATCAAGCCAGTGTAGAGGAATCCCAGGATCTCCCGCACCACCCTGAGAGAAAGGAGCCCTTGGCACCGAGGGAGGAGTGCTTTGAAGGGAAAGCACTAGAGGTTGGCAACGTCAGGTCTGAGGAGGAGGAGCTTCAATGCCATGTACATAAGTAACGCCATACTGGGAAAAGACCAAAGGTCCATCGAGTCCAGCATCCTGTCCTCCGACAGCGGCCAATCCAGGTCAAGGGCACCTGGCAAGCTACCCAAACGTACAAACATTTTATACATGTTATTCCTGAAATTATGGATTTTTCCCAAGTCCATTTAGTCGCGGTCTATGGACTTGTCCTTTAGGAAACCGTCCAACCCCGTTTTAAACTCTGCCAAGCTAACCGCCTTCACTACGTTCTCCGGCAACGAATTCCAGAGTTTAATTATGCGTTGGGTGAAGAAACTTTTTCTCCTATTTGTTTTAAATTTATTACACTGTAGTTTCATTGCAAACCCCCTAGTCCTAGTATTTTTGGAAAGCGTGAACAAACGCTTCACATCCACTCCACTCATTATTTTATATACCTCTATCATGTGTCCCCTCAGCTGAAAAGCCCTAGTCTTTCTTCATAGGGAAGTCGTCCCATCCCCGCTATCATTTTTGTCACCCTTCGCTGCACCTTTTCCAGTTCTATTATATCTTTCTTGAGATGCGGCGACCAGAATTGAACACATGAAGTGATACAATGGCATTATAACATCCTCACACCTGTTCTCCATACCTTTCCTAATAATACCCAACATTCTATTCGCTTTCCTAGCCGCAGCAGCACACTGAGCAGAAGGTTGCAGTGTATTATCGACAACGACACCCAGATCCCTTTCTTGGTCCGTAACTCCTAACGTGGAACCTTGCATGACGTAGCTATAATTCAGGTTCTTTTTTCCCATATGCATCACCTTGCACTTGTTCACATTAAACATCATTTGCCATTTAGCCGCCCAGTCTCATAAGGTCCTTCTGTAATTTTTCACAATCCTCTTGCGAGTTAACGACTTTGAATAACTTTGTGTCATCAGCAAATTTATATTACCTCGCTGGTTACTCCCATCTCTAAATCATTTATAAATATACTAGTAAAAGAGGCCCATTTCAGAGCAAATGAAATGGGCGCTAGCAAGGTTTTTGTCGCCATTGCTCCGCCCCCAACGTCATGACGTATGATGCGAGGGTGGGGCCCAGAGCGATTTCCCCCCCCCCCCCGCCTCCCTGCCTCAATCCCTGCCAACCCCTTCGTTGTTCTGCCATTGCTCCGCCCTCGAGGGCGGGGCCCGGAGCGATTTTGGTGGCTTCACCACCACGAACCTTCGAACCTTTTTGAAGGAAGTCAGGGCTTGGCTTCACTGACGTCAGTGTCCTCAGAACGTTGAGGGTGAGTTTTATTATAGTAGATTAAAAACAGCGGTCCTATTCCTTCAACCCTGAACCGCCCACCTTGAGGTATCGGAGGATGATTTATTGGTGCCTTCAGGATAGCCGCTATCACCATTAACAACCAAATCACTTTTTTTTTTCTTACTGACCTTTTATTATTTTTTTTAATCTTGGCATTGTTTTAAGAGTGAGTAAGCACTATTTCAATCCCTATTTATTAGTCTAAATGAGCCTAATCTCTATTTTCAAGTCTGATCTGACAGATTGATTTCCATTAGAGGCCTTTTGAGCTAGCATCTGAGAATCTTTGAGTGCAGTCTACAAATTTTAGTTTCTAGCTCCTTGATTTTTGCAGTCTTCGGTGACATCTGGGCACGTTTTTCAGTTTCCCACATCATGAGACAGGCCCATATAGTGACTACACAGATCATGTGTGGCTATTACATTTTGCTTTTTACAAGCTGGACATCCTTAAATCCCAGTTTCGTCTTCATAACGAATACTGTGTCGGTTAAATTGAGCTCCGTTTTCTGATGTTGAAAGTTGTGATCGAAAAACTTGACTCTGAGAGGGACTGCTCTGAGGAGCTCCAGTGCAGGCTCAAATGTTTTTCCAGAAAGTTCTGACCTGTGGGATAGGGGTCCGGCTTGGTTCCATCAAGTGTTGACATCACCCACGTGTGGCTGTTGAGATCCTGCTTGTCTATGGAGAAACCTCCTGTACTTGAATGTAACTCGCTTAGATCTCCTACTGAAAAGATGTGAGCTAAATCCATAAATTCCATACCCCCTCACCCCCCCCCCCCCCCCCCCAAAAAAAAAAGCTGTGTCTTTTTCTTGTGGCTAAAAGCCACATTACTACCTCACATTGGCCTGTTTGGGCCCCTCCTTCATGACTGCCAAAACTGCCTTGCAACACAATTTTAATTAGTATATCAAAACTTGCAAACATTTTCATGTTTTGTTTTTGTCAAAATATTGCCTCATTCAAATTTCAAGGTAAAAACTTGTGAAAAGCTTTGAAACGTGATTTCAGCCTACTGTGTTAATTCCATCGCAAACTGTTTATGCTTGTTAATATCATTCTTTTGGTAAAAGTCTTTAGAAAAGTGAAACCCTTCCATTACAGGCTTATGTGAACCGATTTAAGTTTGAAAGTATAATGGCAGAGGACTTACTGGAATTTTACTTGGATTATTTCACGGAGCTGAGGAAGGAAGGTGTGGAAAGCAAACCAGGTCAGTATTTTGTTTACTGAATTTCAGGATCCCCAGGGTAGTGATGTTGAGATAATAAATGACAAAAGGTAGGTGTTCAGCCTTCAAATTTCCAAGTTTATTCGGGGCTTCTACTTTGCCCATCAAACGTGTTATCTAAGCGGCTTACATAGTGTGGGCAACGGGAGAAATGGGGAAGACACAGAAAATTATAGGGTAGAGCAGAGAGGGGAAGGAGGTTGACTATCAATCATTGTATTTCTAAGACCAACACGCTATATACAGTCACATCTAGCACATGTTACAGTGTGGTTGTAGCTTCTAGAAATGTTTCAGAGTTCATTTGACAGTAGGTTCTAGCAGAACCACTGACCTCAACCATCCCTCTTTGTGCCTTTTTGGGCTCTAGTTCAAACAGCCTATATTGGGCTAGGATACCATGAATAGTATATTTTATCCATTGTTTGCCAGACTTACAGAAGAAAAGGCAGTTACCTATCTGTACCTATAATTCTCTTGTCAAAGAACCTTCCCATTAGATCATTCAATTTGCGTGCTGTCAGAGGGTGGAACTTATGGTCACATTATTGCACCACACTTGTAGATACCCTAAGGCAGGGGTAGGCAACTCCGGTCCTCGAGAGCCGCAGGCAGGTCAGGTTTTCAGGATATCCACAATGAATATGCGGGAGATAGATTTGCAAGCACTGCCTCCATGGTATGCAAATCTATCTCCTGCATATTCATTGTGAATATCCTGAAAACCTGACCTGCCTGCGGCTCTCAAGGACTGGAATTGCCTACCTCTGTGCTAGGCTACTCCTCCACTGGCAACATTCCATGTGGAGGCAATGCGGCCGCGCAGGCTTCTGTTTCTGCGAGTCTGACGTCCTGCACATATGTGCAGGACGTCAGACTCACAGAAACAGAAGCCTGCGCGGCCGCATTGCTGATCTGCAAGGGCCGACTTCTACATGGAATGTTGCTAGTGGAATAGCAACATTAACATTCCATGTAGAATCTCAAATAGTAGCAACAGAATCTCCAACAGTAGCCAACATTCCATGTTCCACTGCACTAACCACTAGGCCAGGGGTAGGCAACTCCGGTCCTCAAAAACCGCAGGCAGGTCAGGTTTTCAGGATATCCACAATGATGCAGGAGATAGATTTGCAAGCACTGCCTCCATGGTATGCAAATCTATCTCCTGCATATTCATTGTGGATATCCTGAAAACCTGACCTGCCTGCAGCTCTTGAGGACCGGAGTTGCCTACCCCTGCCCTAAGGTATGCAGGAGCCCCCTTGGGGCTCTGACAAGGTACAGTGGTCAGCAGGATCACTTACATGTGTTGCGGACCTGCCTGAGGATAGTACCCTTGTGGAGACTGGTGAGCGCAGAGATCAAAGGGAGACTGGCAGGTCACTGTTACCCCTCCTTTTCTTTTCTTTGGAGTATTGGCAGGATATGGATCTGCCCAGAGAAGATTGGGAGCTGATGGTACAGTTGGTGCATACTGCCAGATTAATGTCTACTTTCTGGAAGAAGACATCTAAACTAGCCCATTATTAGTTCAACAAAGTGGCGGAGATTGCTTACAGTTGAGAAATTGATTTTCATATGACAAAAACTGGGGCAAGTATTGGAGGAGAGGGGGGGAAGAGAGGTATTGCTGTGTAGAAGTCCTCTCAGTTGGAGATGTCTTGTCTACGTTGTAAATGGAAGATTCGTGCTGCCTGTCCAGTTGGAAAAAAATCTTTCCCACTTCGTTTTTTTGGCGCTTGTCCATCCTGTATCAGTATCAAAAGAAAGGCCTCGCAACTGATTGGGTAAAAATGCTACAAATAGCACAGATAATTGTGATCTCCTAAACCGCAATCCTTAGGTGAATTTTTTTTTTTTTGGGGGGGGGGGAGGGTTTCCACCTCTACTTCTCTTTTATATACAGGAGACCTGTCCTGACTTTCTTCTCTAATAGAGGTATAGGAAGAGGCTGTACAGATGGGAATATTTAGTGGCATAATGTATGTATTGTTGCATACATCAGAAAATGCCTAGAAAATGGATAACTTGAGATTGAACTGTTTTGTTTTGGTTTTTCTTCTGTAGGTTTTGAATTTGACAGATGGCTGAATACACCTGGGTGGCCCCCATATCTCCCTGACCTTTCTCCTGGAGACTCCCTCATGAAACCAGCTGATGAGCTGGCTGAACTTTGGGCGGCAGGCAGCCTGAATATGGAGGCAATCAAAGCTGTTGATATCTCTACATGGAAAACCTATCAACTGGTCTACTTCCTTGACAGAATCCTGGTGAAATCACCTTTACCTGATGGTATGTTGCTGACAGTAATCAATGCTTTTCCTCTTTCCTCAGCAGAAGTATAACAAGTTGAAGCATATTTGGGAGGGTAATATAGGTGTCTGCCATAGTGAGTAGTTCATCTTTTCTGGGCTATCAAAGAACATCTTTCTGTGCTGCTCGCTTAAATGGGTGTTCTCTACAGCTCTTCCAATAGAGTAAAGAAATACTGGGGTAGACATTCAGTCGGCAGTGGTGAGCTTTTTTTTTTTTAGTTGCCTCCGGCGTTATTCCCATATATTCAGTGTCGGGCCATGTTCGGGCACCAGCATTGAATATGCAGCTGACTATCTCTTATGTGATTGTACGATATTCAGCACTTCACCGGCTTGGCGACACTTCGTAAAGATAGGACTATGTTTTAGGCAGTCTGATTTGGCAACTTAAGTGGGTTAAGTGCTGAATATTGGCACTTATAAGTACATAAGTATTGCCATACTGGGAAAGACCAAAGGTCCAACAAGCCCAGCATCCTGTTTCCAACACTGGCCAATCCAGGTCACAAATACCTGGCAAGATCCCCAAAAAGTACAAAACATTTTATACTGCTTATCCCAGTGGATTTTCTATGGTCTATGGACTTTTCCTTTAGGAAGCCGTCCAAACCTTTTTTTAAACTCCGCTAAGCTAACCGCCTTTACCACATTCTCTGGCAATGAATTCCAGAGTTGAATTACACGTTGACTGAAGAAAACTTTTCTCCAATTCGTTTTAAATTTGCTACATTTTGGCTTCATCGCATGCCTCCTAGTCCTGGTATTTTTGGAAAGCATAAACAGACGCTTCACATCTACCCGTTCCACTCCACTCATTATTTTATAGACCTCTATCATATCTCCCCTCAGCTGCCTTTTCTCCAAGCTGAAGAGCCTAGCTGCTTTAGCCTTTCCTCATAGGGAAGTCGTCCCATCCCCTTTAACATTTTCATCGCCCTTCTCTGTACCTTTTCTAATTCCACTGTATCTTTTTTTGAGATACGGCGACCACAATTGAACACAATATTCTAGGTGCAGTCGCACCATGGAGCATTACAAAGGCATTATAACGTCTTCATTTTTGTTTGCTATTCCTTTCCTAATAATACCTAACATTCTATTTGCTTTCTTAGCTGCAGCAGCACACTAGGCAGAAGGTTTCAATGAATTGTCAACGACAGCACCTAGATCCCTTTCTTGGTCTGTGACTCCTAACGTGGAACCTTGCATGACATAGCTATAATTCAGGTTCCTCTTTCCCACATGCATCACTTTGCACTTGCTCACATTAAATGTCATCTGCCATTTAGACGCCCAGTCTCCCAGTCTCGTAAGGCCGTCTTGTAATTTTTCACAATCCTCCTGTGATTTAACGACTTTGAATAACTTTGTGTCATCAGCAAATTTAATTACCTCACTAGTTACTCCCATCTCTAGGTCATTTATAAAAATGTTAAAAAGCAGCGGTCCCAGCACAGACCCCTGGGGGACCCCACTAACTACCCTTCTCCATTGAGAATACTGACCATGTAACCCTACTCTTTGTTTCCTATCTTTTAACCAGTTTTTAATCCACAATAGAACACTACCTCCTTTCCCATGACTCTCCAATTTCCTCTGGAGTCTTTCATGAGGTACTTTGCCAAACGCCTTTGTCATTTAGACCTATGTAGATTCAGCTGAAGATGGTCTAACAGCCCCAATGCTATAGAGTGGAAGCCCATATTAAAGGGTGATGAATCAGGTTTTGGATCAGCAGATATAATCAACTGAATGTCATCAGCAGCACTGGTGGTTAGGAGGTGGGGCTAGTGGTTGGGAGGCGGGGCTAGTGCTGGGCAGACTTCTACGGTCTGTGCCCTGAAAATGGCAGATACAAATCAAGGTCAGGTACACACATAAAGTAGCACATATGAGTTTATCTTGTTGGACAGACTGGATGGACCGTACAGGTCTTTTTCTGCCGTCACTTACTATGTTACAAGATATGCAGAAATACTAAGGGAGGAGTCATTAATGTAGGTTACCGTTAAGAGATTATTTTACCACAAGCCATGCTATTTTAGCACAGGGTGTCATTTTTAATCCATCATACCGGTAGCTCATGTTGATAACCTTCTCCCTTAGTATCTGAGCCAAAAGTGCTTGTGGACTCGGGAATAAGTTAAATTGTAAGGGAGACCGTAATGCTGAATGAGGAGTGCCACTCTATTCACTAGCACAGCTCAGTGGCATTTATAGTGACTGGAGAGACTTCACCAGGATCTTGTTTAGTTTACACGATTCTGTGACTAGGGCTGGATTTACATGTAAGCTAGACCAGCTTCAGTTAGGGCCTCAAATTGCAAGGGGGTCTCATCATTATTTGTATTGCTTTAATACTTAATGAAAATGCTTGTATGTAACATAGCATTTTATGCATACTCTTTCAGGAACATGGAAAACTAAAATTAACTTCCTGCTTAATTAAGGGGGAGCCTCTTAAAGCTTAAGGGCACAATACGCATAAATCCAGCCCTGTCCGTATCCAATCCATCCTTGCATTTAGGGTTTTATTTATTTATTTACTTGCTGCACTTGTATCCCACATTTTCCCACCTCTTTGCAGGCTCAATGTGGCTCACAAAATGTTATAGCAACATGTACACATTATAGGATAAGAATTTCAATTTTGTTTTCTGTTAAAGGAAACCTGGAGAAGATGAGCAACATGTACCCAAAGATATCCAAAGCCAGCAACGCTGAACTGAAACTCCGTTGGTCTCAGCTTGTCATAAAAAACAACCATGAGACAGACTTTTGCAAAGTGAAACAGTTCCTTCATAGCCAGGTTTGTACTTGCTCCAGAGCACATTACAGTACAAGGACTACTTGAATGGGATGGGACACAAGCTGCAGGGTTGGTTTCGGAGAGATTTCTGTAAATACCGCTGCTTTAGAAAGATGTATCATACTACTACTACTTAACATTTCTAGAGCACTACTAGGGTTACACAGCGCTGTACAATTTAACAAAGAGAGACAGTCCCTGCTCAAAGAGCTTACAATCTAATAGATAAGAGTGAGACAAATATAGGACAATCAAGCCATTGTGACATCACTGATGAGGTTGGCTCTTAGGCATTGGTGGAATGAGGCATTATGACATCACAATCTCAGCTCTGGATACCAGAGACTGAAACTCTTCACACTAAGGGGGGAAGTGGGCCAAGTATAGGACAGTCGAGCCATTGTGACATCACTGATGAGGTTGGCTCTTAGGCATTGGTGGAATGAGGCATTATGACATCACAATCTCAGCTCTGGTTAAATCACTGCTATATGTAATACTACTACTACTACTTAACATTTCTAGAGCGCTACTAGGGTTACGCAGCGCTGTACAATTTAACAAAGAGAGACAGTCCCTGCTCAAAGAGCTTACAATCTAATAGATAAGAGTGAGACAAATATAGGACAATCAAGCCATTGTGACATCACTGATGAGGTTGGCTCTTAGGCATTGGTGGAATGAGGCATTATGACATCACAATCTCAGCTCTGGTTAAATCACTGCTATATGTAATACTACTACTACTACTTAACATTTCTAGAGTGCTACTAGGGTTACGCAGCGCTGTACAAATTAACAATTAAGGACGGTCCCTGCTCGGAAGAGCTTACAATCTAAAGGACGAAATGTCAAGTTGGGGTAGATACGTTTTCTGAGAAGAGGTGTAGTGATTAGGAGCAGAAGGCGACATTGAAGAGGTGGGCTTTGAGCATTGATTTGAAGATGGGTAGGGAGGGGGCACGGCGTATGGGCTCAGGGAGTGTGTTCCAGGCATGGGGTGAGGCGAGATAGAAGGGACGGAGCCTGGAGTTGGAGGTGGTGGAGAAGGGTACTGAAAGGAGGGATTTGTCTTGAGAGCGGAGGTTACGGATAGGGACGTAAGGGGAGATGAGGGTAGAGAGGTACGGAGGGGCCGCAGATCGAGTGCATTTGTAGGTGAGTAAGAGAAGCTTGAACTGTATGCGGTATCTGATTGGGAGCCAGTGAAGTGACTTGAGGAGAGGGGTGATATGAGTGTATCGGTTAAGGCGGAAGATAAGACGTGCGGCAGAGTTCTGGATGGACTGAAGGGGGAGTAGATGGCTACGTGGGAGGCCGGTCAGGAGTAGGTTGCAGTAGTCAAGGCGAGAGGTAATGAGAGAGTGGATGAGAGTTCGGGTGGTGTGCTCGGAGAGGAAGGGGCGAATTTTGCTGATGTTATAGAGAAAGAAGCGACAGGTCTTGGCTATCTGCTGGATGTGCGCAGAAAAGGAGAGGGAGGAGTCGAAGATGACACCGAGGTTGCGGGCAGATGAGACGGGGACGATGAGGGTGTTCTCAACTGAGATAGAGAGTGAAGGGAGAGGGGAAGTGGGTTTGGGTGGGAAGACAATAAGTTCAGTCATATTTATAACCAAAGCATATAGCGGAAAATGCAAACTAAAACATTTGGGGCCCGATATTCGGACCGTGGAAGGTAGCCAGTGCAGAGTCCGGGTATTCAATGCCAAGCTGTTTCCGGTGACCGGCATTGAATATCTGGTTTATTTCTGGCCGCTAAGTAGCTGGCCAGCTAAGTTCATAGCAGCCAAAGATAGACCTACTATTGCTACCTGAAAAATTGGCAGATAGCCGGGTATATCGCGCGATATAACCGGCTAACTGTGAATATTCCATGGGAGACAAACGGCTGTCTCCCACAGAATATCAGCGGATAGCCGGCTAGTATCATTTAACAGGCCAGCTGCCGTTCCTGGCTGGTTAAATGGTGCTGAACATTGGCTAGTCGGCTTCTAAGCTGGTCACATCGACCTGTGTTCAATTCCCAGCTCAGGCCTTCTGGGGATGGGCAGCATTCGCAGCCTCTTGAGGGGAAGAAATTATAATCATTGATGTCTAGCAGCCCTATTCAGAGTCTCGCAAGGAGCCTTGGTACCACTGCAGTTGAACTGAAGTACTAGTTATGGGGTTTATTTTATCCACATTTCCAGCAAGTGATCAAAGTATAGAGAATAGAGAGTGACAAACATATCAAGTAACAATGCATATTGAACAGTATGTGATTATTAGGTCCCCTCCAGAGACCCAAGGGCACAATCAGGTGAAACTGTTGAAGAGGGGAGACTGCTGTCCATTTGAGTTCCCCTTTATGCTGAATTGATGTCCTGCTGGGTCCCAAGTGCTGTTCTGGCATCCCTCCTTACACACCCACTTCAGGTGTCCTCTTCAGCCCTGAATGATTGAAACTTGAAATTTGCAGTCTGGGATTGGTCTCTCTTGGGCTTGTCGCCCCCTTGGGCTACTTCTTAGGGAATGACTAGATAGGGGTAAGTTTGAATATTTTTATTTTATTTTTGTTACATTTGTACCCGCGCTTTCCCACTCATGGCAGGCTCAATGCGGCTTACATGGGGCAGTGGAGGGTTAAGTGACTTTCCCAGAGTCACAAGGAGCTGCCTGTGCCTGAAGTGGGAATCGAACTCAGTTCCTCAGTTTCCCGCACATTCCGTGTAGAAGTCGGCCCTTGCAGATCACCAATGTGGCTGCACAGGCTTCTGTTTCTGTGAGTCTGACGTCCTGCTGCACGTACGTGCAGGACGTCAGACTCACAGAAACAGAAGCCTGCGCAGCCTTCTACATGGAATGTTGCTAGTGGAATAGCAACATTCCATGTAGAATCTCCAATAGTAGCAACATTCCATGTAGAATGTCCAATAGTATCTATTTTATTTTTGTTACATTTGTACCCTGCGCTTTCCCACTCATGGCAGGCTCAATGCGGCTTACATGGGGCAATGGAGGGTTAAGTGAATAGGTATTAGTGCCCATCAAAGCCGCTCTATTGAATTTAAATTGTATTGCTTTTATATTTGTATGTGTGAACTCTGTGGGTGCTGAACATCCACAATATTGAGCAAGTGCCTTCATTGTTCTCCAAGGGGGTAATTTACATTGTTTGGCATCCTTAATTATTTTGAAAAGTTGGCGCCAATCTGGGTACAATTTATTACTTCATCTCACTCAGTTGCTTCCTCTCATGGGATAGGAAGAGAGGTGTAGACGAATGATGATTTGTTTATTTGAGGTCTTATTCTACCACCTTTCCAGAGATAGGTTAAGGCTACAAAAGAATGAAGAGTGCCAATAAAAATAGGACAGATAAATCTCATACATTTAAAAGGTAATAAGTTTCCATTGTGTAGCTTCCCACTGTTCCAGAACCTGTGGGATAGTCGTGTCCAACCAGCAGGTGGAGATAGAGAGCTGAAAATTGAGCTGAGACATTTCCAGCTCCTCGGTATTTTCTGTCTTCCAGCAGGACACACGTTTCAGCCTCTGGTTCTGAGTGATTTGCTCCTGGACCAGTTGGTCAACTGGTCCCCAGTTCAGCTTCAGATCAGTGCCGTAGCGAGGGCAGCTGACACCCGGGGTGGTTCGCCGCTGCACACCCCCCTGGAGCGCATTCTTACCAAAGGGGGCGGGTGGGAGGGCCGCTCCACCCCGAATGCACGTCGCTGGGAGCTGAGTCGGCTCCGCTGGTTCCCTGCTCTCTCTGCCTCGGAACAGGAAGTAACCTGTTCCGGGGCAGAGAGAGCAGTGAACCAGCGAAGCCGACACCCCCCAGCGGCATGCACCCGGGGCGGACCGCCCCCGCCCTTCCTACGCCACTGCTTCAGATCCCTGTCTCTGACGCCCTGTAAATTTTAGTTCTTCCCTCCCTTTGCCTGTCCCCTGTTTCCTGTGGAGCTGGCCTTTTTTTTTTTTTTTCCAGCAGAACCTTTAAAAAAGGAAAGAGGTTTACTGGAGAGCTTGGGACAGTCCTGATCCTTTCTCGTCTGGGGTCAGAACCGTTTGGAAGGCTGCAAGTTCTACTCGGTGCAGGGGAGAGATCCTGACTCACTGCTTGGAACTGTGTTGTGTTGCACTTGTGACAGTTGGGGGTGAAAGGTGACTCCCACGGAGGCAGTTAAGCAGTGTTTCCGCTATGGGACCTGCTGGCTGGCTTCAGGCACGTTGCAGTGCGCGCAAGCCAGGAATCCCACGGGATGCTAACGTAAGGGTCAGCGGCAGCATGTATTCAGACTTGGCGCAGCATCCAAATATAATGGTAACTTGGGGCTGTCCGGCAGGGCCAGTGTGCAGTTTGATGCAGGAGAGCGTGGGAACGGGTGTCATTTTGTCAGGGCTGACTGGCAGTGAGGAGAAACCTCTGTCTGATCATGTGCAGAGCACAGCCTCAGTTTTACAGCCATGTGGCCCGACAGGGCATTCAGCTGCATTGGGATCTTTTGTTTTCTTGGAGTTTATTGCTCTTACACCAGGCCTATTTACTGAAATAGGGACAGTCAGTTGGTTCAAGGTGCTTCAGTTTCTTGCTTCCCTGCCTCTCTGGTTCCTAAGAGATCTCGTTTAGACCTCCAGGAGTGGGCAGATGAATCTCTCTGCTTCTCCCACCTTATCTGATGCGGCCTCGGTCTGCTGCAGGGATCAGTACTGGGACCGGTGCTGTTTAACGTATTTTGTGAATTATATGGAAATCGGAACAACAAATGAGGTGATAAAATTTGCAGATGACACTAAACTATTCAAGGTTGTTAACATGTGCGGACTGTGAAATATTGCAGGAAGACCTTAAGAAATTGGAAGACTGGGCATTCAGATGGCAGATGAAATTTATTCTGGGCAAATGCAAGGCGATGCACATTGGAAAGAATAATAAGAATCATAGTTGCCTGATGCTAGGGTCCACCTTGGGGGTCAGTACTCAAGACAAAGATCTGAGTGTCGTCGTAGATAATAACCTGAAATCTTCTGCTCAGTGTGTGGTGGGGGCCAAAAAAGCACAGGATGCTAGGAATTATTAGGAAAGGAATGGTGAATAAGACCGAAAATACTATAATGCCTCTGTATTGCTCCATGGTATGACTGCACTTAGAGTATTATGTTTTGGTCGCCGTATAGCGGAATTAGAAAACGTTCAACGAAGAGCGACCAAAAGAGGATGGGAATGCCTGTCGTATGAGGAAAGGCTAAAGAAGTTAGGTCTCTTCAGCTTGGAAAAGAGACGGATGAGGGCAGATATGATTGAGGTCGACAAAATCCTGAGTGGTGTAGAACGAGTAGAAGTAAATCGATTTTTTTACTCATTTCAAAAGTACAATGACTAGGGGACACTCAATGAAGTTCCGGAGATGGGAGGGCGGTAGAACGAGAGGACATGATATGAGAGTGAAGGGGGGCAGACTCAAGAAAAATGTCAGGAAGTATTTTTTCACGGAGAGAGTGGTAGATACTTGGAATGCCCTCCCTCGGGAGGTGGTGGAGATGAAAATGGTAGCGGAATTCAAGCATGCGTGGGATAAACATAAAGGAATCCTGTGCAAAAGGAATGGATCCTCAGAAGCTTAGCCGAGATTGGGAGGCGGGGCTGGTGTTTGGGTGGTGGGGCTAGTTCTGGGCAAGACGTCTACGGTCTGTGTCCTGAAAATGGGGCTAGTTCTGGACAAGAATTCTACGGTCTGTGTCCTGAAAATGGCAGATACAAATCAAGGTAAGGTATACACAAGTAGCAGCACATATGAGTTTATCTTGTTGGGCAGACTAGATGGACCGGTCAGGTCTTTTTCTGCCGTCATCTACTATGTTACATGGAAATACTTTTAAAACAAATAGGAGGAAATAATTTTTTCACTCAGTGAACAGTTAAGCTCTGGAACTCTTTGCCAGAGGTTGTGATAATCGTATCTAGGTTTAAAGAAGGTTTGGACAAGTTTCTGGAGGAAACGTTCATAGTCCTGCTATTGAGACAGACATGGGGAAGCAACTGCTTGCCCTGGGATTTGTACCATGCAATGCTGCCATGCTACAAATTTCTGGGTTTCTGCCAGGTACTTGTGGAAACAGGATACTGGGCTAGAGGAACCGTTGATCTGACCCAGTATGGCTACTTTTATGTTCTTATGCTCGGTATTCTTCCTTCAAGCTTCTCACTATCTCGAATTCACAAATGAGTTTCCCAAATCGGACAGACTTGGTTCTTTTTGGTAAACAGAGGCTTGGCCTCATGGCTTCCAAGGCCACATTTGCTAGAAGGCTGAAGGACAGTATCCTGTCAGCTTATTTTTTTGCAGGGAAGCAGGCTCCTCAGGCCTTGCGGGCTCCTTCTGTGAGGTGTCGAGCGACATTCTGAGTGGAGACCACCTTACTGTCTGGCAGATATTTGCAAGGCAGCGATGTGGTCAACGCTAGTTACCTATGCCAAGCACTACAGGGTGGATGTTGCGGAATGCTTGGAAGCTAGTTTTGGGGCTTTGGCCCTCAGGACAGCTACACCAGGATCCTTCCAAAGTTGCAATGCGTATGCTCCATTATTACATTCCTTAACGACACCTCAATTGTTTTGCTTAACCCTGCACAATGTAATCCATAACTATCTGTAACAAATTGTATTTCCAACATTCAACTCCTATTGTAAGCCACACTGAACCCGCAAAAAGGTGGGAAAATGTGGGATACAAATGCAATAAATAAATAAATAAAATCCTACCCACTCTAGCGATTGCTTTTAAACATCCCACAGGTTCTAGAAAAGTGGGAAGCTATGTAACGGAAAGATAAATTAGGTCTTGCCGGAATTTTCTTTCCATCAGTCCTTCCCACTGTTCCAGGGGTTCCCTCCCCCCCCCCCCCCCCCCCCCCCCCCCAAGGTTTCTGAGATGTTTAGTCAGTGTGCTGCTGCGGCTAGGAAAGCGAATAGAATGTTGGGTGTTATTAAGAAGGGTATGGAGTCCAGGTGTGCGGATGTTATAATGCCGTTGTATCGCTCCATGGTGCGACCGCACCTGGAGTATTGTGTTCAGTACTAGTCTCCGTATCTCAAAAAAGATATAGTAGAATTGGAAAAGGTACAGCGAAGGGCGACGAAAATGATAGTGGGGATGGGACGACTTTCCTATGAAGAGAGGCTGAGAAGGCTAGGGCTTTTCAGCTTGGAGAAGAGACTGGCTGAGGGGAGATATGATAGAAGTGTATAAATAATGAGTGGAATGGATCGGGTGGATGTGAAGCGACTGTTCACGCTATCCAAAAATACTAGGACTAGAGGGCATGAGTTGAAGCTACAGTGTGGTAAATTTAAAACGAATCGGAGAAAATTTTTCTTCACCCAACGTGTAATTAGACTCTGGAATTCGTTGCCGGAGAACGTGGTACGGGCGGTTAGCTTGACGGAGTTTAAAAAGGGGTTAGATAGATTCCTAAAGGACAAGTCCATAGACCGCTATTAAATGGACTTGGAAAAATTCCGCATTTTTAGGTATAACTTGTCTGGAATGTTTTTACGTTTGGGGAGCGTGCCAGGTGCCCTTGACCTGGATTGGCCACTGTCGGTGACAGGATGCTGGGCTAGATGGACCTTTGGTCTTTCCCAGTATGGCACTACTTATGTACTTATGTACTTATGTGAAGTCGTGGGACAAATGATGACGCTTCCTTCATATATCTTGTTCTCTACAAGTTGTCCAGATATGAGAGGTCCATACATTTTTGCTTGTCTGGTTAGTGTTAGGTTAGCAAGTTGTTGAACGTTGCGTTTATTCTCAGTTTCTCCTGCTTGTCTACGTAAATATTGAGGTGCTGGACTGCATGCTAAGAAATGTCTCGGCTCAGTTTTCAGTTCTGTATCTCCACCTGCCGGTTGATGGGTACAACTATCCACCAGGTTTTGGAATAGTGGGAAGGATGAATGTACTTCGGATGTATTTTTATTATGCTTTGGATCCTTTTGTGGGGGGAAGAAAAGCAGTATTGCAATCCTAAAACAGAAACAACCAGCGAAAGTTGAAAAATGTGATTTAAAAAAATACAAGGTGAAAGGTTGTATAACATAAAGGAATATATCTCCATGTAGTTGTGAATGGAAATTCATGGGTACTAGATTCAGTTCCAGGGGCAGGAGGAAACTGCAGGGTCAATCCTGACTGACCAACTGCCCCTCCCCCCCCTGAAAAAAATTCCTCTTGTGCGTACAGTTGGGGACAAACGCTGGTACACAATTTAACCTTCCTGTGCTGCTGGTTTTCTGGTGATGTGTCCTTGTTTTGAAGCGATTTACAAACGTTGAGAGTTCAGAATGGATAATCATACTTTCAGCACTGCAGCTTGTGTACTTGATTTTGCAGTGAAATCACATTTTTGTATGGGAAGGTGGGCAGTATCCCATATTTGTGAAATTTAACCTGGAGCTTGCTAATAAAATAGTTTGAGACTGTGGTGAGGGAAGTACATGTGTAGACATATACAGAGTCAGGTTACACTCCTGTCAAAGCACCTAACTGGGTGCTTTATGTTAAAGTCTGATACTATTTTTCACAGCCAGAATATCTTTTTAGGTGGCAGAGCTCAGTCAGTAGCTCCTTCCACAAAAGAAGTAGTAACTGGTCACCCCAGTATGTAGAGTTGAGGTAAATATAGGAATATGTAAGCATACAGCTGGGGGGGGGGGGTCTTTTATTTTTCCAGGTTGAGTTAAAGCGCCAGCCACACACAGTTGAGGGATGGATAGCAAATGAGAGAAGTAGAAAAAGATGAAGGGGAACAAGGGCATCGGCCTCGGGCTGCTCCTTCCACACTTCCTGGCCATGGGAGTTCGGTTCGTTTGGCAAATGGAGCTGGAGGGGGGGGGGGGGGGTGAAGTTAGGGGTGACAAGCATGTGGCCTAGTGCCTAATTGTGTTTTTAAAACTTTATTTTTTTTATGCAGGGAAAACAGAAGTACACACTTCCAATCTATCGTGCCTTGTACAGCGGTAGTGAAGCAGCCAAAACCCTGGCAATGGAAACCTTTGCAGAAACTGCACCTCGGCTCCACGTTAATGTGCAGAAATATGTGAAGAAGATTCTGACTGCAAAGGCTGCCACTGCTTAAAACGCACAGGGAGACGCAGGGCCTAAGAGTAATCAGATATCTAACTTTTATTTTTACTGTCTCTCAAAATGATTTCATGGTGGACATCTTAAAACAAACGGACTATCAATCAAATAGGTTTTACTGACCTTCCTGTCTTTGTCCTTAAAGAAGGCAGTGCTGATCTTTCTATTTTTGTCTAATGTAATAAAACATGTCTCAGTTCAGAGACCTGTGAATTGATTATTTTATATGTTGTTTGTAATAAACCAACTTCTTCTTTTCTCATATTGGTGTATAAAGCAGTTGCCTAGTGCCTAGTTCAGTAGTAAATCTGTCTAGGAGTGAATTGAATTGTGTTCCCCCCCCCCCCCCCCCAATCTAAAATTAAGTAGAGCAAATAATTCTGCTTGACACAGCTGGATTTCTCTGTGCTTACGTCACACGTTGAATACAGATTTTGCAGTTGACTGTACCAGGGGCGTAGCCAGACACCCAGTTTTGGGTGGGCCTGGGCCCAAGATGGGTGGGCAGAACTGCGTCTTGTCCTACAATTTGGTCTCTCCCTCTCTCACCTGCATACCATATGGTCTCTCAAACAACACCCCCCCCCCCCCCCCCACATACCTTTTAAATAGCAGATTTTCACCAGCAGCAACCAATACACACTGCTCACGTTGGCCCACAGCATGTATCAGTTGCTGCTCGCTGCAGGCAAAGATCTTCTATTTACAAAGTATGCAGGAGGGACAGTTGTTGGGAGTTTTCAACTGGTGGGGCTTGGGAATTCCTGCCAGCCACATCATAGGTGTGCTGCTACTGGGTGGGCCTGGGGCCCACTCAGGCCCACCCTTGGCTACGCTACTGGACTGTACAGCATGAACACATACATATTTTACTTACTGTGTGAGACCCTTTCCATTTCCAGTAATGACTCTGTTCTTTAGAGGTCCAGAAGGGGCTCAGCTACATTGTTGTCAGACTGATGCGGTTGATACTGTTTTACAGATGTATATTGAAAAGGTTCCAGAGAGTTGTTTAAGTAGCTAAATCCACCCTGGGTATGTTGCTGAATGAGCATGAAGTGAAGCAGCCAACACTTCGGCATGCTTGGAAGAGGCACGGGCCACTTGCCGTTGCCTTTCAGCAGATGGCAAAAGCACAATAACATGGGAATTAAAACCTCAAAACACTAATTCCAAACCAAGTGGTGAAAAGCTGGAGTTCTCGTGATAGTGATTTGTTTTGTACACTTATTTTGAGTAGGTTAAGTATAATTTAAGTCTTTTTATCCAGCCAGCCTTTGGGCCCTAGGATATCTCTTGGATTGGGGGGGGGGGGGGGGGGTGGGGTGTCTAACACGCAATATGATCCATAACAAGGTAGTCAGATCTGTTAGGAATTGTAGCTTTTTTTCCCAGGACCCTATTTATATTGTATTCTGGCTTGTTTATATTCAGATTTTGTGTTTTCCATAATTGTTAAATCTTTGAAAGCCAAGTTTCTTGGTCAGCAGAAAATTATTTATGTACTAGTGAAACAGGCCTGTTTCTGAAGGCAAGGAAACGAGCCCTAGGCAGGCAATTTCTCCCCCTCCCCCGCGCTACGGCCCTCTCAACCCCCTCCGCCCCCCCCCCCCCCCCCCGACACACGCAGAGGAACTTGCAGAGAAGATGATTGAGGAAGCAATGCGAAGGGCACAACAGCACTTCGGCTGTCGGGCGTTTGGGTCCCCCATCAGCACAGGTAGTCCACAACGGCGGCGGGGGTGGTTTTTGGTGGGCTGTGGGGGGGGGGGGGGGGGGGTGACAGATTTTCCCTACTCCTCCCCTGGCCTTGGAATCAGCTGTCATGACAGACCAGTTTGGGAAGTCTGGATCCAGGAAATTCCTCATACATAGTCTCTGATCTGTACATAACGATGCAGAAACAGCACCTGCTCAGGTGACTGGTAGCAAAGCTATTCCTCCTGCTCGCTGGTCCTTGAACGACCTGCAGCTGTGGTCAGGCATGTGGCTGAATGATAGTGCTGCTTGCCAGTGTTCTCAGAGGTTTGGTGTGCCCTGGGTCAGTCGGACCTGGGAACTCTATGTAATGATGATACCGCCCCCCCCCCCCCCCCCCCCCCCCCAGATTTGATATAGGTTGCCAAAATTTTGATCCCAGATGTAGCCGTAAACTAATTGGACAACAAGTGTGCTAACAATTGGAGAAGATTGGCAGTAATTTGTACACATCTGCCCTACACCCCCTTCCATAACATGCCTAAATTTCATAGTGTGCAACTCCAAGGGGGGGGGGGGGGGGGGGGGGTGTGAGCATGGGAAGAGCATTCTCAGAAATTAGGTGCGATGTTTATAGAATATTTGGATTTACCGGCTCAACTGCATCAGTGGGGTGGGAGGATTTACACCAGGTTTCAGTAGGTGTAAGTGCGTAAATCTGCGCTAAGGGCCTGATGATCAGAAGCAAATGCGGGCACTAGAAGCGATTAGCACCCACGTTTGCTACTTCCCCATGATCAGAGCCCACGAGCGTGTGAAACAACGTGCTCGTGGGCTGTGACCACAAGTAGCATACAAATGCATACGAAACAGGAATTTTATTATTCCTCCCCAATGATCAGCAGACAGCGTGCCAAACGTTGACCTTTTGCCTGTGGCAAACCCTAAACCAGCTTGGAGCTGGCATTAGGGTTTGCAGAACAGTGTGGAGGAATGGGGAGCCCTATCCAGCATGCAGTTGCATGCTAGCAGGCCCCCCCATCCCCCCCCCCCCAATGGAACCCCTCCTGCAGGAGCCCTAAGCCCCCACCCTAAGCTAGCGACATGGGGGCTTTAAGTCCAGCGGACCAAGTTTCCCCTGACCCCCCCCATACAATTTCGCAGGAGATCTGGTGGATCTCCAGCCCCTGTTACACCCCTTGTACCTCCCTAAAAAGGCCTGGTGGACCACAAATGTAAGCCCCCACCCCCAACCTGGTGGTCTAGTGGTCTCCATCCCTGCCCCCCGTACCTTAGTGGTGGAGGAGGGACTAGTACACTCCCTCATCTTCCAGCACTGCCTTCAAAATGGCAGCGCACAGCTCTGCCCAATGCATCCTGGGATGTGCTGGGTGGGGCTTCACCAGCCTATAAGAGACCTTCCCCATAGTTGGTACTTTGCCAGAGACTGACTTGATGCCTCAATTGCTATCGGCTAAACAATGCTTGAGCCAGTTGCAAATCCCCTCTGTCACCTGGTACAATTGACATACATAGTTTCTAAATGTCCTTCATAAGCCCAGTGTACACAGGTACTGTATTTATAGAGGATTTAATTTTACCAAGTACAACATCTTTTTCAAGATTCATTCATGGTTGGCTGTGTCAGCCACAAAGTCAAAATATTAAACACAAGGTGAGGAGTTTAGGAGCGATGTGATGTTTCTGAATTGCTTTGGATTGAGCTGGAAGAGGTGCTACCTTGCCAGAGGGTTGCCACCTAAGAGACAAGTTGACCCAATTCTGGGTTTGCTCCATTGTATCTGTGAACTGGTAGTGTCTTTCCTAGAGACATCAAAACTACAAATCCATAACTGAAAAGATGGCCAAGAAACAGAACTTAATTGCATTTCTACCATACACACAGATGTTTTACAGACATTATGGATGTTAGGTGGTGTGAAGTGGACTTGCAATAACACAAATGAAGAGTGACAAGCTAGGTTGTATAATACATGAATTCAGTTGATTAGCAAACTCTTGCTGAGTAATTCTATTTGGAGAGTCACGTGTGACAAGTTGCTCACAGTTACAGATCTAAATTTAGAGGGAATTTCCTGGTGACGTTTTACTAACAACTGTAACAGAACTGAGTGCCGGAAGTCGGGATACAATTTTTTTTTATCCCTCATTCTTTTCTAAGGGCCTAATTGGTCAGAGCTCTGTTCCTAGTCCAGTAGCTCTCTATACTTCCCTTGGGAACACTCCAGTCACTCTAATTTTAAGGACATAAGAATAGCTATACTGGGTCAGGCCAGTGGTCCATCTAGCCCAGTATCTTGTTTTCAACAGTGGCCAATCCAGGTCACAAGTACCTGGAAGAAACCCAATTTGGTAGCATGGACTGTTGCTACAATCTCGGAGCAAGAAGTAGCTTCCCCCATGTCTATCTCAATAACAGGCTATGAACCTTTCCTCCAGGAACTTGTCCAAACCTTTTTTAAACCCAGATATGCTAACCGCTATTACCACATCCTCCGGCAGCGAGTTCCAGAGCTTAACTATTCTTTGAGTGAGAAAATATTTCCTCCTATTTGTTTTAAAAGTATTTCAATGTAATTTCATTGAGTGTTCCCTGGTCTTTCATATTTTTGAAAGATTAACAAATCAATTTGCCCATTCTACACCACTTAGGATTTTATAGACCTCAGTCATATCCTCCATCAGCTGTCTCTTTTCCAAGCTGAAGAGCTGTAATCTCTTTAGCTTTTCCTCTTATAGGAGGAGTTCCATCCCCTTTATCATTTTGGTTGCTCTTCTTTGAACCTTTTCTAATTCTGCTATATCTTTTTTGAGATACGGTGTCCAGAACTGAACAAAATATTCAAGGTGAGGTTGCACCATGGAGCGATACAGAGGCATTATAATATTTTTGATCTAATTTACCATCCCTTTTCTAATAATTCCTAGCATCCTATTTGCTTGTTTGGCCACAGCGCTGCGTACGTCTAGTAGCGCTATAGAAATGATAAGTAGTAGTAGCACTGCAAACTGGGTAGAAGATTTCAGGGTATTGTCTATAATGACACCTAGATCTTTTTCTTGAGTGCTGACTCCTAAGGTGGACCCCTAGTATCAGGTAACTATGATTTGGATTATTCTTCCCAATGTGCATCACTTTTCATTTGTCCACATTAAATTTCATCTGCCATTTGGATACTCAGTGTGCCCAATTTATGCATGCATTTTACTTGAATAATGAACTAATTAGCACCAATAATTGGCTTTTTAATTGGCACTAATTAGATTTAATTAGAACTTACATGTGTAAATTTAGGTTCAGGATCTGCGTGGAAATTTTACATGCAAGTAAAAAAAAAAGGGGGGGTATAGAAATGGGAGAGTCATGGGTGGAGCGAGTGCATTCCTAGCATTTACGCACATTGTTATAGAATAATTTCAGATACGCACCTGACATAGGTGCGTACTTTTGCTGTTTCAGTTGGTGCAAATTGAAGAGTTATGCTAGCCCTTGCTCTCAGTAAAATACAGGCCAATAGCTCATAATAAGAGCTAGGCTTCTTAAAATCAAAATCATCTCTGATACAAAAGAGAGCTAGCTTGTAGAAATCAGAGATCACCTTTGACACAGTTACATTTTACGGTAGCAAATGCTAAAGTAAGTGCTCAGAGAGCTGACAGAGGGTGGAGGGAATCTACTCTGTAGATAATGAGGAGACTGGCATCTACAAGACGTCATGAGCTAGAGTTGCTATGGTTGTGTAGAGATAGTACTGGGTCAGCTGCACCCCGGGTGAAAACATCCAAAGGAGGGGGCTAGGGGAGAGTTTGGGGAACATGCAAAGTCCTCTAATAAGATGCGCTCTGAACTTATCTTGTTTATACATAGAGTTTGAGAATATGTGAAGTCATTTTGATCAACTGATAAGGTCCAAGAACCCTGGTGACAAAGCTAGGGTCCATTGACATGAATAGGGTGAAAATAGTATAAAAATGGGAGTCAGAAGGGTATTAGAACAGAAGGAAGGCTACAAGAGAAGGATGGTGACAGACGTGCCGTGAACTGCTGTTCAAACCATACGAATACCTGATTTGCCTGTACTGCTATTGGTAAGATTGAAATAAACTATCTTCTTATATCCCAGCGAGTCCTACTGATTATGGAGTTCATTAATTCCTGGACTGTGTAAGAGCAGTCTGGGGGAGTATGAGGTCAGAGTAATTGGTGGGAACACGCAAATTATTTACTAGAGAGAGCCCCTGGCTTCCGCTGCCCAAACGGGAGGGGCAGATCTAATTATTTACATTTTCTAAGGTCTTCCTGCAATTTTTCTCAATCCGCAAGCGTTTTTTTTTTTGACAGCTTTGAATAGTGTCATCTGCAAAAATTAATCACCTCACTCGTCATTCCGATTTCCAGATCATTTATAAATATGTTAAATAGCACTGGTCCCAGTACAGATCCCTTTAGCACTCCCCTATATAGTACCTGATGGCAGATTCATTTGGGCCCATCCAAACTGTCCAGTTATTCTGGTGCACACTGTCAGCATTAGGAGCTTAACTGCTTGCAGAATTATTGCTTCTGTCATTTGGCCTTTTATCTGTCGCCGTGTTTCTCTGTATATTCATATAACCAGAATAGCGGGGAACTAAGTTATACTTAATCCCCAGCCCCCTGTGTCTTAATCTAAACAACCATGAAAACCAGTGAGGCTGTTGCTTGAAAACTAGTGAGGTTAATTCTGGTTATCCCTAGATGAATTTAGACAAGAGATATTTACATATATCAAGTTTAAGAACCAGGTAAATAAATACGAATGTCTCTCATATTCATTAGGAATAGTCTTGATATCATAGCCAGCAAAGGTGCTACCATGAACTGGATTGAAAAGCACTGTTGTATTGTCTGCTTGTGGGGAAAAAAACCCACTGAAAAATCATGCCTTAATTCTTACAATAGCACACATCTTAACCTTCACCCCATTCCCTCTTAGTTTTCTTCTATTCCTCCTTCATTTTATTTTTTTTTGTTACATTTGTACCTCGCACTTTCCCACTCATGGCAGGCTCAATGCAGCTTACATATTGTATACAGGTACTTAATTGTACCTTGGGCAAGTCACTTAACCCTCCATTGCCCCGAGTCACTAGGAGCTGCCTGTGCCTAAGTTAACTCAAGTCCACATTAATGGATCCAACACTATTGATAGTGGAACAATGTTACAAGGAAACTAAATTAAAAAGGAAATATATACCCAGCTTAACAGGATTCCAATAAATTCAGAATAGAGCAGCTAGTCACAAGAGTAACATGTAAGCCGCATTGAGCCTGCCATGAGTGGGAAAGCGCGGGGTACAAATGTAACAAAAAATTAAAATAAAAAAAATAAAAAAATAATACTGTCAAAGGCTCCCTACTGTCTTTTAGCTATGACCAGGCAAAAGTCAGTCTGAGATTCATAGAGCCAGGCAGCAGAAAGGAAGACTGGAAGTTGGAACATTCACAGAAGCACACAGTCAGACTGGAGGCAAGCGAGACGGAGAAGGAAAGCCAATTTATTTATTTATTTTGTTACATTTGTACCCCGCCCTTTCCCACTCATGGGGGGCTCAATGCGGCTTACATGGGGCAATGGAGGGTTAAGTGACTTGCCCAGAGTCACAAGGAGCTGCCTGTGCCTGAAGTGGGAATCGAACTCAGTTCCTCAGGACCAAAGTCCACCACCCTAACCACTAGGCCACTCCTCCACTATTAGAGATTCTACATGGAATGTTGCTATTCCACTAGCAACATTCCATGTAGAAGTCGGACCTTGCAGATCACCAATGTGGCCGCACAGGCTTCTGCTTCTGTGAGTCTGACGTCCTGCACGTACGTGCAGGTCAGTCTCACAGAAACAGAAGCCTGCGCAGCCTTCTACATGGAATGTTGCTAGTGGAATAGCAACATTCCATGTAGAATCTCCAATAGTAGCAACATTCCATGTAGAATCTCCAATAGTATCTATTTTATTTTTGTTACATTTGTACCCTGCGCTTTCCCACTCATGGCAGGCTCAATGCGGCTTACATGGGGCAATGGAAGGTTAAGTGACTTGCCCAGAGTCACAAGGAGCTGCCTGTGCCTGAAGTGGGAGTCGAACTCAGTTTCTCAGTTCCCCAGGACCAAAGTCCACCACCCTAACCACTAGGCCACTCCTCCACTTTAAAGCTGTGTGGCCAATTTTTCATCTTATAGATCTACTTTGGTGTTGGGCAGTGCTCAGGGCTGCACAGTAGTTGAGCTTTGAAGATAATTAACATATGCAAATTTACCTAGCTCGAAGATGAAATATGTCTCATGATTAATCATTGCAGCGTTTCTGAAAACCAGACATATAGACTGACCTCAAAGACCAGAGTTGTCTACCACTGTTTTAGTCCTTTATTTATACCAAACATCCCTGAGTTCACACTGTCAAATGGTCTTTCTCTGCATTACCCAGATAGTTCGTTTTCCTGGTTAATGTCCAAAATAGTTTCAGATCAGTGATAGTCTGCAAACTGCAAACCAGGCCCCATGAATCTCAGTTACCATTTAATCCTTCATTCACATTTCTACTGAGTTCAGATTGAAGTAGGAATGAGCTCTGGTTAACACAAAGGGGCCTCTTTTACCAAGCTGTGGCAAAAGGGGGCCTGTGCTGGCATTGGTGCACGTTTTTCACATGTGTCAAGACCCCCTTTTACCCGTAGCGGGTATAGTAACATAGTAACATAGTAGATGACGGCAGAAAAAGACCTGCATGGTCCATCCAGTCTGCCCAACAAGATAAATTCATATGTGCTACTTTTTATTTGTACCTGTCCTCTTCAGGGCACAGACCGTATAAGTCTGCCCAGCACTATCTCCGCCTCCCAACCACCAGCCCTGCCTCCCACCACCGGCTCTGGCACAGACCGTATAAGTCTGCCCAGCACTATCCCCGCCTGTCAACTACCAGTCCCGCCTCCCACCACCAGCTCTAGCACAGACCGTATAAGTCGGCCCAGCACTATCCCCGCCCCTCAACTACCAGTCCCGCCTCCCACCACCAGCTCTAGCACAGACTGTATAAGTCGGCCCAGCACTATCTCCGCCTCCCAACCACTAGCCCTGCCTCCCACCACCGGCTCTGCCACCTAAACTCAGCTAAGCTCCCAAGGGTAAAAGGGAAGTCTCTCTTTCCTTGAGGAAATGGCCATGCAGCAAGTAAAGCACTTGCCGTGCGGCCATTTCAAGGGGGGGGGGGAGCCCTTACCGCCGCCCATTGAGGTGGCGGTAAGGGCTCCTGCACTAACCCAGTACTAACCAGGCACCCAAATTTGTGCACACAGTTTTTGGCTTCTTTTACAGAATTAGGGGAAAAATGTATGGGAGCAGACTTACAGATTTCAATATGTACTTTGGAAGAAAGGTGGGAGAGGGGAAGCTATACTAGAGACTTTTAAATATCTCTATGGTCAATGCACAGGAGTTAGACCTCTCTCAACTGAAAAAAAAGTTCTGGAATGAGGAGATATAGGATGAAACTGAAAAGGGATAGACTCAGGAGTAATCTATCTATCTACTGATTTCTTATATATTGGAACGAAATGTTGGAACTCTATTCCCAGTTCTGTTAGATCTCATCCTGATTACCTGCAGTTCCGAAAACGATTGAAGTCCCATTTCTTTCAAACTCATTTCAAAATCCATCCCACTAGTCCTGACAACAATTAAATAGCTGACAATTCCATTTTTATGGTCCCTCAATGCCCCTCTTCATTCACAAAATTAACAATTCTCTTACACATCCTTCAATATTTTCAATACTCTGAAATTCTTAGCCAACATAAAATGTTATTTCGTTAGTATTTTATTACAGTGTATCTTTAATACAATCTGTAAGCCACATTGAACTCGAAACATTTCCGGGATAATGTGGGATATAAATGTCATAATAATAATAATCTATTTCTTTATGGAAAGGGTGATGGATGCATGGAACCGCCTCCCAGAGAAGGGGGTGGAAACAAAGACGGTATCTGAATTAAAGGGGGCATGGGATGAGTAGAGACCACCTAATTCTAGAAACTTGCATACCCAGTTTTATCTGTTAGTGTGCAAAGTTGATTTCTCAAGTTACAGAATATTGTCAGTTGTGTGCATAGCTTAATTTAATAATTGGATGCTAATTGCTGTTAACCAATTGTTGGTGCTAATTGGCATTAATTAGCAGTTATGCATGTAACTGCCCTAAGTTGGTATTCTATAAACTGTGTGCGGAAAATACAAAGTAGGAAAAAGAGAGGGTCTAAAAATGCAGACAAACACAACACAGAAAAAAAAGCAAAAAAGGGCCTTCAGGAATGGAACAACCAAGAGTCCTTTAATCAAAAGACCCAACACAGGCTGTATTTCAGCACTGATGCGCCTGCGTCGGGGGTCAAACTGAGATAGACTCTCTTAAACTGAACTATACATTGACTACTGAAGACGCGTTTGATTGAGACGCATTTTTTTATTTCTTCTTGATAGCATCTAAGTTATTATATTTACACTTCAGTTTGAGAGAGTGTCGGCATGAGTGCCGAAACATGGCCCATGTCGGGTCTTTGGATTAAAGGACTCTTGATTGTTCCATTCCTGAAGGCTGTTTTCTGCTTTTTTTTTCTGTTGCGTAAAATACAAAGCATGTAATGGCAAGGGTGCATGGATCTAGGAGGGGTGCCCAGCACTCGCAGCGGTTACAGAATATTAGCTTTTACGCACCTAACTGCCTACATTTAGGTTTGATCAATCTATTTTGAGGGACCATCTCTTCCTGATGTGGGGACTTAAATGTAACAATCATTCAATACTGTCCCAACTATCACAATACTTATCATATACACAGTCCAGACACAGATAACTTATAAATCTTCACATTGACTTAATTTCTTTCCTAACGGGGATCTTCAGAGTAACTGACAGCATAACCATTTGGGAACAACATCCCATATATTCATGGCGCTGTACAAATCTTCATTGATCTACTCGTGGCTGTCAAATAATTTTTCTTTATAGTTTTTTTCTTCTTTTTCTTATATAAAACTAATCCTTAAAGATCACACTCTGAAAACATTAGCTTATTGCTATAACTTTTGAGATGCATAATGAGGCTACTTAACTTTGGCAGCGATTTTTCAACCAGGTCAAACCTCCGCCGACATGGCCAGGTTTCGTAGTCCTTCAGGGAAGAGGTTTGCATCTCATAGTATACTCCTGCATTTGTCAAAAATTGGCCGCAACCTCACTCTCGAGAGCCAAGTAAAAATCGTAATAAAGAAAATGTTTTACTCAATGTGGAAACTCAAACGAATAAAACCTTGCTTCCTGAGGGATACCTTTCGTAAACTAATACAATCAATGGCCCTAAGTCATGCAGATTACTGCAATGGAATCTATGCGGGATGTAAAGAACAGCTCACACAAAAAAAACTCCAGACCGCCCAAAATACAGCAGCCAGACTGATATATGGTAAAACACGATTCGAAAGCGCTAAACCCCTTCAAGAAAAGCTGCACTGGCTCCCAATCAAAGAACGGATCATCTTCAAAATCTGCACTTTAGTCCATAAAATCATTTACGGCATAGTCCCAGGATACATGGCGAACCTCATAGATCTACCAACCAGAAACAGACTCAGATCAGCACGAGCATAACTAAACCTACATTACCCAAACTGTAAAGGGCTAAAATACAAAACAACTTATGCATCCAGCTTCTCCTACATACTGTAAGTGCACAACTATGAAATGGACTCCTGTATGCAGTGAAAACAATACATGACCACCTAAACTTCAGGAAATCATTGAAAGCCCACCTCTTCAAAAAAGCTTATCCCACCGATCCAACATAAATCCCCACACCCAGCAGCACAATATAATCAAAGATCGGACTGGACAATTTACTTCCTCTTCCCCCTCGACCCCATGACGCCTGATATACTTCTACCTCATGTGACCACAACACAATCTTGTATTTGTTATCAACCATAATGGCAAACGCCTTTATGATACTTTGAGGGGCATAATCGAACGAAAACATCTATCTCCATGGGCGTTTATCTCCAAGAACGGGTCCGTGAAGGGGCGGACCGAACCGTATTTTCGCAAAAAAAAGACGTCCATGTTTTATTCGACAATTTGTGAGCTGGGCGTTTTCGTTATTCAGCGATAATGGAAAATGAAAGCGCCCAGCTCAAAAATGAATAAATGCAAGGCATTTGTTCGTGGGAGGGGCCAGGAGTCGTAGTGCACTGGTCCCCCTCACATGCCAGGACACCAACCGGGCACCCTAGGGGGCACTTTTACAAAAAAAAAAAAAAAGGTCAAAGAGCTCCCAGGTGCATAGCACCCTTCCCTTGTGTGTTGAGCCCCCCAAATCCCCCTCAAAACCCACTGCCCACAAGTCTACACCATTACTATAGCCCTAAGGGGTGAAGGGGGGCACCTACATGTGGGTACAGTGGGTTTGGGGGGCGGTTTGGAGGGCTCCCATTTACCAGCACAAGTGTAACAGGTGGGGGTGGGGATGGGCCTGGGTCCACCTGCCTGAAGTCCACTGCACCCCCTAACAACTGCTCCAGGGACCTGCATACTGCTGCCAGGGAGGTGGGTATGACATTTGATAGTGAAAATAAAAAGTTGTGAAACATCATTTTTTTGTGGTGGGAGGGGGTTAGTGACCACTGGGGGAGTCAGGGGAGGTCATCCCCGATTCCCTCCAATGGTCATCTGGTCATTTAGAGCACTTTTTTGGGACCTGTTCGTGTGAAAAAAGGGTCCAACAAAAGTGTCCTAAATGTTCGCTAAAAGCGCCTTTATTTTTTCGATTATCGCCCTAATGCGTACATCTCGGCCGATAACCACGCCCCAGTTCCACCTTCGCCACACCTCTGACACGCCCCCATCAACTTTGTCCGCATCTGCGATGGAGTGCAGTTGAAAATGTCCAAAATCGGCTTTCGATTATACCGATTTATTCGTTTTTGTGAGATAAACGTCTATCTCCCAATTTGGGTCGAAATCTAGGCGTTTTTCTCTTTCAATTATAAGGTGGATAGTAAGCCACATTGAGCCTGCAAATAGGTGGGGAAATGTGGGGTATAAATGTAACAAATAAATATGAATAGACACTGGGAGTTACTGGAGTATAGTGACAGTCCACAGACCAGGAGATAGAACGGAGTATTTGGGGGCTGAGAGGAGAAGCAGAAGCTGACTTAGGGAAAGGAACGCTAGAAACACAATCCTCTTCCGATATACGTTTTTAAATAATTGGCTAATTTGGTTTATGATTTTATCTTGCCCTAGATGGACTAAGTGCAGCACGTGGAAAACTAGAGCAACTGCTCAAACCCTGCTGCTATTCTAGAAGCCACTCTTTAAGGGGTCTTTAACGAAGTGGCGGTAATCCCAACATGGGCTTACCACTCACTAATCCAGAACTACCACCGGCCTACAGCAGCAGCCCAGCAGTAGTTCCCACCCCCAGCATGCGCCACTTCCGGCGCTACTAAACTTTTTTTTGGTAGCACCGGTGTTTACCCGGCGGTAATCGGGTTAGCATAGGAGCCCTTACTCCCCACCTCAATGGGTAATGGTAAGTGCTCCCCCTGAAATGCAGTGGCGTAGCCACAGGTGGGCCTGGGTGAGCTAGGGCCCACCCACTTAGGGCTCAGGCCCACCCAACAGTAGCACACATTTAGCGGTAGCTGGTGGGGATCCCAAGCTCCGCCAGCTGAAGACTTACCCCCTGATGGTAATGAAAATGCTACTCTCCACGATACCGGCACCTGCATATGCTCAGTTTTCAGACTGCCAAGGTGGAAAGAAGCGTTTTTTCCACCAGCTGAGATATTTTTTTGGTGGGGGGGGGGGGGGGGGGGGGGGGAGGGGGAGAACACTTGGTGCTCACCTTGCCTAGGCCCACCCAAAATCTGTTGTCTGGTTACACCCCTGCTGAAATGGCCACACAGCAAGTGATTCACTTGCTGCTTGGCCATTTCTTTTTTTAAAAAGACAGCCTTTTTACCCACTGCGGTAAAAGGGGGCCTCAGTGTGCACCAAAAACACGTGATGATGCCAGCACAGGCCCCCTTTTACCGCAGCTTGGTAAAAGGACCCCTAAGTTAGGTGTGGTTAAGTACATAAGTAATGCCATACTGGGAAAAGACCAAAGGTCCATCCAGCCCAGCATCCTGTCCCCGACAGCGGCCAATCCAGGCCAGGTAAGTTTCCCAAACGTACAAACATTCTATACATGTTATTCCTGGAATTGTGGATTTTTCCCAAGTCCACTTAGTAGTGGTTTATGGACTTGTCCTTTAGGAAACCGTCTAACCCCTTTTTAAACTCTGCCAAGCTAACCGCCTTCACCCCGTTCTCCGGCAATGAACTCCAGAGTTTAATTACGCATTGGGTGAAGAAAGATTTTCTCCGATTTGTTTTAAATTTACTACACTGTAATTTCATCGCATGCCCCCTAGTCCTAGTATTTTTGGAAAGCGCGAACAGACGCTTCACATCCACCTGTTCCACTCCACTCATTATTTTATATACCTCTATCATGTCTCCCCTCAGCCGTCTCTTCTCCAGAATATCACTTACACCGGGGAACTGGGCCTAACTTTAGGCGCAGCCGTTTGCACCAACTGAAATGTGGTGTAAATATTTGTGCCTATATTAGGCGTGTATCCCTGTAATTCTATAACAATGCACATTCATTTTAAGGAATGCCCCTGTTTTGCCCATTACCCATCCATTTCTGCACCCTCATTTTCAAATTGTGTGTAAAATTTAGGCGCAGGCCCAGGGCCTAAATAAAGTTCAATTAAATTTAACTAATGCCTATAACTACTTGTTAAAAAGCCAATTATTGGTGCTAATTAGCTTGTTATTTAATTAAATTGCATGTGCAAATTTGCACACACAATTTTTATTTCTCTCTGCTGTGCTTCTCAATTTGACCACCAGGGGGCTGCAAGAGCCAATGTTTTTTTTCAAAGTAGGTAGCGAACTGATGAAATGAGGGCCAGAAATTCACAGCAACTCTGCACTGCACGTTCAGCAAATGAATGTAATATTGTTGACAGTTTAACAAAATCATTGACTCACCTCTACCCCATTTTAGTCTTTTTCCCTCTTCTAAACTTTTAAAGGTTTTTTTTGTTTTGTTTTTTACTCTCTCCATTAGAAATTTGAGTGCAAGGAAAATTGTATTTTGCGTATCATCATCTGTATTTGTAACACCTGTTCGTGGGAAACTGACTGCAAGTTGTAATCCAGACCAGAATGGGACTATAGGGCTCATTTTCAAAGCACTTAGACTTGCAAAGTTCCATAGGTTACTAATGTAACTTTGTAAGTCTAGTTGCTTTGAAACAGTGGCGTAGCCACAGGTGGGCTTGGGTGGGCCAGGGCCCACCCATTTATGGCTCAGGCCCACCCAACAGTAGCACATGTTTAGTGGTAACTGGTGGCAATGCCAAGCTCCGCCAGCTGAAGATTTTCCCCTGATGGTAACGAAAACGCTACACTCCATGACACCGGCACCTGCGCATGCTCAGTTTTCAGTGCATTCCTGCTGCCAAGGTGTAAAGAAGCATTTTCCCACCAGCTGAGATAATTTTTTTATTTTATTTTTTATTTTTTTGGCCAGGGGGTGGGGGGGGGGGGGTAGAACACTTGGTGCCCACCCAATTCTTGCCTAGGCCCACCCAAAATCTGTTGTCTGGCTATGCCCCTGCTTTGAAAATACAAGTGATGCATTAGCATCAGTTTTAAATATGCCACTTTTTCTGATGAAGGTTTATCCTCCCAGTTTGGTCAGAGGCCAAAACGTTGCGTGTTAACTGGCAAAACATGCCTCTACCCTTACAGTTTAATACATAATTTTCATGCCCACACAGCTGAATGATGTTTCTTGAGTTTTATGTGAAACTCACCCCCCTATGACTCAGGGATGATACCTAAGACAAGGAGTAAATTAGCACATATAGGGCTGCACATGATAAGGCACAAACTTGAACCTCCCCCGCCCCTTCCCATAAATATCCACAATTGTGCCTCTTTCCACAACAGACGCTCAAAAGGAGTCCCTTCCCACTGCAAATAGACAAATGGAGTCCCACCCTGTCCTAAACACACAAACCTTGAGCCCCTTCCCACCACAAACACACAAGCTTTGATTTCCCTTCCTAGGACATTTACACAAAACCTGACACCTCCCACACACTTTTGTAAGAAAAAACATTCTTTATCCAAAGGCAAAAAAGATAATACATAGTAACATAGTAACATAGTAGATGACGGCAGAAAAAGACCTGCACGGTCCATCTAGTCTGCCCACGATAAACTCATATGTGTATACCTTATCTTGATTTGTACCTGTCTTTTTCAGGGCACAGACCGTATAAGTCTGTGCAGCAGTATTTCCCGCCTCCAAACCACCAGTCCCGCCTCCCATCACCGGCTCCGGCACAGACCCAGTATAAGTCTGCCCTCCCCATCCTAGCCTCTCAACCACCAACCCCTCTTCCCCCCGCCACCCAATTTCAGCTAAGCTTCTGTGGATCCATTCCTTCTGCACAGGATTCCTTTATGCCTGTCCCACGCATGCTTGAATTCTGTTACCGTTTTTATCTCCACCACCTCCCACGGGAGGGCATTCCAAGCGTTCACCACCCTCTCCGTGAAGAAATACTTCCTGACATCTTTCCTGAGTCTGCCCCCCTTCAATCTCATTTCATGTCCTCTCGTTCTACCGCCTTCCCATCTCCGGAAAAGATTCGTTTGCGGATTAATACCTTTCAAATATTTGAACGTCTGTATCATATCACCCCTGTTCCTCCTTTCCTCCAGGGTATACATGTTCAGGTCAGCAAGTCTCTCTTCATACGTCTTGGAACGCAACTTCCATACCATCCTCGTAGCTTTTCTTTGCACCGCTTCCATTTTTTTTTTAACATCCTTCGCAAGGTACGGCCTCCAAAACTGAACACAATACGCCAGGTGGGGCCTCACCAACGTCTTATACAGGGGCATTAAAACCTCCTTTCTTTTACTGCACCCGGGGGGCGTTTCAAGATGGCGGCACGCCGCAAACTCGGATGAGACCTTTAGACGACGGCAGCGAAATAAATCTTTTTCTACTTTACCATTATGCCGCACACGAAGCGCAAAGGAGCGGTTAAGACTGGACCCTCGGCGGTCAGGACCTCCTCCCCTTCGCAGCCGTCAATCGAAAGGTTCACCGTGAGGACTCCAGAAGTTATTACCGGGAGCCGCCCTGCAGTCTCGTTGCTGGGAGAGCTACGAGACTTGGGGCTTGATGTTACTCTTTCGCCCCGGGAGCCCAACATACCGCCTGTGCCCGAAGGTCCTCCCTCTCCTATTGGGATCCCAGAAACGGAAGTCGTCGAAGGGGTTTCCCAAGCAAGAGGTCAGGAAGGGAGTTTAACCGACGGAGGCTTGAAGCCGGTAGGCTATCAAGCTTACAGAGTTTCTCTGATTAAACCTCAGACGGTAACTTTAGAGAGCATATGGGATGCTCTCCAACAACTTGATACCAAACTTACTGACTCAACGGAAGGTATGGCAGCACTTGTGAGTACTGTTGACAATCTTTCTAAGTCTATAGAAACAATTAAAACTGACTCTAAAACCCAAATGGTTCAGTTTAAAACTGAAGTGGAAAAGATTCAAGGAACTTCTATCATGTTAATAAAGGATAATGCTGCTATACATAGGAAGCTTGAACAACTGGAGAATTATAATCGTAGATTAAATTTGCGATTTCTAAATTTTCCACAAGCTGCTGGGATTTCTCCTTTAGAAGCTTTTAAAAAATATTTGATAGAGGTCTTGAAATATTCCCCAGAACATATTCCTCCATTTAATCGAATTTATTATATTCCACAAAAGAAGAAAAGTGAACCAGGAATGGACATAGAGTCACAAAAAAAAAAAAAATGGACAAAACTTGAACCTAATGGAACTTTTAGAGTGCTCATTAAATGAGGATTCTGGAAGAAATACTTTAATTGTTTCCTTTATCTTTGAACAAGATTTGGAAGCAGTCAAAAGACTATTCTTTAGACATATACAGTCCCTATTTTGTGGGGCGAAAATATGGATGTACTCCGATGTTGCCAAGCATACACAGGAAAGAAGAAGGGCATTTCTAGCAATTAGAAAGGAGGCCCTAGAAATAGGAGCCTCCTTTTATTTGAACTATCCCTGTAGATGTGTGATAAAATATCTAGGGCTTAAATATATCTTCTTCAATCCTGAACATTTGAAAGCATTTATAGATTTTAAAAAAATATGTCAGTAACTTGGTATCTGATATTGGGCTGATTTAAGTTGATGTCTGGATAGGCGTGTTAAGCTATATATATGTTTAATTTGTGTTATGTGGTTTTCCTTTCCTTCTAGAAGAATTGCTTAAACTACCCCCCTCTTTATATTGTGGTCTAAAGAAGATTATATACAAAAAAATTTTGGTTGTATCTATCTGCATTACTTATGCCTATCTGTATTTCTTTACAAGTGTTATCACTTGAAATGTAAGTTTTAAAAAGCAAATAAAAAAAAAATAAAAAAAAAAACCTCCTTTCTTCTGCTGGTCACACCTCTCTCTATACAGCCTAGCAACCTTCTCGCTACGGCCACCGCCTTGTTTCATCGCCTTCAGGTCCTCAGATACTATCACCCCAAGATCCCTCTCCCCGTCCGTGCCTATCAGTCTCTCCCCACCTAACACATACGTCTCCCTTGGATTTCTACTCCCTAAGTGCATCACTTTGCATTTCTTCGCATTGAATTTTAATGAAATAGGTAGTTGTAAGAAACACATTTTATTCAGAAGAAAACTAAAATTTTTAGAAAGCTTTCCTTTTCTTACTCCCACTGTTTGAATCGAAGTAAGGGAAAGTATTGATATGAAGGTCAATACGACCCCATTGCAGATGTCAGGTTGGATAGCTGATGAGTGGATCTTCATCAGAGGCCCATACTGGTATATGTAAACCATGAATACAGCACAAAGAGCAGATCTCCATCAGAACCTCACACAGGTGTTGCACTGATATACATCAAGTATGAAATATAGTACAGACAACTACAGAACTGGATCTTCATCAGAACTGTAGATATGCATCACAATGGTGCAGATCAAGCGAATGGATCTTAATCAGAACCTTAGGTACAGGGCCAGCCCAACCATTAAGCAAGACTAGGTGGTTGTCCAGGGTGACAGCTGCAATCAAAGCAAAGCAATAGTCCTGAGAGCCAGAAAAACTCAAGGAACCATCAGCTTGGATTTTTAGGCACAAGGAGAACGGAAATTTCCAAATAGTTTACCCAGGTTAATGGCTTGTGGAAATTGCCCTCATTAGGTATATGCTAATTATAGCTTAATAATGAAAAACATAGGGTCACAAATTTGTGCTTGTGCCCAATTTGTGCATGCAATTTAATTGGTTAACGAGCTAATTGGTGCTAATTGGTCCCTAACAACCAATTATTGGTGTTAATTGGCAAAAAATTGGATTTACTAGTTATCTTGCTGAGTGCCATTCTATAAAGATGTGCGTGTAAATCCTTTAGCGTGCAATTGGGAAAGGGTGTGGCCACGGGAGGGGCATGAGCGGGTCCAGGGCATTCATTAGGGATCTGCGCCTAACTTACATGCCAGGATTTACACCAGCTTTCAGTTGGTGTAAATGATCATGGCTAAAAGTTGGGTGCATATCTCAGAGGTATTCGCAATTCTATAATGACACCCAACTCGGCACACCATTTATAGAATAGTGCTGAGCGCAGTTTTTGTTTGGCGCCATTTATAGAACCCCCCCCCCCCCACATAGGGCTAGATTATATGGTGCCTAATAAATCAGCGCTGAAACCCCCCTCCCTCCCACTTAAGTGGTATTCTATAAGCCACACCTAAAATTCAGGGCGGTTTATGTAATTAACGCTTAAGCGAAGAGGTCACGTGTAAATTTAGGTGCCCCCATTTGCACTAATGAAAATGTGCTGCTAAGACCCTTGCCTAAATCTATGCACAGAGCACTGTTATTCTACAATTATGCACGCAATTCAAAACTACGCCCACTCTCTGTCCCAAAATGCCCATGACCCTCCCATTTCTGTGCCCCTTTTTCAGGCAATGCGAAAATTTTAGGCATGAATTCTTCTACCTTTACGTGCACAAGTCCCAATTAAATCTAATTAGTGTCAATAATTGCTTGTTAAAAAGCCAATTATTGGCACTAATTGGCTCATTATTGTATTAAATTGCGCTCACAAATTGGGGCCACACCTAAATTTGCATGTGCAATTTTTGGCAACCTTTATAGAATCAGGGGGATAAGGTCCAATTATTGAGGTGATCATGATTATTAAATTTATCAAAACCTCCAGGGGCGGGGGTGAAGTGCCTAGCAGCCTTGAAGTTAATTTGGGGGGGAGCAAGGCTGAAGATTCATGCAGGGCATCTGATCACACTATCATGTATCTAATGTCTATGGCTTTAACACTATCATGTATTTCACCATCATGTACCCAAAACTTCTGCAAAACCAAATGTACATTCTTTTCTATTTCCAGTATCCACGATGAATTGTAAGCCACATTGAGCCTGCAAAAAGGTGGGATAATGTGGGATACAAATGTAATAATAATAATAATAATACCCTTGAACCAGCCTTGCACAGGTACAGATCAAACATAGATAAAGCCCAGGTAGCAGACAGCTCTTTATCAGAACCCTAGGTATGCATTACAATGACACTGACTAAGCATAGACAGTATATGGCAGCTGAGGCACCCTGGCCCCTCCCCAGCACCCCTATCCACAAAATAACAAAGAACACTCTACACATGGGTTTAAAAAAATAACAACAACTTGATTGCAGTTATTGATTACACATTCTTTAGCAGATCATATTAGTATTGTACCCAATACTCTTAATATTTTAGAGAAGTTCCTCCAGCCCACAAAGCTGTTTGGCACTCATGGGCATTACCCCTGGATGCCCCATCCTCCAGCAAGGGGTCCAATCCTGGTGTAATTGTTTCCACTGCATCACATGTCCAAATTAATGCCAGCAGTACCTTTTTGCCCAGGCTTGAGTACTCCAGCCACTCCCAAAGCTATAGCAAAAGCATAACCCTAATACTGAGTTAAGGGTGGATGGGTGGGTGGGTGAGGGTTCAAATGCTGTGCTGCCCTGTCAGTGACATGGCTGCCCAAAGCACTCTGGGGGCTTTAAACCCTTGCCCTGATGCACTGCCCTCCCAGCAGGGGCCAGGTTGTGACAAGAAAAGTTTCTCTGCCCTGACCCAGACCAGCCACTGGCAACTGCCCACCAGGGATCTCCAGACCTCCCTGATCCTGTGGGGGCGATCGTTGGGGGGGGACCGCCAGACCTCCAGTCCCCTGTCGTTTGGGGGGTCTTTGGGTTTGCTTTATTGGGGGGAATGGGGGCCTGCTAGCATGCAAATGTATGCTGGACAGGGCTCACCATTCCTCCCCAATGGTCTGCAAACCCTAACGCCAGCTCGGAGCTGGCGTAGGGTTTGCCACAGCCAGCGACCCAATCTTTGGCGCACTGGCCGCTGATCATTGGGGATGAATATGTTTAGCCCTGTTTTGCATGCATTTGCATGCTAGTTGCGTTCAGAGCCCTCGAGCGCATTGTTTCACGCGCTCGAAGGCTCTGATCATGGGGCGGTAGCAAATGCCGGCGCTAGTATGGCACTAACAGCCTCTAGTACCGGTGTTTGCTTCTGATCATCCCCCTGTCAGTTAAGTTTTTAGTATAATTGCTTTATTCTCCTTGGGATCAAACATCATTCACAGACCCCTGAGGTGCAGGCATTTATTGCCGAAACAGGGACAGTGTCGGGTCTGATTAATAAAGTGAAGTTGAGAAGCAATCTATTCTGGAGACTCCATGTGCTGTTTTGGCTTTTTGCCTCTGCTTCTGTGCCCTCTACTCTCTGGCTCTGCCATTACTTTCCGGCCCTATAGATTCTCTGGGCTTCTCCAGAGCTTCCTTGGATACTTATACCTTTCAGCTGGGGGGGAGGGGAGAGGTGGAAAGGAGAAACAGCAACCCAGGGAGAACTTGAGAAAATAAAAGACCTGGAAAGGGACTGAGCAAATCACCTAGAAATAAAAGAGACAGAAAGCATGGAAAAACAGAAAGAGAACGGTATAGTAAAACAGAGAGAGAAAAAACGTGCACAAAAGGAATTAAAAATGGATTAAGTCAGCCCAATAAAAAAAGATAACTTATTTTCTTTTCTCTGTTTTCTTTACCTACAAAAAGAAGAGAGAAAGTGAGCTGGGAAGAGATAGGAAACGGATTAACAGAGGCTGAAAATAAACTCCAACTGAAATAACCAAGGTGACAGAAATTGTTGTATAATGCTGGTTACATTTTGGCAGGAGTCTAACAATAATTAAACAGGCAGGTCCTCATTTCCCGGCAAGAGCTGGGAGGTTCGGACTTAATAGCAGAGTTTATGCAAATAATGTGGGCTTGGAGCTTGGTTGAGGCAGGGAGGAATTTCCCTTCCCAGATGGGAGCTCCAGACAGGTCAAGTTACCGAAAAAGAAACCTATATAAGGGAGTGCAGCAGGGGAGGAGCTCACAGCAAGCTTTACTTCATAACCAGGTGAGCAGGAGTTGACCCAGCACCCGACTGCTCTCCATCTCTGCAAGGAGCAGGCAGAGACACACCAGACTTATTTATACCTTAACTCTGTGGATTATCTCTGGGGGATTTTGTTCTGCTGGATATCCAAAGGTACGTAAACCGTACACCTCACGGAATTGTCTTAAAGCTGGTTAGGCGCCCAAAATAGATCAGCGCGCTTTTTTTTTTTTTAAACTGCCGTGTAAACCCAATTTTCACATATGGAGTTTTCTTGGTTAAAAGTGGTTGATAATGAATTGTGTTACTACCACAGCATGGCTCAGATTTGATCGCACAAAAAAGACCGGTGTGCAACGGAGTGCTTTTTCTTTGGATGAGGAATAGGGAAATCGCTCGTTGTCCATGCAGATACCTTATGGGTTTTAACGCGCTTCCCAACCAAGGCAACGTGCGATGTTCAGAAAAAGGTTGATAGCCCATGGATAAAGGCTTAGCCGTAGACAACCTGCCGGAACAGAAAGGGATGCTGTGTGTGGGACGTCGTTCATAGGTGAAATATTGATGAAAGGCAGCCTGATCGTTCCCAGGGAATCTTGTGATCAATACTTTTAACGGAGGCGATAAAGATCAACACACGTTATACCACCCAGTAAAAGTAAAGTAACACATACGTTCGTTTCGTTCCCCCCCTTCCGCCGTCTCAAAAAAACCCCAAAACAAAACCAACAACGTATTCTGGGATAAATAGTTCTTTGATGCCTTGTTGATATCTGGAAATTGTTTTACCTGTTTTATGACTACAATTTGTTTGACAATAGATGATTTGGGTATTGTTTGGTATCCTTTAAAAAACAAACACACGCGGCATATTTCCTGATTTGTTTTCCCTTGCAAACTTTTGAGAAATTTGGTTTGGGTAAAGAAGAAAGCAGATGTTCTGTGTGTTTGGTTGCCGATCGGGGTTGTTTTGCCTATAAGGCGGGGAACTTGCACGCGCACACACACGCACGCTCTTCTGGATTATTATTTAATGTGATTGCCCCCCCCCCCCACACACACCCACACACACACTCTCTCTCTCTCTCTCTCTCTCTCTCTCTCTATCTGAACAGCCTGGAGAATGCGCCAGTATAAATCTCTCTAGGCAGCGCCTAACACCAAGCGGTTCTTGAGTAACCTGGGTGTAGCAGAAGTTGGATTATTGTTCGTGGCTTGATCGAATCTTGGAGGACACCCGATGTTTCCCCATATGGCAAATCACCATGAAAACCAATTGGCCAAGAAAAGTGTGTGTTAAAATCGCAACAACTTGGGATCCTAAAAATATAACTGTCGCAACCTACAAAGGAGTCAGTTTTCTCCAGGACCATACGGAGGAAAACGGAATATGACGGTGGTGGTAGGCAAAGACAACGGGACTCATTACCTGGTACCAAGCACAGGGGTACTTTTCACATCTTTGTTTCCACGTTTTATACAGGGAGGCTGTTAGCTATCTCTTAGGTTGTATTAACTGCTTAGCACGTTGACCTTTCTACTGTTACATAGTAGCGTATAGCAAAATTCATGGACCATTACTGTACTTTTTTACTGCATCTGTTGCTTTATATTCAAGTTACTTACAAGATTGCTATTATATTGTCTATTTGCATTTTGATTTTTCGACATTGTGTAAGCCACATTGAGCCTGCAACTAAGTGGGAAAATGTGGGGTATAGATGTGTTAAATAACAAACATAGTAGATGACGGCAGAGAAAGACCTGTACGGTCCATCCAGTCTGCCCAACAAGATAAACTCATATGTGCTACTTTTATGTGTATACCTGACTTTGATTTGTATCTGTGGTATCCCCCAGGCTGTTTTGATAGTGAACGGTTTTTGTTTTGTTTTTTTTGCTGTTGTTGCATTTATTTTTAATCACATTAAAAATAATCCAAAGGAGCCCAAGCATAATGCGCTGCGTTTCTGTGGATGCACAACAAAAAAAAAACGCTTTCATCTATGTCACTGCTCAAGATGTTCTATCTGACATTATTTTCCCTTGAAAGAAACGGCGCTTTATCTGACTTCTAGGACGCATTAACTGGTGAACGTGACCAGCGCTAAATTTCATTTCCCACGACATCCGCATATAATTATGTCAGGATCTCTGAATTTAGACACAACTGGACAGGTTTCACTTCTATGCAAAGCGCTTTGCTTTGGGGGGAAAGGCGGCTAAATGCTTCCCTTAATATTAAAAAAGTATTTGCTTGCAGCCCAGAACCTTGGAGAGCGGTCCAGCACCAGCTGTTCACTTTGAAAGGGAACGAAGCCTGTATTACATTGGGCAGGTTGCGTAAGGACCTTGCAACCAGCTGAATTTTTTTTTTTTTAATTACATTTGTACCCCGCACTTTCCCACTCATAGCAGGTTCAATGCGGCTTGCATATTATATACAGGTACTTATTTGTACTTGGGGCAATGGAGGGTTAAGTGACTTGCCCAGAGTCACAAGGAGCTGCCTGTGCCTGAAGTGGGAATTGAACTCAGTTCCTCAGGACCAAAGTCCACCACCCTAACCACTAGGCCACTCCTCCACTAGCAACATTCCATGTAGAAGCCTGCCCTTGCAGATCAGCAACGCGGCCGCGCAGGCTTCTGTTTCTGTGAGTCTGACGTCCTGCACGTGCATGCAGGACGTCAGACTCACAGAAACAGAAGCCTGCGCGGCCGCATTGCTGATCTGCAAGGGCAGGCTTCTACATGGAATGATGCTAGTGGAATAGCAACATTCCATGTAGAATGTCAAATAGTAGCAACATTCCATCTAGAATCTCCAATATTTATTTTTCTTACATTTGTGCCCCGTGCTTTCCCACTCATAGCGGGTTCAATGCGGCTTACATATTATATACAGGTACTTATTTGTACCTGGGGCAATGGAGGGTTAAGTGACTTGCCCACAGTCACAAGGAGCTGCCTGTGCTTGCAGTGGGAATTGAACCCAGTTCCCCAGGACCAAAGTCCACCACCACTAGGCCACTCCTTCTATGTACTGATAAATTTGTCATACAGAACTATGTTGTATGAGCAATTCTAATATTACTAAATTATATGCAACCTACATCCTAATTGGGGGGGGGGGGATTATTAAGGTGCGTATTTACCCTACCTACCTTTTATTCTTGTGCATTAATTGTAACAATATGCTGAACCTCTTGCTCTGTTAATGGTGATGCTGTTGCTATATAATGTAAGCCACATTGAGCCTGCAAATAGGTGGGAAAATGTGGGATACAAATGCAGCAAATAAATAAATAAAAATTAGTGCCCAGTGTTCCCATAATAAGCCATATGGGAACATCAGGCACTAATGGATTAATTTCCTGCAGGAATTACTAACTTGTGGTATTTCACTATCACAGGTTAGGCACTCCCGTGGCACAAGAATAAGGCTGTATGGGATTAACCTCACAAGTAGCATTTGGAGTGCATCAGGAAGTATTTCCTCCCCCCCCCCCCCCCCCACCAAAGCCATCCTCCAATGGCTCTCCAAGTTTGATCCCTCTAAATACCTCTTCTCCCACCTCAGACCTGCCTTTCAAAACCTGGAGGGGGGGGAGGGGTTGTGTCAGGGTTAGGGCAGGAGCATCCCCAGTTGCTTGTGCCCTTTTTTAGTGCTGGATTCAAATAGCACCAGTAACCCCTAGTAGATGGTCTTCTGGCGTAACTGTTAGGGGGTCAAGCTGCTGTGCAAGGGTCTTTTACACTTCCAGGGGTTGCCGGAGCCATTTTGAGCTAGGCTTCCAAAGAGACAGAAATGACTTGAGATCACTCCTGCCCTGACCCTGATACACTCCTTGGGGTTTGAAAGGTAGGCTGGGGGGGGGGGGGCTATGAGGATGGGGTGGGGGAAGAGGTAGCATTCAAGGTGGATAAGTTGGGAGGGCCATTGCCATCTTTTTGCTGGTAGTATTTTCTAAGGAATAATATACCTTGTGATGGTCACCGCAAGCCATGTTCGATTTACATAGTAGAGGAGTGTGGTAGCCGTGTTAGTCCACTCTTAAGGTTATGAATAGAAATCAAACAAAATAAAACATGGAAAAGAAAATAAGATGATACCTTTTTTATTGATATTCTAACAGGACTTAACAAGGATCTGGGGTTCCTAGCCCATTATAAACCATAAAGCTGTATTTCTCTGTTGATCACCCTCCCCTCACCTATCCACACCCATCCTGTTAGAATATCAATGAAATGCTTTGATGTCCCCATGCATACCCCCTACCCACCCCCACCCTCCCTCTCTGTCAGACTGTCAAAGTAATGCTTTGATGTTTCTCTTATATATACTATCTGCTAACACGTTTGCTTATTTCCGATCTGACGAAGAAGGGCAACCTTCGAAAGCTAATCAAGAAATGTATTAAGTTATGTCCAATAAAAAAGGTATCATCTTATTTTCTTTTCCATGTTTTATTTTGTTTGATTTCTATCGATTTACATAGCAATGTACTGTTTTACATGCATTCACATATTTTGTATCTTTTTCTAACTGTCCTGTGGTACCTAATATTAACATTGGTTGTTAATATAACACACACTGTTGCTCTCTTATAAGTGTGAAAGGGCCGTAATGCACTTTAATAACTATCACCGTAATTTTACCTTTGATCCTCTTTAACGTAAGGATTAGAAAGCTGGTAACTGAGTCCTACCAGGAAAGCTATTATCCAAAAAATGTGGTAGCTGTGTTAGTCCACTCTTAAAGGTAATCAATAGAAATAAAACATGGAAAAGAAAATAAGGTTATTTTCTTTTCCGTGTTTTATTTTGTTTTATTTCTATAGTGGAGGAGTGGCCTAGTGGTTAGGGTGGTGGACTTTGGTCCTGAGCAACTGAGTTCCATTCCCACTTCAGGCACAGGCAGCTCCTTGTGACTCTGGGCAAGTCACTTAACCCTCCATTGCCCCATGTAAGCCGCATTGAGCCTGCCATGAGTGGGAAAGCGCAGGGTACAAATGTAACAAAAATAAAATAGATACTATTGGAGATTCTATATGGAATGTTGCTACTATTGGAGATTCTACATGGAATGTTGCTATTCTACTAGCAACATTCCATGTAGAAGCCTGTGCGGCCACATTGGTGATCTGCAAGGGCCGACTTCTACATGGAATGTTGCTAGTGGAATAGCAACATTCCATGTAGAATCTCAAACAGTAGCAACAGTGGAGGAGTGGCCTAGTGGTTAGGGTGGTGGACTTTGGTCCTGAGGAACTGAGTTTGATTCCTGGCCCAGGCAGCTCCTTGTGACTCTGGGCAAGTCACTTAACCCTCCATTGCCTGCCACATTGAGCCTGCCATGAGTGGGAAAAAGTGTGGGGTACAAATGTAATTAAAAAAAAAAATTCTAGACAATATTAAGCAGACCTATAAAAATTATTTTCTGTAGACTTAGGCAACCACTTTTTGAATCTGGATGTCCTGAAAAGGACTGAGTTTGAACCTTGACTGGCGTGCTGGAGCTTGCTGTGATCATCTGCAGTCCAAGTGAATCATTCTGACCTGAAAAATCTTGTTCACAGCCAGATGGCAGGAGCCTGTGAGATCAGCAACATCTTCACCAACTACTGGAATGCCGTGTACCAGCCTGAACCGGCTCTGGCAGCTCTCCAGCCCCCCAGTGAGGGAGACAGCCTACTGTCCTTCCTAGCATCTGAGATGGCAGCTGAAACAGCAGGTAAGAATGAGGCAGGAGTCCACTGCCCAAGGGTAGATAGTGGGGTTGTGGATAGAAGGTGGGACTGCAAGAAAGAGTTATTGTCCTTATTTTTTGGTGTTTATGGGAGGGAGAGGAGGGGAATTTGTAGGCGGTGATGGAATTTACTTTGATTCTTCCACTACTCCTTTCATCCTTGTTTCTCAAGCCAGTCCTTCAGTACGCCTGGCCAGTCAAGTTTTCAGGATACCCACAACGAATGTACATTAGATTTGCATGCAGTAGAGGTAGGGCTATATTTAAGGCTAGTACACCCACAGGCAAAAGCCAGAATGGGGTATGTCACTCTTCCCCCTCCCAGAAATCAGAGAACAGCAGGGGGTATCCCAGTTTTTAGGCACTCTAGGCATACGGCAATCTTGCCTATGCCTTCTAAATATGAACCACATTGGCGGTAGTGCATGCAAATCTATGTCATGCATATTCATTGTGGATATCCTGAAAACCAAGCTTGCTAGGTGATATTCCAGGATTGGCTTGAGAAGCACTGTTATGTTCCAGAGTGCCCCAATGCCTCCCCATCTCCTCTCCCCTGTTTTGTAAGTTCTCCTAAACTCAGGTACTGCAGCCACAGTTTTTGGATGGGGAGCCACAGATCAGAGCCTGGTGTACCCGCAACAGCAGGTGTTTCATTGTAGGATTCCTAGCGATGTCATTTCCTGTTGTTTTTTTGCTCTCCCTGAAACAAGGGGGGACAAAAAATCAGGTTTTCTCATGTGTCTTTATTAATGTGCTCTCTGTTGAGAGTGTGTGCTTTTTCGTAAGTATATGCGCTCTTAACAACTCTGCCCTTGTAATGAAAACTTTTTTTAAAAGCCCTCAAACAAAATGAAAATTCCCATAAATGATACAGGAAATGATAATGAAATGAATTTTTTTTTGGGCTGCACACCTCTAAAGGATTCACCCTTTAAGAGGAAAATAGTTGTGGGGAAGGAGGAGGGGGGCAGCTGTGATTCCTGCCCTTGCAGTGCTTCCTACTCCACCAGTAGGACTGGATCTGGGATTTGAGCTTGAGCCTCTGGGATGCTTTGCGAAAAGCTGCCACCATGTGCCATCTCCTTTCCCGTGTGCACAGCCCTGCATTCCAGAGATGGCTGCATACAAGACAAGTTGAGACATGTTTAAGCAAATTGTATTGCATGTTGTGAAAAGCTGAAAGAGAAATAAACTATATAATCTATACCATAATGGATATTTTGCATTACTTTAAAATAACATTGAACTTGCTTATCATTTGACATTGCACTCTTAGCTGTCAACATAATTACTTCTAAGGCTTATTGCAAGAATGACATCTGTAAAACAATTAACTCCCACATACCCCCAAAGAGCTTCCCTTTATCTTTGCTTGTATGAAACTTGGACAACTTTCCAGTTGACTGGGTCACTGTATTTCCAATGCTGTAGTATTTATATTAGTCACTAATGGAGAGCTTCAGTTTTGCAGTGTCTAGAATTACTGCTGGTAAACTGTAGTAAGTGAAATTAGAAAAATTATGGAAATCAGGGAGATGAGCATCTTAAGGATGTGTGTTCTTCAGCATGCCTTAAAAATATAGTGCATGTAATATTGATTTAACATGTATTAACCCATGAATTAATACATGTTAAATTGATGTGCGCTTGTTATTAAAATGGCACAAATTAAAAGTCTAGAAGTCAAGGAAAAAACCCAAATAAACTAAAAATGAAAACTACAATGTTTGCCCTGTGCACATTCCTAGTGGAGAATAATATTAAGAAGCGTTAGAAAGGTCTTCAATTAGCTCAATATAATGTTTGGGAGACCAACGGTTTAGGATTAAGAGAGGTTTAGGAAACTTACTGGTGTCTACAAAGTAACTTGAGTATTGCATTCAATTCTGTAGTGGCGTTCCTAGGGCGGCTGACACCCAGGGCGGATCGCTGATGCGCCTCTCCCCGGGTGCAGCCCCCCCCTGGCGAAACAACATCTTCTCCCACCCCCCCCCCAGCGAAATGACACTGCCCCCCCGGTGAAGCGACATCCCTCCCAGGTGCATTTTTACCTGCTGGGGGGGGGGGGGGTGCTGCGCGCCTGTCAGCGTCGCTCGTTCCATGCTCCCTCTGCCCCGGAACAGGAAGTAACCTCTTCTTTGAACCTTTTATAATTCTGCTGTATCTTTTTTGAGACACGGTGACAGAATTGCAGTGGCGTTCCTGGGGGGGGGGGCGGTGGGTGCGGTCCGCCCCGGGTGCACGCCACTGGGGGGGGTGCCACGCGCTTGTCGGCGCCGCTCGTTCCGTGCTCCCTCTGCCCCGGGGCGGTGTCGTTTCGCTGGGGGGGGGAGAAGGTGTTGTTTCGCCGGGGGGTGGGCGCTGCACCCGGGGGGGGGGCACATCAGCGATCCACCCCGGGTGTCAGCCGCCCTAGGAACGCCACTACAGAATTGAATGCAGTACTCAAGTTACTTTGTAGACACCAGTAAGTTTCCTAAACCTCTCTTAATCCTAAACCATTGGTTCAAAGAAGAGTGACCAAAAGGATAAAGGGGATGGAACTCTTCTCATATAAGGATAGGCTAAAGAGATTAGGGCTCTTCAGCTTGGACAAGAGACGGCCGAGGGGAGATATGATTGAGGTCTACAAAATCCCGAGTGGTTTTAAACAGGTAGAAATGAATTGATTTTTCACTCTTTCAAAAAGTACAAAGACCAGAGGACACTCAATGAAGTTACATGGAAATACTTTTACAACAAATAGGAGGTAACATTTTTCACTCAATGAACAGTAAAGCTCTGGAACTCGTTGCAGGAGGATGTAACAATGCTTAGTGTACTGGGTTTAAAAAGGTTTGGACAAGCTCCTGGAGGAAAAGTCCATAGTCTGCTATGGAGCCAGACACGGGGAAGCCACTGCTTGCCCTGGGATTGGTAGCATGGAATGTTGCTACTAATTGGGTTTCTGCCAGGTATTTGTGACATGGATTGGCCACAGTTGGAAATAGGATGCTGGGCTAGATGGACCATTGGTCTGACCCAGTATGACTATTCTTATGTTCTTATGTATGTGTACATGTAGCAGTGAGATCACTGAATTAGAGCTGTGTCTTGGTGTGTTGGGAGGGGCATCTAGCAGTTTGCCTCATCTCTATATTTTTATATTTCAAAAAGAAATATAAACTGAGAAAGGTGAAGCGAAGGCCAGAGAATGTAGTTCCCCTTAACAACTCCAAACTTACGTTGCTCTTTAGAGGCATCTTAATGTGTTTAAAAGGCTGTTTGGAAGATATTACTTTGGCCGTGACCTGCAGTGCTTCCCAAGGAAGTGTCTGTCTGAGGAGTAAGGTTATGCTCTGCTGCTGTGTCATGTGGATGGGTTAAGCCATAGCTTTGCTCAGTGTGTGGAACTGAAGGTAGAATTTTGCCACAAAAAGCAGGGAGCAACAAGCTCTTATATACACTGACTGTCTGCCCACATGGAATCATTTGATAATTTTGTCCTTCAGTGCTCTGGTAAAGCATTTTCTCTTTCCCAGTTATGGCAGATCAGCTTAGGTGATTAAGATACTGAATACCTATGCAAGCTAAACTTATAAAAAAAAACTTTAGAGACACAGGTGTCTGTAAGAAGTGTATCACAATCTCTAGTCTTATCGCATGAAAATCAAGAATCACATTGCTTAGATTAGAACTAGCTTTTTGTAGCTAGAATGCAGAGTTGAGTTTTTTTTTCCAAACATCCCCTACAGCCCAATGCCTGGCTTGAGAACAGCAACAGGGTTGTATATTTTTGTGACTTAATATGAAGCATGCCAGAAATAAGGAAGCAACAGCACTTACAAAATTATTATCAGAGACTATATCTTCTATTGTTAGAAGAGTAAATATAGCAAATATAAGCTGCTTATATAATTGCTGAATAATGCATCGCTGGAGTATTGAAAATGTGCAGTCATGTTCTTATTCATATAGATGGCTTCCACTGTGCTTTGCATAACAGATGACATCACAATAGTAACCCTCTGCTGACCCGCCTACTGTCTGCTTCTGACCCGCCTCCTGTCTGTCAGAAGTAGAAGGTCTCCAGAAAGCAGAGCAGAACTTAGGAACGTAGGAGATGAGAATAGATAAGGAGCAATTGGTTGAAGGGCTGCCGAGAGACATGACCATGACTGGGCCTGGGGCAGAACCGGAATGCCACAAGACCCCCCCCCCACATGCGCCGCCCCCCCCCCCCACTTGCACTGCTGCTCCCGCACCTTTTTGTCTTTGCCTTCAAGGGGGGCCCGGCACTGCCAAGCCACTCACACTGCCCCTCCCCCCTTGCACCTCTGCTCCCGCACCTTTTTGTTTTTGCCTCCAAGGGGGAGGAGCCCAGGCCCGGTGCTGGCAAACTGCTTCATGCGTGCCTGTTCCCACAGTCTGTCCTCTCCTGCTCCTCTCTGTGCTGGAAGTCAGGACCCAGATGATTGCATTAATGCGATATCGAGCTAATGCAATCATCCGGGTCCTGGGCGGCAAGCAGGAGCAGGGGAGGACAGACCTGGAAGCAGGCAACAAGAAGAAGCTTGCCAGCACTAGCCCCCTCCCCCCCTTGGAGTCTGGACCAGGGGAATTTTGCCTCCCCTGCCCCCCCCCCTCTTGGCGGCTCTGATTGGTTCACCCAGTCTGCCCAGTTATCTTCCTCTTTGGTTCTCTGCCATTTTGGGTAGATGAGCTTATAGATTTCCTATACTTAAATCACCACCAGCTCCCCTCATATTTTTTACTCAGCCTTTCAGCCTTGTTCCTCCCTTTGCTCTTTATAACTGTTCCAAGCATGTATAATGTAGGGTATAGTGCTGGCCATTCCAGCAGGGCCGGGTTTCCCATTAGCCAGAGTAGGTAGTTGTCTAAAAGTACCCTATATCTGGAGGTTGCTGTGCACCAGTGGCGTACCAAGGGGGGGGGGGGGGCGGTGGGGGCGGTCCGCCCCGGGTGCACGCCGCTGGGGGGGGGGGGTGCTGCGTGCCGGTCAGCGTCGTTGGTTTCCATGCTCCCTCTGCCCCGGAACAGGAAGTAACCTGTTCCGGGGCAGAGGGAGCATGGAAACCAGCGACACTGACCGGCGCGTGGCACCCCCCCAGCGGCGTGCACCCGGGGGGGTTCTTTCACTGGGGTGGGGGGATGTCCCTTCGCCGGGGGTGCGCTGCACCCGGGGGGCGGGGCGCATCGGCAATCGGCCCCTGGTGTCAGCGCCCCTCGGAACGCCACTGCTGTGCACCTTTAAGGGGAAAGAGTTAAGGTGAAAGAGGGCCATCCAGAGGAAGGAGGAGGTTGTGCCTATTGGTCATTGATTGCAATGCATCTTTGGAAGGGATCTACCCTTTTTCCAATGGCACAGCTTTATAGGCGACCCCCTTGCTCTTGCATCTGTGCCTAGAAGCTTGCCAGAGATAAATCCAGTCCTAATTCCAGGTGTTATCCTCCTCTCTGGTACTTACACATTCCATATGTAACCCAATACTAAGCTCTCTGGCATATCCTTTGACCAAGTGAGTGCTCTTTAATCCCCTAATACACTAATATGAAATGCCTAGCTCTGGAGGCCACTAGAGATTCTAAGCTAAAATAAAGATATACAAAATATTATTCTAGGTTTTAGACTGTTTCAACACTCATACTGACTGTTGTGTTCATGGATCTTTCACCAGTGAGACTAGGATCCTCTTTAGGACACTCCCGCGTGATTTATACTTTTGTGTCACATGGCAATAACATTTGTAGCATACACAAACATTGATACTAAACATGTACCTATTCTTTCATCAGACAAGGCCCACTGGTCCCGTGAATTGCCTAACTTATGGTCCAAACAGCAGGTTCTGGAATGGATCAGCTATTATGTGGAGAAGAATAAATATGATGCCAACAATATCGACTTCTCCTGCTGTAACATGGACGGGAATATGTTGTGTCGTTGCAGCCGTGAGGATCTGGTAGCCATGTTTGGACCCCTTGGTGAAAAAATGTTTGGTCAGCTCCATGAACTTAGCGGCTACAGCGAGCTTAGTGCCTGTAAGTACTTCATTGGTGGCAGGGGTGGAAGTCATTTTAAATTAACACTAACCTTTGTAGGCATGAAGCACAAGTAATTGACCCAAAAACATGGAGATACACTTAAAAGATGCTCACTAAAAATGTTCAGGACTGTGCTAGCTCAGAGTGACCACCTGCCTCCATCTATTGAATAACTTGGTAGTCCTGGTGTCCATTGAGCACAAAGTCGTACAACAGACGGAAGCAGAGAATGGGCATGGCAAATCAAAATTGGCCACTTTAAGGAGCCAATTTTATAAGTGGGCACCTCCTTTTAGCCAACCAAATGCAGGACCACTGAGAGACACAGCTGGCCTGCTGCTGCACTGTGCTCCCCCCCACACACACTCGGGCCGCCCTCCACACTCGGGTCCCTGCCTCCACCCCGCCCCTTTACCTTCCTGTGTCTGCTCCTCCCTCGGTCTGTTGTCTCTTGCTCCTTTGTGCTGGGACCCGGGTTATCGTGTTAACCTAATCATCCGGGTCCAGGCACACAGGAGCAGGAGAGTGACAAACCCAGAAGCAGGCAGGAAGAAACTTCTGCTCCCTCAAAACCTTACTGGCACTGGGCCCCACCTGGGAGGGTGGGCCCAGGGAATCTTGCCCCCTCTGTCCCCTCCTCTCAGCAGCCCTACCCCAATGCCACATGATGACATCCTATTGAATAATGACATCTTTACTACCACTTATGTATGTAAAAATACACTTAGTTGTAAAAGGGCTGGTGTTCTGTACAATCAAGTGTGTAAGAGGGGTGTGAATGGAGGGTGTCCAGTTGTAGAACTGCACTTTACATGTGCACTCATGCAGGTGCTATAGATTCAGTTGTGTCCACACCGAATCAAACAGTAGAAATTCACATAGCACGACAACTGCACTGTCTATGCATTCATGTCAGGACTTTCGATGGCCATCTGAACTGTAAGGCTATTGGAATGGAGCAGAGTGATGAGATTACTGTAGCTGGTTGTGTTATACTGTTCACTGCTAAGACCTCTTCTCAGTGGCGTAGCAAGGGTGGGGCGGTGGGGGCGGTCCGCCCCGGGTGTCAACGGGTGGGGGGGGTGCATCCGTCCACACACCCCCCCCGGCGCAGCGCCTCCCCCTGACACATTCCCCACCTGCCTACGAGCTCCATCCATCTGCAGCGCTGCTGTAAAGAAGAAATCGCTTCGTCGGCCCTTCCCTCACTCACTGTGTCCCGCCCTCTGACGTAACTTCCTATTTCCTCAAGGGCGGGACACAGTGAGCGAGGCAAGGGCCGACGAAGCGATTTCTTCTTTACAGCAGCGCTGCAGATGGATGGAGCTCGTCGGCAGGTGGGGACCGTGTCGGGGTGATGCTATGCTGGTGGGGGGGGGGGGGTCCACGCCGGTGGGGGGGGTGTCGTGTTGGTCTGCACCCGGGGGGGGGGGTGCAGCGGTGATCCGCCCCGGGTGGCAGCCGCCCCTGCTACGCCACTGCCTCTTCTGTTGAAAGCCGACATCAGGATAGAGCAAACCTGGTCCTGTTCGAAAGGGAAAATCATTTTCCACACTTTGCCTTATCCAGAATAGGTAGCTGCTCGAAAGCATCTTATAACTACAAAATAATAAAATAATGGAATATAAAAAGACTCATCCAGCCAATATAAAGTTGTAGCTATTTCCTGCTTATATTCATTTGCAGAATCAATATGGAAGCATACACACCTCTTTTATTCATCAATACGTTCTATATAGCTTATTTTTCATTGATATATTTTTATTGTATCGGCTGCTAAATAATCCAACACCATCTCTTGCTCTGTACCAGTCTCCATCCCAGACGAATTGTCCTGGATCTATGAGTATGACATAATTCCTACAGAGGATCCCTCTCATCAGCAACAGAATAATCTGGCTTATGATGCCTATGGCAGCAATTCAGGTAAATTAAGCTATGCAAACCTTCATTGCTCTTTAGGTTACTGCAAGGAAATGGAAAGTCACTGTGATCCTGTACTCTGATTGGTCAATTCTGTTCCATTTCGGCAGCTCTCTCATCCAAACTGCACAGAATGTGCCCTTTAGACCACAATAGACTCAATCTTGAGGGGAAAAAAAGTATTTAATTCCAACAACGTACTATCCACCACTGTTAGATTTGTTGGATTTTAGAAAAGAAACAGAACCACTTTATAGATTTAAGAAGACCTCAGTCGTGCAACTCAATGAATCAGACTCATACCATCAAGAATTAAGCACTAACATTGTCATTGGTCTTTTTTTATATTGATTTTATGTTAGTTGCTATTCCCCCCCCCCCCACCAAATCTTTAATTATTTATAAAGCACTTATCTTTGTAGGCTCAGGGGTACATAGTCCGACATGACTCTGGGTGGAGTAATACATGTCGGCAAGATGTGTCTGGCTCAATGGGAGAGGGTTTGTCCTTGATAAAGCAGTTTGCGAAGCATGAGTCACATCGGACTATATACCCCTGAGCCAACAAAGATAAGTGCTTTACTCTTTATAAATAATTAAAGATTTATTTTGGGATTACAAGTAGCAACTAACATAGAATCATCAGTACATAAGTATTTCCATACTGGGACAGACTGAAGGTCCATCAAGCCCAGCATCCTTTTTCCAACAATGGTCAATCCAGGTCACAAGTACCTGGCAAGATCCCAAAACAGTACAATACATTTTATGTTGCTTATCCTAAAAATAAGCAGTGGATTTTCCCCAAGTCCATTTTAATAATGGCTTATGGACTTTTCTTTTAGGAAGTTATCCAAACCTTTTTTTAAACCCCACTAAGCTAACAACGAATGCCAGAGTTTAATTACATATTGAGTGAAGAAATATTTTCTCCGATTCGTTTTAAATTTACTACTTTGCGTGCCCCCTAGTCCTAGTATTTTTGGAAAGAGTAAACAAGTGATTCACATCTACCCATTCCACTCCACTCATTATTTTATAGACCTCTATCATATCTCCCCTCAGCTGTATTTTTTCCAAGCTGAAGAGCCCAAGCCGTTTTAGCCTTTCCTCATAGGGAAGTCATTCCATTCCCTTTATCGTTTTCATTGCCCTTCTCTGTACCTTTTCTAATTCCACTATATCTTTTCTGAGATGCGGTGACCAGAATTGCACACAGTATTCAAGGTGTGGTTGAACCATGGAGCGATACAAAAGCATTATAACCCACTCGTTTTTCCATTCATTTCCTAATAATACCTAACATTTCTAGTCGCTTTCTTTGTCGCCACATCACACTAAGCACAGGGTTTCAAAGTATCATCAACAATGACTCCTAGATCCTTTTCCTGGTTGGTGACTCCTAACGCGGAACCTTCCATCACGCAGCCATAGTTTGGGTTCCTCTTTTCCACATGCATCACTTTGCACTTGCTCACATTAAATGTTGCCATTTGGATGCCCAGTCTCTCAGTCTCATAAGGTCATCTTGCAATTTTTCACAATCCTTTTGCGATTTAACAACTGTGAATAACTTTGTGTATTCGGCAAATTGAATTACCTCACTAGTTATTCCCATATCTAGATCATTTATAAATATGTTAAAAAGCAGCGGTCCCAACACAGACCCCTGCGGAACCCCACTAACTACCCTTCTCCATTGAGAATACTGACCATTTAACCCTACTCTCTGTTTTCTATCCTTTAACCAGTTTTTAATCCATAATAGAACACTACCTCCTATCCCATATCCCTATCAATACAGAAAAAGATCAACGACAATGTTAGTGCTTAATTCTTGATGGTATGAGTCTGATCGATCGAGTTGCATGACTGAGATCTTGTTAAATCTATAGAGTGGTTATATTACTTTTCTAAAATCCAAGAAATCTAACATTGGTACTTTATACTATAATAGACATCCTTCACCAGGGTATACTATCTTGGTGTCTGAGATTGACATAGCAATATGAGAACATATAGCTGTGACTGCTTAAGAAAGAGGGCATACAGGTTAGGATCAGGAAACGATGTGGAATAAGAAAGACAAAGAACATGAAAAAAATAGGAATGAAAGATGGCCTCCTCCCATTTTCCAGCAGTAGCTCCACTACAGGTATGAAGAACACGGGGATGCTTATGTCTGACTAGCCTGACATCAGCATTAAACAAAATTAAACTGGGTTAGTTCAAAGAGATCCAAGTTTCTAATTGCACGGAAGCCAATGAGCATAACCACTAAGCAGACAGAAGAGGAAATTGAACATTCCATTCTTTTTATTTCATCTGTAGATCTGAACACAAACGGGGAAAATTCCACTGAGGATCCAGCGTTCTCCTTGTCTCCATACTTGTCAGATGGATATGATTCTACCATGTCTCCAGCCAGCTCCGAAGTCTCCAGTTTAAGTAAATATCACTATTTTTCTTGCTGTCCCTTGTGTAGTCTGAGCACAGGCTTGGGAAAAGAGTTCAAGACGGTCCTCCACTATGGATTCTCTGAAATCACTTTACCTCCCTGGGCCTCTGTGACTTAGCCGAAAACAACTTTCCTGGCTATATTCTATTATTTTCATTCCTGGGGTACAGATCAAACATGACATGTTGTAAAGCTTTCTAAAACTTGTAATGTAATGTGTTGTGGGGTTTGTGTTTAGGAAAAGATGACGGTTGACTTCAGGATGATTTGCAAAGCGAACTAATGAAAACCAGGCATGGGCTTTAGATTGACAGTGGTTCACAAAACAGACCATTATACTAATGCTTCCATGAAATACTACCCTTCAAAAACATACCTGGGCAGCTGAAGTAATGGCTGAAGCAGTGTGACTAGGGGCAATTAGTTCCCTTCTTTGGGAAGTAAAGAGTTGAGTCCTAGTCAGGTGTCATTAGTGGCAGATGTGGTGAACTTGAATTTAAGATTCTATCAAATGCTTTAAGGATGCAGGTCAGCAATAACTCAGATCTATGATATATCTTCAGTTCACCAAGCGTAACTATTACTGTTGTTTTTTTTTTTAATTTTCCTCATTTAAAATGCAGAAAACTAATAACAAATTTGTCTGCCTGTTTTACAGGGATGAAAGCCCATAGCCCCAATTCTCTGTTGTCTAGTGGGAGTGATGGGGAACTAGATTCTGCGGACACCAAGTTTACCCTTCCCAATGGTGAGTAATGGAATTCATTCAAGAAACGTCAGAGAGAAGATCTAGACGTACCCAAGAGCCATGTTGTATAACACCAAAATGACAATTTGACCATCTAAATATAAACAGGGAATGGAGGCCATTTTACTAAAGGCATGTGAGCACAACTGTAATGATTTGTTCATATTGTCAAACCATCCCTTAGGAAAAGAGTTTTCAAACGTTAGTACAGTTCAGATGAAGATTCACGTTTTGGCCCTCCACGTGGTGACTTTGTAAGACATACTCTGATTTGATGTATTCAGGGGACTTATCCAAAAAGGGCAGAAAAAAAACCAGCTTTACTTGACTTTGCTTTGATTTTGGCTTTAGAGTCACTATGCCTCAGGTACAAACTTAGACTGTGAGCCCTCCTGGGACAGAGACATATCCAGAGTACCTGAATGTAACTCACCTTGAGCTACTACTGAAAAAGGTGTGAGCAAATCTAAATACATAAATATGTGGAATGTTGCCACTTTTTGAGAATCTGGAATGTTGCTACTATTTGAGATTCTACATGGAATGTTGCTGAGTGGAGAAGTGGCCTAGTGGTTAGAGCACTGGTCTTGCAATCCAGAGGTTTCTGGTTCAAATCCCACAGCTGCACCTTGTGATCTTGGGCAAGTCACTTAACCCTCCATTGCCTCAGGTACAACATTAGATTGTGAGCCCTCCTGGGACAGGGAAATATCCAGAGTACCTGAATGTAACTCACCTTGAGCTACTACTGAAAAAGGTGTGAGCAAAATCTAAATAAATAAATGTTGTGATAGCTCTTATTGAACCAACATGAGAAAGATGTTACAATGAATCAATAAGTGTACAAGCTCCTTCCTGGTCTCTTAAGAACAGATCTATTTGACCTGTACAGCTCATGCCCTAAAATATCTTTTTATATTGGTCTGTAAGAACTGTCACAGCCTACAAGGATTCCAATTTTCTTCAGGACCAATCTGGCTGCTGGTGTAGCACCTCAGATGCTAATTCACAAATGCTAAGGTGCCAAATTAGCCTGTTCCAGGAGAAAGATTGTAGACTAGTCATAAGACATAAGACATAAGCATCGCCACACTGGGTCAGACCAAAGGTCCATCTAGACCAGCTCCCTGTCTCCGACAGTGGCCAATCCAGGTCACAATCACCCGACAAGATCCACGGAGCAAAGCATTTTGGACTGCTTGTCCCAGGAATAGTGGATTTTTCCCTACGTCCACTTAATAACATTCTATGGCCTTTTCCTTCAGGAAGCCGTCTAAACCTTTCTTAAACTCTGCTAAGCTAACCGCCTTAACCACATTCTCCGGCGTCGAATTACGTGCTGAGTAAAGAAAAATTTTCTCTTACTTGTTTTAAGCTTACTGCACTCCAGCTTCATCGCATGCCCCCTTGTCCTAGTATTTTTGGAAAGCATAAACAGACGCTCCATATCTATCTTTTCCACTCCACTCATTATTTTATATCTCTATCATATCACACCTCAGCCGCCTTTTCTCCAAGCTGAAGAGCCCCAGCCGCTTTAGCCTTTCCTCATAGGAAAGTCGTCCCATCTCCTTAAGTCCTGCACTTCTGACCCCCCCATCCTGATATGTTATAGCACATGCAGCACTAATTTCAGTGGATAGAACTAAGAACTACAAATACCCAATGGTGTACCTACCTTAGTTGCCACTTTGGGGCGGAGCACCTATTTCCTCTGAGCAAAGGGGTGTGCCAAGCAAGCATGCAGCTGTAGTCTGTGTTGGTCCCCTGCCCCAGAACAGAAAGTTGATGTCAGAGGGGGCAGGAGACTGGCAGAGCCAAGAGCCGCACCCTGCTTGGTGCATCCCCTCACTGCCTGTACCTGGGGTAGGCCGCCCCCACCGCCCCACCCTTGGTATGCTAGAGCAAATACCACACTGCTTGGTGAATGTAAGCTGAAAATCAGGACTAGCCTAAAAGTCTCCCTCCTGGAAGTGGGTAAATTGGTAATTCTATCCTTTACGTTCCCTATGGGGTGTTGACACTTTAGTCTCAATATTCTTGGCCTCTGCACAGTTCTTCAATACAACAGTTTTATGACAATCCTCTACTCCCATTCCTCTACCACCAGATCATGCTTGGATGGTGGTAGCCTTGATATCTGCATGCTGTCCAGAAATAACGTATCTTATAAACATACTTGAAAATGTCCAAATAAAGAAAAGGAGTATGCTACAATCAGGAAAACCATATGTGATTCAATACAGGTGGAAGAAGAGTGGAAGTAATTGGTCTTTTCTGTTTCTCTCAGCAAACAGATTGATAAATGAAACAAGTGACTTGAAGCATGGGAAACGGCGAAGGGGAAGACCCAGGAAGTTCAACAAGGACACCAGAGAGTGCCAGGAGACCAAGAAAAGCAAGCACTGTAAGTCCATCATTGGGACCAAGTTATTTTCTACAGCTCAGACATGCAGAACTTTGCAGGGGCACATGGCAATGCTGAAAACACAACACGGCATCAGCAATTACAGAGGTTTGGGCATGGCCAAAGGTTGGTTTGTTTGGCTTCCCCTACCAACAAGATGCTATATTATATGCTGTTCCTGGCTCTCTCTCTTTATATATATGGTTGACTTGGCAGATTCAGAATTGAGAGAGACAATGTTGTTGCCAGGGCTCCCATTCTTGTTTACAGTTCCATTTACAAGCCTCTCGTAAGCTTCATGTGCAGACATGAGAATAGGGGCAGTAGAGAAAATAAAGGAAGCATTATAAAGCCATTTCTTTGAATGCTGGCCCATATCCGAGAACTGGCACTGAATATTCAGCTACTCTATGTTCTGTCGGAAGTTACCGTGGTATCACCGATGTTCAGCGATGGTACCCTGATAGCTGCTCGATTGACTTAGGACTGCCTAAAGTTAGCTGAATAGATATCGAGATACTACCATTGGATATTGGTGGTGCCTAGGTAATTCCCAGCTCTGCCCCGACTCTGCCTCTAGACAACCTCAACACTATCTGGATAGTGTCGCAGCAGACAGATAGGATATTCAGTGGCACTATCCGGCCACGTGCCACTGAGTATCCTGTGGGGACATAGCCGGCTCTAGTTAACTGGATAGGAGCATAGACTGTTACCCAATTAACTAGCACTGAATATCGACCCCAAAGCCTTTACAATGACATTGCTGCACATGGGTTTCAGGTTTGCTCCAATTCAACCATCTCTCTCTGTACCAGGTGATGTTAGCAGACAAGAGGAGACCAACAACAATTGGAAATTCTACTAATGGTGCCTGTTTTCTAGGATCATCTATGTGGACAGAGCTAGAGTTAGATGCAGAGGTGCTCATGGTAGAAACTGAAGAATAGGTCCAGCCAGTGCCAGACACCCTGAAGCTCTGTCTTCACTTGATGCTGAGACTTTGGGCAATTGCTCTGCTTACCTCTTTCTCCCCCCAAACCAGTCTGGCATGCACATGAATGAATCCAAATAGAAATACCCCTATCAGGATTCTCCCATACCCCCAGACCTGGACAGATGTTTTGTCCCTCATGACCTCACAGGCAGTGAAAATGTTTTGAAAGAAATAATGAGCTTCCCCATTTTGCTTTGTAATAGAATCCTCAGAAACAGACAATGATGTCACAGTCAGGCATATCATACTTAACTATGACATCACTTTTGCTTTTCAAGATTCCATAAAGTTATTTACTTTTGTATGTCAGTCTACAGCAGACTTTTTGTGGAAATCTTCAGACAGTTTCTGAAAACCTTGGCTCTTTTTGGTTTCAGCTGCAAGAGGCACCCACCTATGGGAGTTCATCCGGGACATTCTCATACATCCAGAGCTGAATGAGGGGCTCATGAAGTGGGAAGACCGGAGTGAGGGTGTCTTTAGGTTCCTCAAGTCTGAGGCCGTGGCTCAGCTGTGGGGACAGAGGAAAAAGAACAGCAGCATGACCTATGAGAAGCTCAGCCGAGCAATGAGGTGAGTGAGCTAAAGACTGAGGGACCAGCATTCAAATGCAAATAACCAGATATCTTCAGGAATTATACCTACACTTGTGCTGTCTGGGACTGTCTTTAGATAGTCAGCATATTGCTGCTAAGTATTTTCACAGACATCCTCAGCACTATCCAGATGGAGCTGAGGTGGTCTAAGAGTGGGGCTTGGACAGGAGTCCGCTAACCAGATAACAGGAGCTTAGCCGAGATTGAATAACAGAGCCGCGGAGCTGGTGGTTGGGAGGCGGGGATAGTGCCGGGCAGACTTATACGGTCTGTGCCAGAGCCAATGGTGGTAGGCGGGGATAGTGCTGGGCAGACTTGTACGGTCTGTGCCCTGAAAAAGACAAGTACAAATCAAGGTAAGGTATACACAAAAAAGTGGCACATTTCTTGGGCAGACTGGATGGACCGTGCAAGTCTTTTTCTGCCGTCATCTACTATGCTACTATGTTAACTATCCGGATAAAGAAAGGACAGCAAAAGTGCCAGAAACTATCCAGAGACTGGTGCTGAATATCTGGATTTATTTCAGCCATGGTAGCTGGTGTTTAAAAACATTTCAACCACCGAGGCTGAATATCAGCCAATCTGTTTCTTTATGTCAACATATAACAGCTCACTTACTACATACAGTTTTGTGATAGATGTACTGCAGGAAGACTCAATGTTTTATATACAGTTTTTTATATACTCAGTGTTTTATATACAGTTCCTGCTGCTTCAAGGCAGATAACAATAACTATATTGTTATTGCTCCTCTGGATATTCACAGCTCTAGACAATTGCGTTAAGTATTCAAATTCCAAAAGTGCTTACAACTTAAGTACGTGAAGTAATGGGGCATAATGGGGGAAATTCAATAAATGGTACCCAAAGATAGGCAGCAGGATGACCCACACTAAGTATTCTGTAAAGGACACTCGGCACAGAACGACCTTTATAGAATACTAGTTTATCATTCATTTCATACCTAACTTTAGGTGCATGCATTTAAGCCTGACAAAAGCTGGTGTAAAAGCTTGCACTCCACTGATGGTAGTTAAGGTGCACAAATGTAGATATTTTATAGAATAGTGCTTAGTGGCAGGATCCACGGCTAAGTTTTAGGTGTAGGGGTTTACATCAACTGAAACCTGGTGTAAATCTTTGTGCCTAAATTAGGCGCGAATCAGGCATGTTCTGTAAATATGCAAATCAGTGCCTGCAAATCATTGGAACACCCACGACTCATGCCCCTCCCATGGTCACGCCCCCCTTCACGTGCACATCTTTATAGAATATGCCTAACAAGATGCACACAGAAATTGTGATTTATTGCCAATTAGTGCCAATAATTGTTAGCGCCCAATTTTTGGCACTAATTGGTTGATTATTAAATTAAAGTGTGTGCTCACATTTGTACACACATTTCTGTGCACCATATATAGAATCCAGGGGATTGGTTTAATAAAAGGGTCTCTATCCAGCTTATAATTGAAAGACAAAAACGCCTATATTGCGACCTAAATCGGGAGATAGGCGTTTATCTCCCAAAAACGAATAACGCGGTATAATCGAAAGCCGAACTTGGACGTTTTCAACTGCACTCCATCGCGGAAGCGTACAAAGTTGACGAGGGCGTGTCGGAGGCGTGGTGAAGGCGGGACTGGGGCGTGGTTATCACCCAAACAGAGATGGGCGCCTTTCGCCGATAATGGAAAAAAAGTATGCGTTTGTAGCTAGAATTTAGGGCACTTTTCCTGGACCCTGTTTTTTCACGAATAAGGCCCCAAAAAGTGCCCTAAATGACCAGATTATCACCAGAGGGAATCGAGGATGACCTCCCCTGACTCCCCCAGTGGTCACTAACCCCCTCCCACCACAAAAAATGATGTTTCACAACTTTTTATTTTTACCCTCAAATGTCATACCCACCTCCCTGGCAGCAGTATGCAGGTCCCTGGAGCAGTTGTTAGGGGGTGCAGTGGACTTCAGGCAGGTGGACCCAGGCCCATCCCCCCCACCTGTTACAATTGTGCTGATTAATGCTTAGTCGTCCAACCCCCCCAAACCCACTGTACCCACATGTAGGTGCCCCCCTTCACCCCTTAGGGCTATAGTAATGGTGTAGACTTGTGGGCAGTGGGTTTTGAGGGGGATTTGGGGGGCTCAACACACAAGGGAAGGGTGCTATGCACCTGGGAGCTCTTTTACCTTTTTTTTGTTTTTGTAAAAGTGCCCCCTAGGGTGCCCGGTTGGTGTCCTGGCATGTGAGGGGGACCAGTGCACTACGAATCCTGGCCCCTCCCACGAACAAATGCCTTGGATTTATTCGTTTTTGAGCTGGGCACTTTCATTTTCCATTATCACTGAGAAACAAAAACGCCCAGCTCACAAATTGTCGAATAAAACATGGACGTCTATTTTTTGCAAAAATACGGTTCGGTCCGCCCCTTCACGGACCCGTTCTCGGAGATAAACGCCTATGGAGATAGATGTTTTCGTTCGATTATGCCCCTCCACGTCTCTTAAGCATCTTAGGCTATTTGTAGTCTGCAGGAAATGAACGTTTTCTGACTTTTCCTTGGATTTGACTGCTAGTCGTCCCTCCCTTGCCCCTTAAGGGGAATTAGCCTTGGGGAAAACCACCAAGAATGCTTGAAAAGAACTGTCTCTGATGGAAGTCACTTTGATTGGGTGTCAGATGGTCAATCACCTTAATGCTGACGTTTTTTTTTTTTTTTTTTAAACATACAGGTATTACTACAAGCGGGAAATTCTGGAAAGGGTTGACGGGAGAAGGCTGGTATACAAGTTTGGGAAGAACTCCAGTGGATGGCGGGAGGAGCAAACTTTGAACAGAAGCTGAGAGGGAAACAGCCTGTAAAGGTTAAAAGACTGCACTGGTGACATCCAGATTACTCAGGAAGAAAGCCCAAGGCATGACTTACTGAAGCCGACTTCTCGGAAAAAGTCATTTTGAAAGAAAAATGTTGAATAGGAGAGGCTCAGCCTAACTCCTATGCAAAGTTTGTCAGACTCTGGCCTTTTCATAAGGGCAACACTATGTGTGCGCCATTTCTTGAGGCGTAGATACTTTCAGCTGATATTTTGGCTCAAGTAGGTTCTTGTAAACCACTATTATAATTATTATAATTATTATTTTTATTGTTTTGTTTTTTTAAATATGTGAATGTTTGATTGTGTTTTATGTGACTCAGCATGGGATCCAGTGCTTTGCCTGTACAGGGAACTTTGAAAAGCAACAACAATTTTCAGACTTCTCTTTGGTTCACCAAAATGACCGTAATTCCTACTATCTGAGACTTGAGGAGAAGGACAATAAGAGAATATGGGAGGTCTATGTAAGATCAATGAAGATAGATACCAGGTGTATTCTATGGTCTTTTCCTCATCATTTCCAGGATAATTCACACGGTAACTGATGTCAGTGGCTTCAGCAGAGCAATACTTACACCATCAGAGAGCGTGCAGTGACATCGTAAATAGTAGTGTATCCCCAGATATCTGAGCGAGCACTTCCGGGTTCCTCCGAGTAAGCAAACCTTCAGGCACAGATTGAACCGATACCACCCCCACCCCAACAGCTATGACAAACTATTTGGTAGGGATGAGCAATACCATACACTTTTTGTTATGCTTTCTGATTTTTCTGAAAATGTTCTTGATTTTTGGGTGTCTTTTTTTTTGGTTTGTTTCACACATTCATTTTAATAACTTTTTTTTTTTGAATGTGCGTTAAACTTTTTTTATGGGCCCAAACTGATTATACACACATTAATTCACAATGTATGCACACACGATCACGTTTCATACATAAAACGTTTAAGGCATCCACACAAACTGAATGAATGATAGTGAACGCACATCCCTTCTATTTGGGAGATTTTTGGATTGCTTTCTTAGCTAGCCAGAAAGTACACTTTTTAAAGTGACTCCAAGGCCATTCTTGGAGAAAGTATGCTCAAGACCACTCCAGAAGAGGAAATCAGTGTATCTGAGGTTTCTGTCTCTCCAATGATATTTCTAAAGCCTTGTTAGCTATTAAAGACCAAGCCCACAGTCTAGTACAAAAATAGCAGATTTTATGTGTAGATATATTTATTTTTGTTATAAAGATTTAGAGGGTAAGTTATCAATAAGGGGCTGCTGTTAAGATGTGCTATTGCACTGTAAAATAACACGAGTTAGTGGTAAAATAACACATCTTAATGGTAGCCCATGTTGATAACTATGCCCCAAATACAGTTTGTTTATATATAGAAAGCTCTCTTTAAACTTTGCCAATGAAAGAGAGAGAGAGAGAGACAGACAGACAGACAGACAGACAGACAAGCAGGCACATCAAAACACATAGGGGGCTTTAACAAAGCCGCGCTACTGATTCTTGGAACGGCAAATGAGAGGAAGCCCATTCAATTCCTATGGGCTTCCTCTCATTTGTCGCGCAGGAATCACTGGCGCACCTTTGTAAAAGAAGCCCATGGCCTTTTAAAAAGTAAAATCTGTGCTGGCTAGTAAAATGAAACATAAAAGATGAAGGTCATACTAAACGAACCAATATTGTAGTCCCCAGTTAATCTCTAGCTTTACCAACAAAATAAAAATAATAGAGGAGACTGACAGAGTGACAACTATAGAATCTTGTTGTACTAAGGTGGGAACGTGTACAAAAGGATGTAATTTAATTGAACTGGACAACTGGGGTACTTCAAGCAGTGGAGGTTTTCAAACAGTGGCACAACCATAACTTGGTGCTGGGTTTTTTCAACCCAGTTGCATTCAGGTCGGTATAACCTTTCTTTTCCCACCGACAGGTGCAATACCAGCATGTAGTGGGGGTGCATAAGTAAAGAAAACCCAAGGATGTGCTGTTTTGTCATTTAGGGGAGAAGTTATCAGCATTAATAACCCATTAAGATGGGTTATTTTACCATTAATGTGCTATTTTAGCACAGGTCCCATTTTATATAATGAAATCTTGTTGCTAACACATCTTAATGGGGAGCCCACGTTGACAACTCTCCCCTTAAAGAAAAAAGAAATGTCTCTAGCAATCATAATCACTGCTGTATGTAATAAAAATGAGTCAAGTATAGGGCAATCAAGCCATTGTGACATCACTGATGAGGTTGGCTCTTAGGCATTGGTGGAATGTGGCATTATGACATCACAATCTCAGCTCTGGTTACCAGACTGAAACTCTGGGGAAGTTAATTGTTAAGATGGGTTATTGTACTACTAACTTGTGCTATTTGCTCACAGGTTCCATTTTATACAATAAGACTTAATTACTAATAACCCAGGTTAAGTGTAAAATAACTGTAGCCCCCCTTAATGGCACGTTCTGACCATGTGGAAGAATTATATTCAGCACAGTCTGTTTAATGTATCTTTAGTAAACTGGACCACTAAGAATATTGTTCTTTATTCCCAATTTTATTCCTGCAAAAATAATTTGCTACCAGATATTTTTCAGTTCCATCAAATAGTGGGTCTTCTGAATCTTACTGTACAAGAAGTATCTGTGTGCACCCAATTTCTGTAATATAAATACCTGTAAATATATATTTTTTTCACTGGTATGTTTAATTGTAATGAAATGGAAGCACTTGTCCCTTTTCAAAATTATTTTTTTCAGCTGGACTGGTATAATTTCCTTTTATATATTTACAATTATGAAGACCTTTTTGTACATTATGCATTGTAAATATGTTTTAATATGTTTAAGTAAATATGAGAATTCTTATATAGTTCTCCTACATTTATTGAAATGAATATATTTTACAATTAAATTGCTAAAAATACAATTATGTCTATTGTGCTTGTTTTTGATGATTCTTGTCTATCGCCTTTTAAAAGGCATAATTGTGAGCACATGTGCTTTGGCAGAAATTATTTTGTTTATATAAGCCAACATGAGATTTAATAATGGCAACTGAACTGAACTATTGGTTGGTGTGTAAGCAAGTCAGAACACATTAGCTGCTGGGTTCCGCTTGGTGGAATTCCTTATCTTGAACTGTGAACAATTTGATCATCAGATGGGGCCAAAGCCATGCCAAATTAGGGCCCTATGATATAGGACCGAGGGGCCCTTTTACTAAGCTGCATTAGATGCTAATGTATGCCTAATGTAATTAAATAAAAACCTAAAAGGGAAACGTTGATGTGTTCTGTATTAGTTTGGGGATGTGCGCGCGCTAACAGCATGCTCATTTTTTTTTTTAGGCGGCATGTCATGGGCAGAGAGTGAGCTTCCCTATGTTATGCAGATAATGTGTCAACATTACCATACCTTAATAGGTGACAGTAAGTGCTCACAGAAAGTAATGATAACAGTCCATGGCTATTTATTTATTTATACCCCACATTTTCCCACCTATTTGCAGGCTCAATGTGGCTTACAAAGTATCGTAGTGGCGATTGCCATTACGGTTGATAACAAATACAAAGTTGTGTTATAGTCAAAGGAAGAAGTGTTTCAGGCATCAAGGGGTGGAGGATAATAAATAGAAAATAGATAATAAATAGAAAATAGTTTTTTTTACAGCTATGGCAAATTATAAAGGGTCATGGATTTCATATATCATCGTTCTGTGGGTACAACCAAAAGAACATAAGAACATAAGTATTGCCATACTGGGACAGACCGAAGGTCCATCAAGTCCAGCATCCTGTTTCCAACAGTGGCCAATCCAGGTTACCTGGCAAGATCCCAAAACAGTACAACACATTTTATGCTTCTTATACTAGAAATAAGTAGTGGATTTTCCCCAAATCCATCTTAATAATGGCTTATGGACTTTTCTTTTAGGAAGCGATCCAAACCTTTTTTAAACCCCGCTAAGCTAATCCCAGAGTTCAATTACTTGTTGAGTGAAGAAATATTTTCTCCAATTCATTTTAAGTTTACTACTTTGTAGTTTCATTGTGTTCTCCCTAGTCCTAGTATTTTTGAAAAGAGTAAAGCGATTCATGTCTACCCGTTCCACTCCACTCATTATTTTATAGACCTCTATCATATCTCCCCTCAACTGTCTTTTCTCCAAGCTGAAGAGCCCTAGCCGCTTTAGCCTTTCCTCATAGGGAAGTCATTCCATCCCCTTTATCATTTTCATCGGTCTTCCCTACCTTTTCTAATTCCACTATGGGTGGCAGTAAGGGCTCCCCCCAGAAATGGCCGTGTGGCAAATGCTTTACTTGCCGCACAGCCATTTCCTGCAGGAAGGTACAACTTCCCTTTTACCAGCTGCAGTAAAAGGGGGCCTGGCTGCACGTGTAAAACACATGCCAGCGCCGGCCCCCTTTTGCCACAGCTTGGTAACAGGGGCCCTATAGCACTTAGGCATTACCGTACAGAATAGCATCTAGCCCATGTAGGGAAAGGGAAATGGGACTTGATATAACGCCTTTCTGTGGTATTTTGCAACTACATTTAAAGCGGTTTACATATATTCAGGTACTTATTTTGTACCAGGGGCAATGGAGGGTTAAGTGACTTGCCCAGAGTCACAAGGAACTGCAGTGCAGTGGGAATTGAAGTCAGTTCCCCAGGATCAAAGTCCACTGCACTAACCACTAGGCTACTATGTAGAACTAACAATTTGATGGCACCTTTGTCAGGCATTTCATAACTAGAGAGCTTTTCCGTACCCTTGTTCATTGGCTGGTCCTATCCCATGTAGACTACTGTAGCGGGATCTATGCTGGTTGTCGGGACTATGTTCTGAAAAGGCTTCAGACAGTTCAAAACACGGCTGCTAGGCTAATCCTGGGGCAATCGCGCTTTGTCCCTGCTCAACCTCTACATTTTCAACTTCACTGGCTCCCAGTAAAGGACCGTATCACATTTAAGAGCTGCTCACTAACACACAAGATCATATATGGGGAAGCCCCTGAATACATGCTTCATTTAATCAATCTCCCATCTAGGAATGCCCTAGCATCTGCAAGGACCTACCTCACTTTACATCACCCCACCTGCAGGAATGTTAAATACAAGACCCGCTTCGTCCTTCCCCTACATCAGTCCAAAATCCTGGAACGTCCTGCCAAAACAGCTCAAACAGCTTGTCGACCATCAACTGTTCAAGAACTCCTTAAAAACATTCTTATTCGACAAGGCATATTCCACTGACTAATCCAATCAGGGCTGTGCCTAGGGTCTCTGGCGCCCCCCTGCAGACTATCAGTTGGCGGCGGCCCTCCCCCCCCCCCCCCCACCCCCGTGAAAATGATCACTCACCACTTGCCACACTGACAGGAATTGTCAGCAATATTCTTAGAAACAAAATGCTATACATTGCAAAATAAGATAGCAGATGTAAATTCTCAAAGTGGACATATTCCAAACACTAAAATGAAAATAAAATGATTTTTTTCTACCTTTGTTGTCTGGTGACTTTCTTTTTCTGATTATGCTGGCCCAGTATCTGATTCTGCTGCTATCTGTCCTCTTAACCCCGTTTCCAGGGCTTCCTTTCCATTTATTTCTTTCCTTTCCTCCTTTCTTCTTTATTTCTGGTCCTCAGCTTCTGCCTATTTTCTTCATCCATGTGCAGTTTTTCTCCTCTCTTCCTTTTCCCTCATTTCATCTCCTTCATCTCTCTTCCCTCCCCTCTATGTCCAGCAATTTCTCCTCTCTCCCTGAGCCCTGCCCTCCCATCCATGCTCCTCTGTCCCTGTCCCCTCCATTCATCCCTATCCAGCAATTCCCCTCTCTCCCTGAGCCCTGCCCTCCCAATCCATGCCCATCCATGCTCCTCTGTCCCCTGCCCCCTCCATTCATCCCTTTCCAGCAATTCCCCTCTCTCCCTGAGCCCTGCCCTCCCAATCCATGCCCGTCCATGCTCCTCTGTCAGCTGCCCCCTCCATTCATCCCTATCCAGCAATTCCCCTCTCTCCCTGAGCCCTGCCCTCCCAATCCATGCCCATCCATGCTCCTCTGTTCCCTGCCCCCTCCATTCATCCCTTTCCAGCAATTCCCCTCTCTCCCTGAGCCCTGCCCTCCCAATCCATGCCCATCCATGCTCCCCTGCCCCCTTCATTCATCCTTTTCCAGCAATTCCCCTCGCTCCCTGAGCCCTGCCCCTCCCATCCATGCTCCTCTGTCACCCTCCATTATTCCCTATCCAGCAATTCCCCTCTCTCCCTTCCATGACCCCCCCCCTCGCATCCATGCTCCTCTCTCTCCTCTCGCTCCCATGTCCCATCATGTCCCAATTGGCCTGGCCTGGCCCGCCCTCTTCTCCCCTCCCCCTTCGCACCCATGCTCTCGTCTCTCCCCTGCCCTCCCACTCCCATTGTTCAACTGCCCGCCCTCTTCTCTCCCCCCAACATCCCTTTTCTTTTTTTCTTTTTAAATTTACCTCCGTGGCGGTCCAGCAGCGCAGCGTCAGTGAAGGAGGCGGCACTCCCGACGTCTCTAGCCTTCCCTTCGCTGTGTTCCGCCTTCTTCTGACGTCAGAAGAAGGCGGAACACAGCGAAGGGAAGGCTAGAGACATCGGGAGCGCCACCTCCTTCACTGACGCTGCGCTGCTGGACCGCCACAGAGGTAAATTTAAAAAGAAAAAAAAAGAAAAGGGATGTTGGGGGGGGGGGGAGAAGAGGGCGGGAAGTTGAACAATGGGAGCGGGAGGGCAAGCGAGGTGAGCATGGTGCGGCGGCACCCCCCAGAGGGAAGTGCCCCCCTGCCATGCTTACCTCGCTTACCGTGTTGGCACGGCCCTGAATCCAATGTTTAGCCTGTGCCATCCCATGTTCCTTCTCCTCCTGTCACACTCCAAATCTGTGCCTTCTTTGTATTGTATTGTATCCTCTTGAATTTGTGTAAGCCACATTGTGCCTGCTTATGTGGAAAAATGTGGGGGTAAAAATGCGTCCAAAATAAATAAATAAATAAATCTATTTCTAGGTATCACTTTATAGAATTCCTCCATTCTGTTATAGAGATGGTCGTCCCCGTTCGATTATGCCCCACGTTTTCCCAAAGATGCTAAATGGGAGAATCCCAAAGTTACTGGCCCAGGCTCTGAGACAGAGTCAGTAGCACAGAGGACTCCTGACCCCATGGCCCTATGACTTCTCCTGAATCTTAATTACTACATCACCTTCCATTATTCTACATTGAGTAATAAAATATCTTGGGATTTTTTTTTCTAGAAAAATGCCAGAGCAAATCGGTGATGAATTCATCCTTAAAAGCTGAGCTCGCTCCCTCTGTGGTGTTTGATTTTGGGCCAGTAATAACAGTTGAGGTGTTTATTCTTGGTAGGCAGATAACCCTGCTGGGTCGGCAGCGGTGACACGCAGGTGAATATTAGCCCAGCTTGTCACGAACCTGACGGTGCTGCCATGGGAAAACAGAGGGCCTGTTTACCATACTTGGTTTCATTTTCCCACTGCAGATAGCATCATTCTTCTCAAAGGAAGGCAATGATTAACTAGGCTCCTTCCCTCTCCTACCCCCAACCTCATCCAAAACATTTCCATTACGAAATCAATTGTTAACTGCCAGTTCAGTTCTTCATGCTGCGAATGGATGTGGGAAGCTCCCTGACTGTTCAGACCAAATGCAACAAAGTGCTCTAGGCATTAGCGCACAATTTTGTGGTCATCCTATGAAAGAAATGGGTTTTGCGCACAACAGGGGCGTAGCCAGACTTCGGTGGGAGGGAGGTCCAGAGCCAGAGGTGAGGGGGCACATTTTAGCCCCCCCCCCCCCGGTGCTGCCGACCCCCCCCCCCCCCGCCATTGCCGACCCCCCCCCCCCGCACCGCTGCTACCAGCTTTGACGACCCCCCTCCCGTCGCCAGCCCTCCCCCGCCATTGCTGTGGGCTACCCCAATTGCTGTGGGGACCCCAATCCCCGCCAGCCGAGGAGGTCCTCTTCTTCCCACGAAGGTTTCATTCTGTTTCTGACGTGGACGTCAGAGTCACAGAAACAGAACGAAGCCTTGCAGATCAGCCAGCAACAAGGCTTCGTTCTGTTTCTGTGAGTCTGACGTCCTGCATGTACAACGTGCAGGATGTCAGAAACACTGGCTGATCTGCAAGGCTTCGTTCTGTTTCTTTTTTTTTTTTTTTTTTTTTTTAATCATTTATTTATAATTTTTTCATTTTACAAGGATCACTTGCAAAACAGTAAAACAGAGATGATTGTACATTAAAACAATATTAGAAGAAAACAATCTCAACAAGATAAATGGATTTTATACAATCTTTCTCTTTCTTAGACCACAAAATAAATAGGGAGAGTGAAACAAGACAAGGAGATCAATTTAAGCAACAGCAAACAAAGAAAACGTGGTATTAACCCGATTATGCCCAGTTATTATTTATCTAAATCATTATTCCACATTGATCATCTGGTTGGTTTCTTCAAGACCATAACGGTGCATAGTCCATCAATTTCATTGTCCAATATTAGTGAAAGTAATACACCCGATTTCATCTTTTTTCCCCTCCAAAACCAGAAATTCTTTAACAACACAAACCCTTGAATCTCCAATCCAATTCCCGCTGATTAAAGCAATCCCAGTCTCACAGGCTTCACTCCCCCTGAATCAACATATTAAGAGGAATCATTTCAGAGGAAAAAAAAAACACTAGGAGTCATACCCGGAACTCTGGGAAAACAACAATCTCGATATTAATCATCTATAACAATATTCACCCTGTTCAAATCCCTCTGGTCTTTTATCATTTTCAAATCCCAACCGTTTCCTACTTCAGTAGAACCTCATTTGCTGTATATTCTCAAAGGATTCGATTAGACCATCCATGTGGCTCATTAACAAGACTATATCTGAAGCAAAGTCATTCTCTACCACCGTCAGGTCCTGGAGCACCCTCCAGATGACATTCAATGCAACCTCCACGGGAGCCAAAAACTCCAAGCTGATAACTCTTAAGGGTTTAGGAGTAGCACCGCCGACACGGGTTCAGCTGTAAACGACTTCCGTTTCAGCATACACTCCTGACTCACTCCTCCACTCCTTTGGGCATGGTGGTTAAATGAGTTTTGAGCGATGAAGTTGTTTCTAGGTCCAAGAGCATCGACGCTCCTTCGTCGGCGCTAATCAAAGGACTCATCAACCCAGTCATCTATGGGCAGCTCGTCACACAGCGGTCCCACACTTGCTGCACAGGGGACAAAACGCTGGTCATCGGCGGCTGACCCCCCATTGTCCCCTTCCTCTGTTAAGACAACTGCAATGCAGAGAGGAAATTTCAAGTGAACAAAAACAGAACTTCAGAGGACAGCTGGGCAGTTGAGTGTACGAGCTTCAGGTCACCATCTTTCCTCTCTCCCTAATTTGGGACACTCTTTGTCTGGTTTCTCCTCAGAGGCCTGTCTGATATGGGTAACCCTTCAGCATAGCCCTCTGAGTCATTGAAACACGGAAGCCCCTCCACCACTTACAAGGTGGTGTCCCTTCGGAGGGGCGTTCTGTTTCTGTGAGTCTGACGTCCTGCACAATGTCAGAAACGCTGGCTGATCTGCAAGGCTTCATTCTGTTTCTGTGATTCTGACGTCCTGCACGATGTCAGAAACGCTGGCTGATATGCAAGGCTTCGTTCTGTTTCTGTGAGTCTGACGTCCTGCACGATGTCAGAAACGCTGGCTGATCTGCAAGGCTTCGTTCTGTTTCTGTGAGTCTGACATCCTGCACGTATGTGCAGGACGTCAAACTCACAGAAACAGAACGAAGCCTTGCGCCGGAAGAAGAGGACCTCGCTGGCTAAGCTGCAAGGCTTCGTTCTGTTTCTGTGAGTCTGACATCCTGCACGTATGTGCAGGATGTCAAACTCACAGAAACAGAACGAAGCCTTGCGCCAGAAGAAAAGGACCTTGCTGGCTGATCTGCAAGGCTTCGTTCTGTTTCTGTCGTGCAGGACATCGGAAACAGAATGAAGCGTTCGCGGGAAGAAGAGGACCTTCTCGGCTGGCAGGGATTGGGATCCCCTGCCAGCAAAGGTAGCCCACGGCGACGGCGGGTTGGTGGTGGGAGGGGGTCGAGAGGGTCATCGACAGGGGGTCCAGGGCCAAATCTATGGGGCCCCAGGCCCCACATAGCTACGCCAAAGGCGCACAAGCTCACTGTGCGCAAAGTCTCGCATAGACAACACCAGTGCACAGCACATTCAAATCCATAGTAAAGCATTAGTATCGTAGCTGTGTTATTTGAATGTTCTAATGTGTGCTTAGTAGATATGTCATTAGTATTATGCTGACATCGTATTATGTCTCTGTTATCAGTGCTGTTAAAGGTGTGTATTTTTGATCCTGTTTCATGGTAGTCCTATTATTAGGTTTCAATTTACTGTTTTCAGGTTTACCTCATTTATTGTATTTATGTTTATATTTGGTCATTTTACTATTGTTATGTTGCTAACAAAATTGTACGTTTTATGTTAAACTCTACTTGCTGTATGGCACCTTGGGTGAATCTCTTCATAAAGGCAGATAATAACTACTCCCAATAAATAAAATAAAAAGAAATAAATAAATGAGGGGCCCTTTTACAAAGGCGTAGTAGGATCTATGCATGTGCAGTGTACGCCAAAATGAGACTACCGCCAGGCTAGCACGCCCCCCCCCCCCCCCCCGATGGTAATTTCAAATTTGGCACCTGTCCATACCGCCGGGACAAATTATTTTTTTTATTTGCTACTGTGCGCGGCGTTTCCGGCGTTAATCGGCGCATGCCAACTGGTCACCATGTGTGTAGTGCGGGAGCCCTTACTGCTAGATCAATGGGTGGCATTAAGGGCTCAGGATGTAAATAGGCATGCGCTGCTTTCAATTTTACCACAGGCCCTTTTCCCAAAAGGCCCATTGATAAAAAGGTCTTTTTCTCTGTCGCAGTAAAAACTAGCCCAGTGCATGCCAAAAACACCCGCCCACACTACCACAGGCCACTTTTTGCCACGGCTTAGTAAAAGGACCCCTTAATGAAGTTATTAGCTACTCTGTGTTCAGATGCGGAGAATTGTGCAGAAGATCCAAAAGGCTACTAGCTACTACTACTACTACTTATCATTTCTATAGTGCTACTAGACGTACGCAGCGCTGTACACTTGAACATGAAGAGACAGTCCCTGCTCGACAGAGTTTACAATCTAATTAGGACAGACAAACAGGACAAATAAGAGATATGGGAATATTAAAGTGAGGATGATAAACTTTTCTAGACTTTTATCATATCGCCTCTCAGCCATCTCTCTTCCAGGCTAGAGTCCTAACCTCTTAAGCCCCTTCTCATGAAAGGAGTTCCATCCCCCTTAATCATGGGCCGGATTCAGTAAATGGTCCTCAAAATTTAGCGCTGAAAAAAAATCAGCGCCAGGGCTGGCTTAACCTATGGATCAGGTGAGGCTCTGGTCCAGGGTGCCAGAGATGCTTGAGCCTGTGATGTCACTGGTGGCATTGCGTGTGCAGGGGAAAAAGAAGAGCCGGCGACCTACTTTCTCTTTCTATCTCAGGCCACCTTCCCCCCCCCCCCCCCCCCCCCGTCTACCTTTAAAGGCAGTTTCCTCCTCCCAAACACAGACAGTGTTTCACCTAAAGCTATCCACATCAGCACCCCGGCGGCGTCTTCCTTCTGCTAGGTCCTGGCTCCTCCTCTGACATGGAAGACACAGGGGCCAACGTGGATAACGTTAGGTGAAACGCTGTCGCTATTCAGGAGAGGTAAACTGCTTTTAAAGGTAATCCGGGGGAAGGGGAAGGATGGATTGCAGGGCTGGGGGTGGGGGTGGGGTGGGTTTGTGCACCAATCAGAGGGTGCCAAACCAAAAGTTGGCTCAGGGCGTCACGGTCCCTTGAGCTGGCCCTGCTCAGCGCTGAATGGCATTCTATAATGGGCATTCCGAGACTGGTGTCCTTTATAGAATAGCGCATTGCACTGTGATCTGTACCCAATGTTCAGCGCAAGGAGTTACACCAACTGAAACTAGGCACACGGGATCTGCACTGTTCGATAAACCTCCATACATATTAGGGGAACATCCCTGAACTGCCCATGCGCCTCCCATGGCCACGCCCCCTTTGCAGAGCTGCACGGCAACACTTCGGTGCTATTCTAGAAATGGGCACCACATAGAGATCTGCCATTTCTGCCCCGTTTTGGCACATTGCGCCCATTAGAATGATTCGGCATCATATATAGAATTTCCCCCTAAGCATTAGCACAAACTCTAATGTAAGGTTTCTGCATCGACTCCTGTGAGTCACTCAGGATATTAGTCAGAGCTACAGCAAAAAGGCTCTGCTTCTGCCTGGACCGATATACTGATATCACCCCTCTCCTCAAGTCACTTCACTGGCTTCCGATCAGGTACCGCATACAGTTCAAGCTTCTCCTACTAACCTACAAATGCACTCGATCTGCAGCCCCTCCTTACCTCTCTACCCTCATCTCCCCTTACGTTCCTACACGTAACCTCCACTCTCAAGACAAATCCCTCCTCTCAGTACCCTTTTCCACCACCGCCAACTCCAGGCTCCGCCCTTTCTGCCTCGCCTCACCCCATGTTTGGAATAAACTCCCTGAACCCATACGCCAGGCCCCCTCCCTGCCCATCTTCAAATCCTTACTCAAAGCCCACCTCTTCAATGTCTCCTTTGGCACCTAATCACTTTACTTCTATTCAGGAAATCTAGACTGCCCCAACTTGACATTTCGTCCTTTAGATTGTAAGCTCCTTCGAGCAGAGACTGTCCTTCTTTGTTAAACTGTACAGCGCTGCGTAACCCTAGTAGCGCTCTAGAAATGTTAAGTAGTAGTAGTAGTGATATCCCCAATGCACTAGTTAACACACACACATGCACGCACGCACACATATTTAGGAGCTGCCAAAAACAATATGTCGCCTGAGGCGAGCAATGAGCTGCTGCTGCTCCGGCTCCTCCACCGCCACCTTCTGCCACGGTCTGTCATCTCCACATAGGCTGCCCTGCCGCTGGTCCCGGCCCCATCTCTCTACTGCAGTCTGCCTGCAAGGAAACAGGAAGTTACATCAGAAAGGTGGGCTGCAGTAGAAAGAAGGGGCCGGGACCAGCGGCAGGGCAGCCTATGGGAACCACTGCCACCTTTTGTAAATCAAGAAAATAAAAGATAAATTCGGGGAAGGGGGGTGGGGAAATGGGCGAGGGGGTGGCGATGCTGCCTCAGAAGAGTGCCACCTGAGGCTCCTGCCTCAGTTGGCCTTATGGTAGGGCTGCCACTGTATATATCTCTATATAAAACAAATAATACAGAGGTTAAATTGTACAGCGCTGCGTAACCCTAGCAGCGCTTTAAAAAATGTCAAATAGTTAGAACAAGTAAAAGGCAAGAAAAAACAAAGGGACCCATTTACTAAGCACTAACACATGCTTAATGCAGGAAAAAATGGCGCTGAGGTGTCCCATATAATTTTATTTATTTATTTCCAGGGGAGGAAACAGGAGGAAGGGATAAGTACATAAGTAATGCCATACTGGGAAAAGACCAAGGGTCCATCGAGCCCAGCTAGGATGGACAGCAGAATGCAGATTACCCAAAGGCTTCAGTGAATAGAAAGGTCTTGAGTAGGTTTTTAAACCTGGGATAAGGGATCTTTGAGCGAAGGAGTGGGGGAAGTGAATTCCAAAGTGAAGGACCTAAGAAACTAAAAGAAGCAGGGCTTCTTTTGAGGAGGTACTTGGGGGTACCGAGTACCGGCACCTTTTCCATTGTCTGCTAAAATTGACCCATGGATCCTAAGTTTTAATGAAAGAGCTCAGGCTCTACACACCAATTCTGCCTTGTCATAGATTCTGTGATTGGTTGCAGGGAGTCTGGCTATTGTGGGGTGGGTAGTGATCACCCCACCCCTGAAGAGTGGCCTAGCATTTGAGTACTGGCACCTTTTTTGCTAGAAAAAATGCACTGGAAAGAAGACTCATGGGAGATAGTCAAGCGAAATGCTGGAAGGAAAGACACAACAAGAAGATTAGCACCGGAAGATCGAAGAGAGCGAGATGGGGTGTATGGAAGAAGAACTGAATGGAGGTAGGCGGGGACCGAGGAAAGACGTGTCTTGAAAACTAAACAAAGGATTTAGGGGCTCTTTTGCTAAACTGTGTAGGCGCCTACATGCGCCCAACACATGCCAATTCGGAACTACTGCCCGGCTACCACGTGGCCCGGGTAGTAATTTAATTTTTTATGAGCGCCCACTACTCGCGCCAGAAAAGTTCCAGCACGTGGCACTAATCAGGCGGTAATCGCCATTGTATGCACGCTGATGATTACCGTTCAGTTAATGCATGAGACCTTACCACTAAGTGTATGGGTGGCGGTAAGGTCTCAGGTCCAAAATGGACGCGTGCCAATCTTCATTTTGCCGCATGTCCATTTTCGGGCAAAAACAAGGCCTTTCTTGCAGGTGCGCTGAAAAATGGATGTGCACGCACCCAATACAAGCGTCTACACCAGCGCAGGCCACTTTTCGGCGCACCTTAGTAAAAGGATCCCTTACAATTTATGCATGCAGAGATAGGGATCCGGTGTTCAGTACTACACAGAATAGGAGTAACATGATCAAAGCGATGAGAGGAGTGAAGAAATTTAATGGCTGTTGAATGTATGAGTTGGAGATGTTTTATGGAGTACTATTCATGCGCTATCGCCACTCCCCCTTTTGGAGATGCACGCTATGGGAGTTAGGCGCACTGCCTTATCGATTAGCATGCAGCCAGATGCGTATGCAGATTCTAATGTGTGCCATTTAACTTCAATAATTAGTTGTTAGTATCCAATTACTGACGGCAAAGTTTGTTAGGAGAAACAAAACCACCAGAGGTGGAAAAGAATGACGGTGTCCCACGTAAAGTCTCGGGAGCAGGTACAGAAGTGGGAACAGAACCCGGCTCTTCAAAAAGCAGACCGAAGGCGTCCAACGTTGGACGCCTTTGGTCTGCTTTTTATTTATTTATTTGTTGCATTTGTACCCCACATTTTCCCACCTATTTGCAGGCTCAATGTGGCTTACATAGTACCGTCAAAGGCGTTTGCCCAGTCGGTGGATAACAAATACAAAGTTGTATAGTGATCGTATGAGGTATAAGTGGAGGGTCGGAATGGATGAAGATTGTGTGATGTCCTGTTCGATCATAGTCATGCTGTGTTGGTAGGTGAAGAGGGTTACGTGGGGTCGTTGGGGTAGACCTTTTTGAAGAGGTTGGTTTTTTTAGTGATTTCCTGAAGTTCAAGTGGTCGTGGACTGTTTTCACAGCTTTTGGGAGCCCATTTTGAAGAGCCGGTTTCTGTTCCCACTCCTGTACCTGCTCCTGAAACAGTTTGTTAGCCAAGTAATTTGTGTGTGCATCTCAGGAGTGCGCCCAAATTTGGGTACGCAAAACTGGGCACCATATACAGAATCCAGGGGTTAGTGAGCGGTAGTCATCAAGCCTTGTAGTGACCAGCTCATGCATCACAGCAGCCAGGTCATCTCTAAGTATTGTTCTGATGTTGTGCAAGTGTACGAAAGATGCTCTAACAATTGCACAGTCGGTCACACCTAGGATTTTGGTTTCTTTATTGTGTTGGCAGGACTTTGTTTTCAAAAACTGGCTCAGGAGGAGGAAGTTCAAGGACAGGTTTAGTTATGTAGAACAGGTTCGTTTTAGACGGGTTGAAGGACAACTTGTTACCTTTTGTCCACACATGGCCCTCACGTAGGCTGTAGTTAAGTTTTTAAAATACATTTAAAAATAATCACAGCAAGAAAAGCAGTCATATAACTGAAATTCAACAAAAAAGGAAACCAACAAAGAAGAAAAAAAGGATATCAAATCCACCAATACACAACACAATTGCTTTAGCCCACAATAAAGGGAAAAAAATGGAAAATGAAGAGAACCCCCCCCCCCCCAAATAAATAAGAAATGAAGGGGTCCTTTTACTAAGCTGTGGTATAAAGTGGCCCTTACGTGGGTTTTCCTTGCGTGCTAAGCCAATTTTTACCACAGCAGTAAAATGGCTGAGTTTCCTTTTCTTGAATTAATGTTTTTTTGCAGCTCGCCGTTCCAGTGTTACACGCTGACCATTCGTCTTTTTTTGGATCGAGTCTTTATCAATACAGTTATCCAGAGATTCCTATATCCTTCAGTGATCTTATGTACAGACCCCTGATGTAGGCTTCATGTCGAAACACAGTGCCATGTCGGGTCCTGAAGAATAAAAGGTTTTGTTTATTAGATTCCTCATCCTTCTGTTTTTTTTAGGGGAGAGCCTTGCTGAACACACTACTCCTTTGTTGGTATTTGCTGACGTAGTGGGATATGGCCATCCGTTCTCGCGGTGTCCTTCCGTGTTCTGTCACCACTAGCATGTGGCCATTAAAATAATTACTGCCTTAGTACATAATGACAACTATTGTGGAGATAGTAAAGGCTCATGTAGTAATCTTGTGCTAGTCAGTTAGGCCCCGATGATCAGAAGCAAATGCGGGGGCTAGAGGCCATTAGCGCTGGACTAGCGCCCCTCATTTGCTTGTGCAGAAAGCTGAGAGCCGGCGAGCGCATGAATCAACGAGCTCGCTGGCTCCCAGCACAATGAGCATGCAAATGCATGCTAATCAGATCACTCCCTATTCCTCCGCAATGCTTAGCGGACAGCACGCGAAACAAGGAGGCTCTTGTCGCTGTCAACCCTACGCCAGCTTGGAGCTGGTGTTAGGGTTGTGCCAAACCGCGGAGAGGAACGGGGAGACCAGTGTTACTGGCGGCAAAGTCGGGCTCTCTTTGGGCTGAGCAGTTTCCTGCATGGAAGGGTGGTGAGGGAGGCAAGGCAGGGGAGGGGGGAGGGCACTGGTGCCTGGGAAGAGCTCTGCCTGCTGGGTTCTGTCTGTGGCTCTAATCAGGAATTGTGGACTGTACAAATCGACTTTTTAAATTTCACTTTCTGATATATATATATATATTTTAAATGTACAGTTATTTCATGACATTGCCCTCCCATCCTTTCCTTAACGCATGGGATGCCTCCCCCTCTGGCATCCTGGGCATTTGCTTATGAGCTGTTCTTAATGCACAACTCTTGAGCCCATGTGTCAGGCACCATCCTCCTGTCAAACTCCCTAATGCCTAAATTTGCATCTCATTAGGACTGAGCACTAGGGAGTTCCGAACAGCGCTGGAGTTTTGAGCATCTGCCACTTAATGTGGAGTGATGTAGCTGCGCTATCTGATTAGCACAGAAATGCACACTTTGTATTTGTGATCTAGATTGGCCACTGTTGGAAACAGGATGCTGGGCTTGATGGACCTTTGGTCTTTCCCAGTACGGCATGTACTTATGTACTTACCCCCAGACATGCTCCCTCCATGCAAAAATTTAAAATGGGGCTGATATTCAAAGTGATTTAGCTGGTTACTGACTGGTTAAATTGCTTGGTCGGGGCTAGCCGTTAATTTTCAGTGCTGCTGAAATTCACGGTTAGTGCCGAACTCGAAGCTGGCTATGTTGGGGGCAGAGTCAGTTCTTGGCCGCTATTGACGCTTGCTGTTTGATGTAGTCAATAGTGCAACAACAATAGGTCATCCTAAAGATTGGCAAGGTCTCCGGAAGAAGCCTTTGAGAAACAGGTCCCCGTCAGGACCTTTGCCCAGTACTTAAAAGGATTATTTTTAAAAATATTTGCAGTGACGATCTTGCAGAGTTTTGAGTTGATAGAATAACATGAATCTATCAAAGTGAAGTCACCTTGCTGTGCAACTTAAGTCAAGTAACAATTTTTGTATTGTTTAGTTGTTGGTAGACATTTGACTGAGAATTAAAGTTTTGAAATTTTGGTCTACTTAACAACTTCTTCTAGGAGGTTTTTCCAGTCCAATGATGACTTGTTTGACCAATCACATATAAAGGTTGCTATAAGCCCCACTATTGTAGATTAAGGTCCTAATGAGGTCTTTTCCTCCTTATTTTTGAAGAATATGAATATTGTTTTTTTTGTTACATTTGTACCCTGCGCTTTCCCACTCATGGCAGGCTCAATGCAGCTTACATGGGGCAATGGAGGGTTAAGTGACTTACCCAGAGTGGAGGAGTGGCCTAGTGGTTAAGGTGGTGGACTTTGGTCCTGGGGAACTGAGTTTGATTCCCACTTCAGGCACAGGCAGCTCCTTGTGACTCTGGGCAAGTCACTTAACCCTCCATTGCCCCATGTAAGCTGCATTGAGCCTGCCATGAGTGGGAAAGTGCGGGGTACAAATGTAACAAAACAAACAAGGAGCTGCCTGTGCCTGAAGTGGGAATCAAACTCAAACTCAGTTCATCAGGACCAAAGTCCACCACCCTAACCACTAGGCCATTCCTCCACTGTTGCTACTATTTGAGATTCTACATGGAATGTTGCTATTCCACTAGCAACATAGAAGTCCACCCTTGCAGATCACCAATGTGGCCACGCAGGCTTCTGCGAGTCTGATGTCCTGCACGTACGTCAGACTCACAGAAACAGAAGCCTGCGCAGCCTTCTACATGGAATGCTAGTGGAATAGCAACATTCCATGTAGAATCTCCAATAGTATTTATTTTATTTTTGTTAAATTTGTACCCCGTGCTTTCCCACTCATGGCAGGCTCAATGCAGCTTACATGTGGCAATGAAGGGTTAAGTGACTTGCCCAGAGTCACAAGGAGCTGTCTGTGCCTGAAGTGGGAATCAAACTCAGTTCCTCAGGACCAAAGTCCACCACCCTAACCACTAGGCCACTCCTCCACTCCACTCCTGTGTGTGTACCATATTTTGTGTTTAGAACCGTAGTTAATATGAAATCAAGTGGAGTGATCTGGGTTTTTTCCAAGATGAGTCCTATCTGCTCCTAGCAATTTGCCTGTTATAACAATTGTATAGCAGTTCAACAAAATATCAGACACAAACGCCATTCAGTGAAGCCATGGTTACTACACACTGGAGTTCAAAAGGCACCCACCAGCAATGTTTGCTGATAGGCAGTAATGAATAACCCTGTGTTGCCTGGAGCTGGGTTTGCCTGGTGCACACCCCTTGTTGCAAGACAAATACACAACAAGACTAGTATGTCAGGTCCAGGGCAAAGCTGTGGCTCAGGCAGGGCAAACAGTATTGCAGGGGGTAAAATTAATGATTCTGGCAATCATTATCTGTTTTCCTGCTCTCTGTTCCTATGATTATCAGTTAAACAAGTTCATTTTAGTCCTAATCAGGACCTGAGAAATTTCTCAGGCAAAAGTGATGTCCACAGCTTGTAGCCCAAGTTCAAAGGGTTTTTTTTTTGTTTTATTTTTGTTTTTGTCTTTCAGGTTGTTTGTTCTGATTTGTTTATGTTTATTCAGTTTCTTGATTAATCTCTGATTCATGGCAGAGCCAAATCTCAGTGATTTACAAAGTTTAAAAACACAAATGAGAAAGGAACTCAATTTCAGATAGTACAGAAAAGAGTCAAATACATAGTAACATAGTAGATGACGGCAGAAAAAAAACCTGCACGGTCCATCCTGTCTGCCCAAGAAATGTGCCACTTTTTTGTGTATACCTTACCTTGATTTGTATCTGTCTTTTTCAGGGCACAGACCGTACACGTCTGCCCAGCACTATCCCCGCCTCCCAACCACCAGCCCCGCCTCCCACTACCGGCTCTGTTATCCAATCTCCGCTAAGCTCCCAAGGATCCATTTCTTCTGAACAGGATTCCTTTATGTTTATCCCACGCGTGTTTGAATTCCGTTACCGTTTTCATTTCCACCACCTCCCGCGGGAGGACATTACAAGCATCCACCACTCTCTCCGTGAAAAAATACTTCCTGACATTTTTCTTGAGTCTGCCCCCCTTCAATCTCATTTCATGTCCTCTTGTTCTACCGCCTTCGTATCTCCGGAAAAGGTTCGTTTGCGGATTAATACCTTTCAAATATTTGAACGTCTGTATCATATCACCCCTGTTTCTCCTTTCCTCCAGGGTATACATGTTCAGGTCAGCAAGTCTCTCCTCGTACGTCTTGTAACGCAAATCCCATACCATACGATATCTACAAGCATTCAGCAATGAAACACTGAATCTGAACCTGACCACTGCTGCTGCTGCTGCTATAAAAGGCAGCGTAACTCATGTCAAAAGCCAGAGTAAAAAGATACGTTTTCAAATTAGTATTGAACTGCTTTAGGGAGGGCTCTGAGCATAGATTTAAGGTTAGTTATTCCAAAAATAGGGTGCAAGAAAATAAAAAGCTGAAGAATGTGTGATCTCCCAGTGCACTGGAGAAGGTGAAGAGAGTACAAGTCATTACATACAGAATGGTACATCTAGAAATATAATTACTATAAGTGTCAAATGGGCATGGCAAATACTTTCTAGCCAACTTCGGCAGCTGGAACCTAAGGATACGGCCGGGCAGACTTCTATGGTCTGTGTCCCAGAAATGCCAAAGAGAGACAATGATCAAGTATTTTACATCACATTCATTGAGGGTATAATCATGACCTGATAATGAGTGTGACTGTTGGGCAGACTGGATGGCCCATTCAGGTCTTTAATCTGTCGTCATTTACTGTGTTACTATGTAATCAGGGATCCTATCCCGAAGGTTTCCATGTCGGGCTATTTGCAAATAACACCCACAGTTGCCGATATTCAGCCCATGGCAGTCAGAATTAACCGTGGATATTTAGTAATGGGCAGTGTGTTTTTTCTAGCAATAAAAGGTGCCGGTACTCAAATGCTAGGCCACCCTTCAGGGGTGAGGTGATCACTGAGGGACCCACCCCATAATGGCCAGGCCCCCTGCAACCAGTCACAGAATCTATGACAAGGCAGAATTGGTGTGTAGAGCCTGAGCTCTTTCATTAAAACTTGGGGTCCATAGGTCAATAGATTTTAGCAGACAATAGATTTTAGCAGACAATAGAAAGGTGCCGGTACTCAGTATAGGGTTACCATATGCGGACATGTCCTCTTTTTGAGGACATGTCCGTGCAACCGGGCAGGTTTTGCCAATCTGCCCATTTGTCCGGATTTCTGGATGCGCAGGGATGCGGGAAGAGAGAGGGGCCTAGGAAGCTGAAGGACGATTCACATGATATAGTTAAGACAGAATGCTAGAAGAGAAGGCAGGGGCGTAGCCGGACTACAGATTTTGGGTGGGCCTAGGCAAGAAGTAGGTGGGCAGCAAGTGCTCTCTCCACCCCCCCCCCCCCCCCCAAAAAAAAAATATCTCAGCAGGTGAGAAAATGCTAATTTTGACCTTTTCAGTCTGCAGCCGGCATGTGCAGAAAACTGAACATGAGCAGGTGCCGGTATCGTGGCGAGTACTGTTTTCGTTACCATCAAGGGGAAGTCTTCAGCTGGCTGAGCTTGGGATCCCCACCAGCTACCACCAAACGTGTGCTACTGTTGGGTGGGCCCTGGCCCACCTAGGCCCACCTGAGGCTACACCACTGAGAGAAGGTACAACAAGAAGATTAGTACCAGAGGAGCGAAGTGAGTGGGCTGACAAATGGGAGATCCCCAAATCTGTGAACTTTAACTGCCCCATTAATTATCTAGAGCCATTTTTAGCAAGTGGTGATGCTTTGTGACACCTGCAGAACAAACAATCGAGGGCAGCAGTCTCTCCCTAGGGATTAAAAAACCAGCATCACTTGATTGTGCCAGCAACTCTATGCCACCTGTCAGACAGGTGTGTCTGGCCTGATACCAGGATTACCCACGTCATTTACGGTCAGAAAGGATGTCTCAATAGTAAATATAGGAGAATGGGCAGGGCTCCTATTACAGGTTTACAGAGAAAGAATTTGGCCTACAGGTGCATTGCATGCTCCTCCCTTGTCCCCAGCTCTCTTGTGGCAGAAATCAAAAAGCATGCACTGGCACCTGATGGCTGCATTGTTCCCCGTGACAGTAATACAATTTGTGTTTTGTATGCACTGTGCATATATGTGTATGTTGATGTCTTGCCAGTCCAGGGCTGCCAAGTGACCCAGTTTTGGGAGGCAGAGTTTAAAGCACCTCCTGCATTTCTGATACCTGGATGCAATGAATCTGGTACCAGTAAAAGTTGGATGTTGAATTTTATTTATTTGATTTATTTGTTACATTTGTATCCCACATTTTCCCCACCTATTTGCAGGCTCAATGTGGCTTACATAGTACCCTAGAGGCATTCGCCAGTCCGGTAAAGAAACAAATACAGGTGGTATTATGGTTGAGTAAGGAACATATGTTTCAGTTACAATGGGAATCAAGGAGAGGAAAGACTGTTTAGTGTCCGGTACAAGCTTTGATTATGATGTGTTGCAGAGTGCAGGCATTTATGTTGGGTCGGCGGGCTATGCTTTTTTGAACAGATAAGTCTTTAATGATTTCCTAAAGTTTAGGTGGTCGTAGGTTGTCTTCACAGCGTTAGGCAGTGCGTTCCATAATTGTGTGCTTGTATAGGAGAAGCTGGACGCATAGGAGGGAAGCAAAACTATTTTATTGAATGGAGGAAGGACTGCAAATCCCATGAAGCACTGGGATGCACGACTGACCGAAAGTTTCCCTCCAAAGAATGGCTCATTTAGCAATTCTGTACTTTGCTTGGGTGTCCAAATAAATTTATAAGGAAAGATAAGAGCCAGGGGGACTGGTATTAGATTGTAAGCTCTTAATTAGATTGTAAGCTTTGCCGAGCAGGGGCTATCTCTTCATGTTCAAGTGTACAGCGCTGCGTACGTCTAGTAGTGCTATAGAAATGATAAGTAGTAGTAGTATGTCCTAGGTCTCTTGGCTGGTGATCACTGATTTGCTTGAATGACTGAAGTCACTTGAGAAGAAGAAAATCCACCAAGGTGGAAGAATGCTGAAATCACACATGAGGTACACAGAGAGTGATGAACAGAGACAAGGACATTGTAGTGCCTAGTGGTTAGCATGGTGGACTTTGGTCCTGGGGAACTGGGTTCAATTCCCACTGCAGGCACAGGCAGCTCCTTGTGACTCTGGGCAAGTCACTTAACCCTCCTTTGCCCCAGGTACAAATAAGTACCTTTATATAATATGTAAGCCGCATTGAACCTGCTATGAGTGGGAAAGCGTGGGGTACAAATGTAACAAAAACAAAACTTGTCTTGAGATTATTATATGGTTAGTGTGCTCCAGTGGTTTTTCTTGAGTCATGTTTATACGCTAAGGTCTTTTTTCTTCAATATCTTGTTAAGGAGTTAAGACTAGTGTTTAGTCTTCTGTCAGGATAAATGAAGCTGTGTGTGCTTTTGAAAACAGAAATTTTCCGCTGTGAGTTTCATATGTGAATTTCTGGCCCGTGTGCTTTTTGACTATTCGGATAATTTCACTGCATATCCGTAGACAGGCCCAACCAAGTCATTTAGCCAGATAACAGTGGCTGATTTGAAAGAAACTATAAACTTGACTATTCTTGAAGGCATGTGCTTAGGAAGGTTTTTAAAAATATTTTTTTGCCCTTTTTGAATATGTTGTTTACTGTCTGTGGATGTTTGTTGATATATGTGGTATTACTACAGTATTTTCTCCTGGTTTTTGTTTGCGATCTACAATACCATGCTTCGCAGCTATCAGACTGGCGGAATAGAAATTATAATCTATTACAAAGCTGCTCAGACTTCCCTCTCTCCTCTGGATTGCCAGACACTCCTGCTAGAAAAGAATAACCAAGCTTAGCGAATTCTCTCTCCATTCTCTTCCACTGTGTCAAGTACAAACTTAAGGGGTCAATCAAACATATAAATGGCAAGTGACCGACTCAAATGCGCAGTAGAGACTTCCCTCTCTGTCTCGCCCTCGCGTCAAGACATAATGACATCAGAGGGCGGAACGGAGAGGGAAACGGAGTCGGACTGTCGGACGCTGCCGCTGGAGCCTGGAAACGAACATCACGCGCACCAACCTCCATGTGGAAGCACTACAGGCAGCAACAAAGCGATCTGCTGCTGCCTGCAGCGCTTTCACACGGAGGTGAGAGGCACTGTCAGGTCAGTGCAGGGGGCCCGGCACGGAGGGAGCGGCGGCGAGGAGGGTAGCTGGAAATCTCGCCTGTTTTAACGGGCTTAACGGCTAGTATTCACAGAAACAGAGAAAAATGTAGGCAGATAAAGACCACGCAGAAGAGGCTGACCGGGCCAAAAGTGACACATACCTGGATAGTGCTGCTAAATCAGGGCTGGGCAATTTCCCTGGTTTTCAGGATTTCCACAATGAATATGCATGATATTTATTTGCATGTGATGGAGGCAGTGCATGCAAACAGATCTCATGCATAGTTATTGGGGAAATCCTGAAAACCCGACTGAGTTGTGGTTCTCGAGGACCGAGGTTGCCCACTCCTGTACTAAATATTTAGGCACATCATCATGACACTATTCAGTTAGTATAGGAGAAGAGTTCGGAAAGAGCCAGGCAGTGGCATAACCAGAGGACTGATATAGGGTGGGCTTGAAAGTTGGTGGGCCCAAAATTCCTTCACTGCCACCTCCTCCCTGGCACCCCCCCCCCCCGACTCATAGAAATACCTGAGCAGGTAGGGATCTGCAAGCCCCGTCAACTGAAGACCTCCTTCTCGCTGAACGGACTCTTAAAACTTGGTCTGTCTTCAGTACTGTCTCCCTGTGTTGTTGCTGCCGCTGCTGGCCTCCACGCATGCTCAGTTTTGCTCATGTGCAGAAACTGAGCATGCGCGGCGGATGGGGGTTAGCAGCGGCAGCACAAGGATTCTACTGCTGGCAGCTCAAGTTTTAAGAATCCATTGAGTGAGGAGGTCCTTGGTTAGTGGAGCTTGTGACTCCCTGCCAGCCACACTAAAGAAATACAAATTTTGGGTGGGCTTGAGCCCAAAGTGGATGGGCCCTAGCCCACCCAGGCCAGCCTTTGGCTACGCCACTGGAGCTAGGAACTGACATTGAATATTCAGATCTAATTCAGCCAGCTAAATATTGCCCCCTTAGACTGTAAAATTCCATCTGAACATTCCTTGTGTAACCTGGGACTCACCTGGGTTAGCTCCAGCCCTGGGCCAAAAAGGAGAGTGTTTAGTTTCTCACTGCTTCAGCTCCACAGTCTCATCTCACTCTCAGGCCATCTGCATCCACACTTCCAATCTCCTTTCAGTCGGGCTGGAGTGGGCAGTGGTACAGAATATGTTTGGGGTTTGAGAGACATTTATCCAAATCCGGGTTCCCTTCAGCTCGCCATTGCAGGAATCATGTGACAATCCAGGAGGATTAAAAACAAACTCAATTTTGATTATACACCAGGGGATCCAAGATGGTGGTCGGGAAGGATGTGTGAGCAGCAGCTCCCGACCAGCTACTGTTCTCTGCGAGTGAGAAACTTCTCCATTTTATTATGGGGAAGCGAAAAGGGAAGCCTAATTTGCCTACCTCCACAGGCAAGGTAAATCCCTCTTCCACCCGACAGTTGACTTTAGTAGAGTCGGATATGCTGCCTCCGGGGATTCGAGTTGACGCTTCGAGGGGTCCTCTGGGAACATCGGACCTCAGCGTAGAGGGGGTGACATTGAGTATTGAGTCCCCCTCCGATGACAACACCTCCAAGGCCGGGAGGAGATACGATGGCTCGGGGGGAGCAGCCGGTTGTGAAGCCCGGAAGTGGAGCCCCAGCGGCTGTGCGTGGAGACCCTGTAGCTACATCGTCGCCTATAGAAACATCGAACCGGGCAGGTATGGTGATACCATCTCCCCTACCCGTGGGAAGTCGGGGCGAACCTTCTGTGAGTCTTGGAGAAATTTTAAGACCACCTGTTGTCACTATGGAAAGCATTTGGGACGCGATCCAGGGTTTAAATGCCACGCTACAACAAGTTGCAGGTTCTTTGCGTGGAGAAGTGGTTGAGCTAACACAGGCTCACAATGCCTTATCGGGAAAAGTGACGGAGCAGATTACCAGGATGGACTCCATAGAACACGAGGTACTATCTGCTAAAACTTCTGTGATTGCTGTTATTAAGGATAATAACTTCCAAAAAAGAAAAATGGAGTACATGGAGAATCAAATAAGAAGGTGTAATTTATGTTTTTTGAACTTTCCCAAATCTCCTCTTGTTCCAGCCAGAGAAATGTTAAAGAAATAGTTTGTTGAAATTCTGGGGTTACCCTCAGATAGTTTTCCTCCATTAACTAAAGTGTTGTATATTTCAAGAGCAGGAACGGGAAGAACAGCTCAAACAACTCAACCTGATTTAAATTTAACACAATTCCTTGAGAGTTCATTGGAAGTTATTACCGAAAGGACAACATTGCTGGTATCTTTTGCTCTAGAGCTGGACAGAAATAATACATTCAGACTTTTTTTCCGCCATATTAATACCCCTTTCCTTGGATCTAAAATTAAAATACAAGTTTTTCCTGATCTCTCCAGAGATACTCAAAAACGAAGAAAAGATTTCTTAGCCTTGAAAGGAAGGGTCCTCCATTTGGGAGGGACCTTTATACTTAAGTTCCCCTGTAAATGTTATATCTCTTTGGAATCTAATAATTATTTATTTTTTGATCCAGGAAAGTTGCTTGAACTTATTGTTAGTAAAGAGTAACTGGGCATTAACCCTGGTTTATACGCTATATCGGCTGCGTTAACCCTAATTCCTTCCATCCCTTAGCATAAATTTTTTTTTCTACACAAATGTAATTGTTTTATAAATACTTTAAATTCCTAGTTCTTGGATCTTTTATAATGTGGACTAACTGAAATTATACAAATTGCCTAGTTAAATATATTGTTATTATTTTATTATATTTTTTCTGTAAATTCCATGATTTATGTATTTTGCATAAATGTAAATTTAAAATCTATAAATAAAAAAAAAACAAAAAAAAAACTTTGATTATACCTTTGGCAACTGGTAATTCTTGCTGCAATGGTCTTTAACACAATCAATGATGTAACTCCAGTTATACTTCTCAAGGGTAATTACAAGTAGCAGTTCCTTTACAGGGCAATACACATGTCCTGCGGCCAGATGTAATCCCAGACTAGTTTCATTCAACTCCTCCTGACTTGCTCCGTCCCATCAGGCAGGGATTCATGAAGGACAGCGTTCTTCATGGTGAACCTCGGAGGGCAACACCCCGGGTTTGGGCAGTCTCGCCACTGCCCCAAAATCCCGCTACAGGCCAGACTCCCCAATTCCACCCGAAGCTCTGGCTCCCTTCGCCAGCTGTTGTAAACCGACAACAACTGTTCCTTGACTCTAGTCAACTAGGGTGACACCACAGGATCCCCCTTCTTTCCTTCGGGTCACTTAAACCATAAGGCAACCAAGGACAACTTTCCCGCTTTAGGTTTCCCCTTTTACATCCTCTTAAACTCCTCCCAGGGACCTCCCGGTTGCTCCACCCAGTAACTCTCTACCCGGGCTCATTCTATCAGCAAATCCCAATCTAACCAGGAGTTACACTTGCCTTGGGCAAAATCCCTTCCCTTCCTTTCACACACAGGTCATGATGAGCAGTAGACATAGGAGTCCTTTTACTACAGCGGGCTAATGGATTTAGGTCATGCTAAATGCTGCACAGCCCACTGTATATCTATGGGCTGGATGGCACTTCATGCATACTAGCTCACCTTCACAAGACCAGAACACTGCACCAGTGATTTCACAGTAAGAATACTGAAAGGTAATTTTAAAACAATACAGGAACGTAAGACCTTTGAAATAAGAATGTTTGAATATTTTGACACCGAACAAACAGGACTTAATAAGGATCTGGGTTTTCTAACCCATTATAAACCATAAGCTGTATTTCTCTGTTTATTTCTCTGTTTATTACCCTCCTCTCACCTACCAACACCCATCCTGTTAGAATATCAATGAAATGCTTTGATGTTTCTCTTATATATACTATCTGCTAGCACATTTGCTTATTTCCGATCTGAGGAAGAAGGGCAACCTTCGAAAGCTAATCAAGAAATGTATTAAGTTATGTCCAATAAAAAAGGTATCATCTTATTTTCTTTTCCATGTTTTATTTTGTTTGATTTCTATTGATAACCTTTAAGAGTGAACTAACACGGCTACCACACCTCTCTACTTTAGCTCACCTAGGAAAAGGTCCCCAGTTACAAAACAGCTTGCAGCATAGCATAATTCCTCAACAGAGTCTGCTGATCATCTGTGACCTCCTTGTCCTTTTTCCCCCAGCTTTTCTCTCTCTCTCTCCCTCCTTTTATCTCCTTATCACTTTCCTCTGGAATTTATCTTGCCTAACGTAGCATAGCTGGTGACCAAGATGGTGGGCTTCAGTGGTGGAGATGTGTCATGACGTGCACTTGTTTGATTTACTGTTAATTGTGGAGCTGTTAAATTTCTGTTTTTATTGTAAGGCATTTTATATGGGTTTTTTTGTTTGTTTGTTTTTAGCATTGTAAACTGCCTTTGTATTTGAACTGGACATTAAAGTAAAGTAATTTCACACAGCTTAGTAAAGCTTTTTCTTTAGATTCTTCTTTAATCTTTCCTTAGGAGGTGTTGATGCCCCTGTACAAGTCGTTGGTGAGGCCCCACCTGGAGTTTTGTGTTCAGTTTTGGAGGCCGTATCTTGCTAAGGATGTAAAAAGAATCGAAGCGGTGCAAAGAAAAGCTACAAGAATGGTATGGGATTTGCGTTACAAGACGTATGAGGAGAGACTTGCTGACCTGAACATGTAGACCCTGGAGGAAAGGAGAAACAGGGGTGATATCATACAGACGTTCAAATATTTGAAAGGTATTAATCCGCAAACGAACCTTTTCCGGAGATGGGAAGGTGGTAGAACTAGAGGACATGAAATGAGATTGAAGGGGGGCAGACTCAAGAAAAATGTCAGGAAGTATTTCTTCACGGAGAGAGTGGTGGATGCTTGGAATGCCCTCCCGCGGGAGGTGGTGGAGATGAAAACGGTAACGGAATTCAAAAATGCGTGGGATAAACATAAAGGAATCCTGCTGGGAAGGAATGGATCCTTAGAAGCTTAGCGGAGATTGGGTGGCAGAGCCGGTGGGGGGAGCTGGGGCTAGTGGTTGGGAGGTGGGACTTCTACGGTCTGTGCCCTGCAAATGGAAGATACAAATCAAGGTCAGGTATACACATAAAGTAGCACATATGAGTTTGTCTTGTTGGGCAGACTGGATGGACCAAACTACTACTACTACTACTACTTAGCATTTCTATAGCGCTGCCAGGGTTACGCAGCGCTGTACAAGTTTAGACAAGGGGAAGGACAGTCCCTGCTCAAGAGAGCATACAATCTAAAGGTAATAAGCTATGTAGTCAGTGTAGGTATCAGGAATGGGGAAGATGGTTAGGCGCCAAAAGCAAGGGAGAAGAGATGGGCCTTGAGTAAGGACTTGAAAATGGGCAGGGAGGGTGCACGGCGTATGGGCTCAGGAAGTCTGTTCCAGGCATAAGGTGAAGCGAGGCAGAAGGGGCGGAGTCTGGAGTTAGCGGTGGTGGAGAAGGGTACAGATAGGAGTGATTTGTCCTGAGAGCGGAGGTTACGGGTGGGAACATATGGGGAGAGGAGGGTAGAGAGGTAATGGGGGGCTGCAGATTGAGTGCACTTGAAGGTCAATAGGAGAAGCTTGAATTGTATACGGTAGCGGATCGGGAGCCAGTGAAGCGACTTGAGGAGAGGGGTTGTATGAGAGTATCGGTTCACGCGGTAGATAAGACGTGCGGCGGAGTTTTGGACAGATTGAAGGGGGGATAGGTGGCTAAGCGGGAGGCCAGCGAGGAGAAGGTTGCAATAGTCAAGACGAGAGGTAACGAGTGAGTGGACGAGGGTTCGGGTGGTCTGTTCAGAAAGGAATGGGCAAATTTTGCTAATATTATAGAGGAAGAAGCGACAGGTCTTAGCTGTCTGCTGGATATGGGCAGAGAAGGAGAGGGAGGAGTCAAAAATGATTCCGAGATTGCGGGCTGAAGAGACGGGGAGGATGAGGGCGTTGTCAACAGAGACGGAAAGTGGGGGAAGAGGAGAAGAGGGTTTGGGTGGAAAGACAAGGAGCTCAGTCTTAGCCATGTTCAGTTTCAGATGCCGGTTGGACATCCAGGCAGCGATGTCGGAAAGGCAGGCTGAAACTTTGGCCTGGGTTTCGACTGTGATGTCGGGAGTGGAGAGGTAAAGCTGGGTGTCATCAGCATAGAGATTGTACTGGAATCCATGTGATGAGATCAACGAGCCCAGGGAAGAGGTGTATATCGAGAAAAGAAGCGGTCCAAGGACAGATCCTTGAGGGACCCCGACAGAGAGCGGGACGGGGGTGGAAGAAGAGCCATTAGAAAATACTCTGAAGGTGCGTTGGGAAAGATACGAGGAGAACCTGGAAAGGACGGAGCCCTGGAATCCAAATGAGGACAGTGTGTCAAGAAGTAACTTATGATTGACGGTGTCAAAGGCGGCAGATAGGTCGAGGAGGATGAGGATGGAATAGTGACCTTTGGATTTGGCAAGGAACAGGTCATTGCAGACTTTAGAGAGTGCTGTTTCTGTTGAGTGTAGTGGGCGAAAGCTGGATTGAAGCGGGTCGAGGACGGCCTGAGAGGAGAGGAAGTCAAGGCAGTGGCTGTGGACAGCACGTTCAAGTAATTTGGAGAGGAAGAGTAGAAGAGAGATGGGGCGGTAGTTGGAGGGACAGGTGGGGTCAAGTGATGGTTTTTTGAGAAGTGGTGTGACTACAGCGTGCTTGAAGGTGTCAGGGACAGTAGCAGTGGAGAGAGAGAGGTTGAGGATGTGACAGATTGAGGGGTTAACTGTAGGAGAAATGTTGGTAAGCAGGTTGGTGGGAATGGGATCAGAGGAACAGGTGGTGCACTTAGAGGAAGAAAGAAGGCGAGCAGTTTCCTCTTCGGTGATCTGAGGGAAGGAGGAGAAGGAGGCCAGGTTAGGTTGGTTGAGGGAGTGGATTAAGAAGCCACAGGGAGGAGAAGGCTTGGAAGTGAATTCAAGGTTTATCTTCTGTACTTTATCGCGGAAGTAGTCAGCTAGTGTTTGAGGAGAGAGTGAGGGGGGGGGGGGGGTGGGAGCGGAAGGTACTTTAAGTAGGGAGTTGAGGGTGGCGAAGAGGCGACGAGGGTTGGAGCCAAGAAAATTGGTTAATTGAGAATAATATTCCTGTTTGGCAAACAGGTCTTTCTCTGCCATCATCTACCATGTTACTTAGCTTCTTCTATATCTCTCCCTAGCACCTCCTCCCAGACTTCTCTCAGTCTCTTAGTACACAATAAATACTATGGGCAGTGGTAAGCCAGCAGGATAGGGACACAGTATCCATGTGCTCCCTGAACCCATGGTGTCTGTCCTTTGGAAACAGAATACATGGGGGAGGAGGAGCCACAGAGAAGGGGAGTGGCTGCATGTTTGTTGTTTCTCCCTGCTGCTAGTCTGGATTGATCTGATGCCAAGGAACAGGGAAAGCACAGCCACATCTGCTTTTTTAAAAATGGGAATGTTTGGTATGGATTTTGCCTATGGGCTGTTCTGCATTGTGTGAATAAATCGGTTGCTGCTGTAGTCTGGTGGCGGGAGGCGGGGCTGGTGGTTGGGAGGCGGGGATAGTGCTGGGCAGACTTATACGGTCTGTGCCAGAGCCGGTGGTGGGAGGTGGGACTGGTGGTTGGGAGGCGGGGATAGTGCTGGGCAGACTTATACGGTCTGTGCCAGAGCCGGTGGTGGGAAGCGGGACTGGTGGTTGGGAGGCAGGGATAGTGCTGGGCAGACTTATACGGTCTGTGCCAGAGCCGGTGGTGGGAGGCAGGGATAGTGCTGGGCAGACTTATACGGTCTGTGCCAGAGCCGGTGGTGGGAGGCGGGGCTGGTGGTTGGGAGGCGGGAATAGTGCTGGGCAGACTTATACGGTCTGTGCCAGAGCCGGTGGTGGGAGGCAGGGATAGTGCTGGGCAGACTTATATGGTCTGTGCCAGAGCCGGTGGTGGGAGGCGGGCCTGGTGGTGGGAGGCAGGGATAGTGCTGGGCAGACTTATACAGTCTGTGCCAGAGCCGGTGGTGGGAGGCAGGGATAGTGCTGGGCAGACTTATACGGTCTGTGCCAGAGCCGGTGGTGGGAGGCGGGGCTGGTGGTTGGGAGGCGGGAATAGTGCTGGGCAGACTTATACGGTCTGTGCCAGAGCCGGTGGTGGGAGGCAGGGATAGTGCTGGGCAGACTTATACGGTCTGTGCCAGAGCCGGTGGTGGGAGGCGGGGCTGGTGGTTGGGAGGCGGGGATAGTGCTGGGCAGACTTATACGGTCTGTGCCCTGAAGAGGACAGGTACAAATCAAAGTAGGGTATACACAAAAAGCAGCACATATGAGTTTATCTTGTTGGGCAGACTAGATGGACCGTGCAGGTCTTTTTCTGCCGTCATCTACTATGTTACTATGTCTGCTCCCGCTAACCACTCTCACACAGAAATTTAGAAGCTGTTTTTGAAAATAAGTTTGCAAACAACGTTAACGTTTGGTAAATGCATAAGAATGCACAGGTAAGTTTCTGCAAACTGAACACAAGCTTTGGAGAAAATCATGTTCATGCATTGTCTTTTTTCATTCAGTCATCATCCCTTCTTCCTAAGAAGTAATCTGATCAATTTTATCAGCCCAAGGCTTGGAGAATTACTAAACAAATATTTGCAATTATAAACATAGTTTCTGAAAAATAGCATTAAACATGACTGGACACACACCTCATTTACTCGGTTTACTGTAGAATTCTTCTTCCTTCACTATTATGAGATGAGATGTGATTTCCTGTTAAGTAAAAAACAAGGAGGAAGAGGAGGGTCTTACATCCCGTGGTTAATAACACAGGGTTATCCAGTTCCAGGTAGGAGATTTTAGGACAACCCTGGGTTCCTGACCTCCACATCCTGGTGCATTATGGGACTTGCACACTGATTTCAATGGGCAGGATTAGGCACTTCAAAAACCACACTGTTTTTTTGTTTTGTTACATTTGTACCCTGCGCTTTCCCACTCATGGCAGGCTCAATGCGGCTTACATGGGGCAATGGAGGGTTAAGTGACTTGCCCAGAGTCACAAGGAGCTGCCTGTGCCTGAAGTGGGAATCGAACTCAGTTCCTCAGGACCAAAGTCCACCACCCTAACCACTAGGCCACTCCTCCACTGTTGCTACTATTTGAGATTCTACATGGAATGTTGCTATTCCACTAGCAACATTCCATGTAGAAGTCGGCCCTTGCAGATCACCAATGTGGCCGCGCAGGCTTCTGCTTCTGTGAGTCTGATGTCCTGCAGGACGTCAGACTCACAGAAACAGAAGTCTGCGCAGCCTTCTACATGGAATGTTGCTAGTGGAATAGCAACATTCCATGTAGAATCTCCAATAGTATCTATTTTATTTTTGTTACATTTGTACCCTGCGCTTTCCCACTCATGGCAGGCTCAATGCGGCTTACATGGGGCAATGGAGGGTGAAGTGACTTGCCCAGAGTCACAAGGAGCTGCCTGTGCCTGAAGTGGGAATCGAACTCAGCTCCTCAGTTCCCCAGGTCCAAAGTTCACCACCCTAACCACTAGGCCACTCCTCTAAGTTCAAACCCAGGACTGGCTAACAAGTCTCCAGCCTGGAAATGGGTAACTTGGCATCACTGCTAACCAGAGGAAGAGTGATGGCAAGCTTTTTCCTAGCCAGACTCAGCAGGAAAGTTCAATAAAGCACAGAGCTACTAATGACTTACTTCCTGGAGGGAGATTTTTTGCCTGTTCCTTGGTTTTGATAAGAGTCTATCTAAACTCCTAACAGCTTTATCTCTTTCTTTATTGGTACTGTGTTTCCCACAAGCTTGGGCAGCATCTTAGGCAGGGGCATAGCCAGCCTTCATGGTGAGAGGGGGCCAGAGCCTGAGGTTGGGGGCACATTTTGAGTGCCGCCCTGCCCCCCCCCCACCGCCACGCCTCACCTCCTCGCCCCCCCCCCACTGCCTCGCCTCGCCTTGCCCCCTCACAAACAAATACCTTTGCTGGCAGGGGTCCCCAACCCCCGCCAGCCAAAGCCTTCTTCAGCGTCAGCGTGCAAAGGAGGAGCAAGAAGAAAGAAGAGCAGGGGGCAGGCAGCGAAAATGCGGCTGTGCCGAAGACGCTGAGCATCAGCGTGCACAAGAGGAGCAAGAAGAAAGAAGAGCAGGGGCAGGCAGCGAACGCGGCTGCGCCGGAGACCGCTGAGCATCAGTGTACACGAGGAACACGAAGAAAGGAGAGCAGGGGGCAGGCAGCAAACATGGCTGTGCCGGAGACTGTGCTGAAGAAGGCTTCGGCTGTCGGGGGTTGGGGACCCCCGCCAGCCAAACCAGGGGCCCGGACGAAATTTGTGGGGGCCCAGCCCCCCCCCCCATAGCTACGCCCCTGATCTTAAGTGGGTTTAATGAGTCTTTCCCATTCATGGTTTGATTTTTAATTTCAGGGAACAGAACTAGACGTAGAGAGTGTCAAAGACCTTTTGCATCAGTGAGAAAACTGAGGGTAGGTCCTGACATGGAAGAGGAGAAAGATATCGTCCAGGTAGGAGAAATATTTGATCCCACATGGTTTTAGCAGTTCTCCCACGCCTCTGAGGTGGAAATTGAAGAGAATTGGGGAAAGCAGCGAGCCCTGTGGTACCCCACATCTCATAGCCCAGTAGCAGGATAAGGTCTGTTGCCATTTGACTTGAATTGACCTATGTTCCAGAAAGCCTGTGACCCCCAGCCAGCATTTAGCAGCTAATCAGTTACATCACGCCATATAACTGGCTATCCTTTAATATTCAGCACATTGCTAGCTAAATTTGGTGCTATAAACTTAACTGGCCAGTGCTGAATATTGGCTTGACCGGTTAAGTTTAAACCAGCCAAAAATAAACTGGATATTCAATGCCAGTCACCGGAAATGGCCCAGCATTGAAAATCTGGTCTCACTGCTAACCGCTGGAGTTAGCCAAGCTGCCTCCCAGTCTGAATATTGGCCCCTAAGGGTTTAATGCCCTTTAGTAAAATGGCCCTGAATAAAGCTAATGAGAAATGTATTGTTTGTTGTATAAATAGGCTTCACCTTTAACTTGCTAGCTTACCTTTATTTCAAGGACTTTTCTGTTAAATGACCTTTCCTGGTCCCCTTTGAAGCTAGAATAATATTTAAAATGGCTTATTTTAGGTTTAAAATACTTTCTGGTCAGGTACTTGTGCTTTTAACTAATTTTGATTATAGTTCCTTGTTTTAGGAGAAACTTTCGTAGATAGATCAATTTTTATTGCACTTTCTACCTTTTAAAGGAGTTCATTTTAAAAAGTTTTAGACAGTTCTTTTTTGTGTCAAGCTGTTCGGATTTGGAATAATCTTCCATTATCTGTTAAAAAACAACAAACTTAAAAAAACACCCCTCAACAATCATACATTTTCACAAACACTTGAAAATGCATCTATTTGAGATGCATTTTGCTCATATCCAGCAGATCGCCAAGACCTGTCGTTTCTTTCTTTACAACATCCGTAAAATCCGCCCCTTTCTTTCCGAGCACTCTACCAGAACCCTCATCCACACCCTTGTCACCTCTCGTTTAGACTACTGCAATCTGCTTCTTGCTGGCCTCCCACTTAGTCACCTCTCCCCTCTTCAGTCGGTTCAAAACTCTGCTGCCCGTCTCGTCTTCCGCCAGGGTCGCTTTACTCATACTACCCCTCTCCTCAGGTCGCTTCACTGGCTCCGTATCCGTTTTTGCATCCTATTCAAACTTCTTCTACTAACCTATAAATGTACTCACTCTGCTGCTCCCCAGTATCTCTCCACACTTGTCCTTCCCTACACCCTTTCCCGTGCACTCCGTTACCTGGATAAATCCTTCTTATCTGTTCCCTTCTCCGCTACTGCCAACTCCAGACTTCGCTCCTTCTGTCTTGCTGCACCCTACGCCTGGAATAGACTTCCTGAGCCCCTACGTCTTGCCTCATCCTTGACCATCTTTAAATCTAGATTGAAAGCCCACCTCTTTAACATTGCTTTTGACTTGTAACCACTTGTAACCACTCACCTCCACCTACCCTCCTCTCCTCTTTCCTCTACACATTAATTGATCTGCTTGCTTTATTTTTTGTTTACTAGATTGTAAGCTCTTTGAGCAGGGACTGTCTTTCTTCTATGTTTGTGCAGCGCTGCGTACACTTTGTAGCGCTATAGAAGTGATAAATAGTAATAGTAGTAGTCTCTTGTAACCAGAGCTAATATTGTGATGTCATAATGCCTCAGGTCACCAATAAGAGCCAACCTCATCAGTGATGTCACAATGGCTTGATTGTCCTATACTTGGCTTACTTTTATTATATAGCTCTTTGAGCAGGGACCGTCTTTCTTCTATGTTTGTGCAACGCTGCGTACGCTTTGTAGTGCTATAGAAATGCTAAATAGTAGTAGTAGTAGTATTTTTCAAAATTTGTCATACTTATTTGTATATATTGCTTTTATGATTGTGGTCATGCAGTTATATGGAAAACTATTGTTTACGGCTTTGAACCTTTTTGGGATTTAGTGGTCTATAAATACTGGGGAACAAAATAGAACAGGAGTCTGTTTCGAGTACAATGAAAGCTCTTCACTGGTTGCCAGTTGCCAATAGAGTTTGTTTTAAATGGTTAATATTGGTTTTTAAGACTATGTATGATTCAGGTCCTGTATATTTTAGGAAGGTGTTGCAGTGCTATGAGCCTGTGCGAGTATTACGTTCCAAAAATACACAGCGCTTGACTGTTCCTTCATTTAAGTGCCTGCTCTCTTCTATGATGGCAAAGACAGCGTTATTCTATGCAGGCTCCACTGGGTGGAATGAATTACCGTTGAAACTTTTGTCTACTGCAGAAGTTTGACACTTAAGAAACAGCTTATGGCATTTCTGTTTGCGCAGGCATATTTAGGTTTTTAACTTAGTGTTTCTGTATTTTATGACGATGAAAGAGTAATATATATATATATATATATGTATATGCTGATCGCGTTACAATGGACCGTAACTTAACACCAGAGAGCCAAGTGACATCCACAACAAAGAAAATGTTCCACTCAATGTGGAAACTCAAACCCGTGAAACAATTCTTCCCGAGGGGAACATTTTGCAACCTGATACAATCAATGGTACTAAGCCATGTAGACTACTGCAATGGAATTTATGCAGGATGCAAAGAACAAACCTTAAAGAAACTTCAGACCGATCAAAACATGGCAGCTAGGCTTATCTTCGGAAAAACACGATTTGAAAGTGCAAAACCCCTTCACGAAAAACTACACTGGCTCCCAATCAAAGAACGCATTGCTTTCAAAATCTGCACTCTGGTTCACAAAATTATCTACGGTGAAGCTCTACATGACAGACTTGATCAACCTACGAACTAGAAACACATCCGAATCAACACGAACGTACCTAAATCTGCACTACCCAAGCTGCAAAGGACTCAAATACAAATCAACTTACGCGTCCAGTTTTTCCTACATAAGCACACAACTGTGGAACACATTACCAAAAGCCTTGAAAACTACGAACGACCACCTAAACTTACGGAAAACACTAAAAACTAACCTGTTAAAAAAGGCATACCCTACCGATCCAACATAAATGCCTGATCTCTGCAACACAACAAAACTAAAGAATGTAATGGACATAACACAACTCTTCCGTTGTACGATTCCCTAGGGTGGCTGTGCCACATGAACTTTATCTTACCACAACATCACTTTGTATTTGTTTACACCGGAGTCGGTAATGCCTCTCCGGTTCTATGTAAGCCACATTGAGCCTACAAATAGGTGGGAAAATGTGGGATATAAATGTAACAAATAAATAAAATAAATAAATGTCTTTTGTACGTCATTTTGTCACATTGCTGTTTGTTTCTTTGTAACCCGCCTAGTTAATAGGCGGGCTATAATTTAAATAAATAAATCCCCCAGATTCCATATATGGCACCCAAAGTTATGCACCCAACAGTGGGTGTGCTTTCGAGATGCATAGACAAATACATTGGATAATGAGCTCTGAACCATCATTAATTGGGTAGCAACCCATTATCGATGTTAATTGGCACTCATGAAAATTTGTGCGTATATCTGGATATGCACTATTCTATAAGGCATGGTGTCTAACTCACATAGCGTGCATCTCAACAGGGGGCATGGCCATGGGCATCGGGGCATTCTGAAAAGTTGTGCATGGAATTACAGAATACTGCCTAACCATGCCTAACTTGGGTGCCGGCATTTACATAAGTACATAAGTATTGCCATATTGGGAAAGACCAAAGGTCCTTTGAGCCCAGCATCCTGTTTCCAACAGTGGCCAATCCAGGTCACAAATACCCGGCAAGATCCCCAAAATGTACAAAACATTTTATACTGCTTATCCCAGAAATAGTGGATTTTCCCCAAGTCCATTTAATAACGGTCTATGGACTTTTTCTTTAGGAAGATGTCCAAACCTTTTTTAAACTCCGCTAAGCTAACCGCCTTTACCACATTCTCTGGCAACGAATTCCAGAGTTTAATTACACGTTGAGTGAAGAAACATTTTCTCAGATTCGTTTTAAATTTACTACATTGTAGCTTCATCGCATGCCCTCTAGTCCTAGTATTTTGGAAAGCGTAAACAGACACTTCACATCTACCCATTCAACTCCATTCATTATTTTATAGACCTCTATCATATCTCCCCTCAGTAGCCTTTTCTCCAAGCTGAAGAGCCCTAGCCACTTTAGCCTTTCCTCATAGGGAAGTCGTCCCATCCCCTTTATCATTTTCGTCGCCCTTCTCTGCACCTTTTCTAATTTCACTATATCTTTTTTTGAGATGCGGCAACCAGGTGAATCAGAATGGAAGGGACATATATTGAAAATGGCAATTCTGCTCTTGCAATATTTTTGATGAGTTTATAAGCAACTAATGCATGCTTTGGATCAGATGCGAGAAATTTTCCACTCAGTGTTAACCCAATGACAGACACTACTGACTACAGTTTCAAGAGGCCAACTGCTGGAACACCAGGTTTCAGCAGGCATAATCTGGCGTCCAAAGGTTAGGCGCAGAATCCACGCTAAACGCTATTCTATATGAAACGCACACCCTTGATAGAATAGTGGCTAAGTTTCAGCACTGTTTATTGAATTCCCTTCTATGAATCTAAGGCAGAAATCCTAGCTAGTCTCTTCAGAATATCAACTTTTCTCTTTCTTAGATCTACTGGTTCTTCTTTTGGTCTTGTTCCTTGATGCCTGCGCAGGGCTTTGATAAAGTGCATACATCTGTTGCAGCTAGGTGATCCATTCACAATTGCCTGTATTATGCCATTCTATCTTCTCTGTAATCTATTTTCCGCTTTGCAAAATCTGTAGTACAAAAAGAATCAGGGTAAAGGCCAAGATGCAACACATGAGAATCTCCCAGGCAATAGTGATTGTCTAAGAAAAAGGTACCAGGTTGGGGACTGCCCAGCTGCAGTGGGGGAAAGGACGAAATTTCAGAAAAGTTCCAGGTTGGGGACCTTCTCAGAAGATGTCCACTTCTTAAAGGTCGACTGGCTCAGCAGTATTCTGAGGCTGGACTGGGAAAACAATACAGACATTCAAATATTTGAAAGGTATTAATCTATAAACAAACCTTTTCCGGAGACGGGATGGCAGTAGAGCATGAATTGAGGTTGAAGGGGGGCAGACTCGGGAGTAATGTCAGGAAGAATTTTTTCACGGAGAGAGTGGTGGATACTAGGAATGCTCTCCCGCGGGAGATGGTGGAGATGAAAACAGTAACAGAATTCAAAAATGCATGGGATAAACACAAAGGAATCCTGTTCAGAAGGAATGAATCCGCAGAAGCTTAGCAGAGATTGGGAAGCAAAGCTAGTGCTAGGCAGACTTCTACGGTCTGTATCCTGAAAATGACAAGGACATGTCAAGTATACATATTTATTTGTTGCATTTGTATCCCACATTTTCCCGCCTATTTGCAGGCTCAATGTGGCTTACCATACATATAAAGTGGCACATACGAGTTTATCTTGTTGGGCAGACTGGATGGACTGTACAGGTCTTTATCTGCTGTCATCTACTATGTTACTATGTTGGTTGGTTAGATCATCTGATTGGAAGATTGTTTGGTCTTGGCAGTCCTGGATTAACCATTAAGCAAAATAAGCATGTGCTTAGGGCATCAAGAAAGGGATGCACCACAGAGTGTTTCCCCCTAGCTATCATGCCCTTAACTCTTTCACTGCTGACTGCCACACCCATTATCCAACTTGAATTTCAGTGTTTTTCTAATCATTATAAATATATATGATTTTTTTTGTTTCTTACAATAACGATATTTCTCAGCACTTACTGAGGTAATGTTTTAGCAGTTAAGCAATGGAAGGACTGACAGGCACCATTGTTGAGCTGTGCTTTGGGCATCAGCAGGCCTTAATCCGGCCTGGGTCTTGGCAAATGTGTAAAAGCACAGCAACAACTAGGCCTGTCTGCACCGGGCCTGTTCCTTGGGTTTGACACAGAGACACTGTGAAAACAAATGACATCACCTTGACACAATATTTGTCCTTAAAGCCACAGAGGATTATGTTTCCATAGAAATATGCACTTTTAATTTGACTTTTTATTTATTTTTCCCATTAATCAAGTTAGGGCTTTGTGATTTTATTTTCAGTTTAATATCTGTCCAAAAGTAAAGTTAGAAGCACATACTGTTCACACACCACCCCAGATATTGACGCTTCACTTCTAAGTTCACTACTTTTAACAAGGTGTGGAGGAGTGGCCTAGTGGTTAGGGTGGTGGTGGACTTTGGTCCTGGGGAACTGAGGAACTGAGTTTGATTCCTGCTTCAGGCACAGGCAGCTCCTTGTGACTCTGGGCGTCACTTAACCCTCCATTGCCCCACGTAAGCCGCATTGAGCCTGCCATGAGTGGGAAAGCGCAGGGTTCAAATGTAACAAAAATAAAATAGATACTATTGGAGATTCTACATGGAATGTTGCTATTCCACTAGCAACATTCCATGTAGAAGGCTGCGCAGGCTTCTGTTTCTGTGAGTCTGACGTCCTGCACGTACGTGCAGGACGTCAGACTCGCAGAAGCCTGCGCAGCCACATTGGTGATCTGCAAGGGCCGACTTCTACATGGAATGTTGCTAGTGGAATAGCAACATTCCATATAAAATCTCAAATAGTAGCAACAGTGGAGGAGTGGCCTAGTGGTTAGGGTGGTGGACTTTGGTCCTGAGGAACTGAGTTCAATTCCCACTTCAGGCACAGGCAGCTCCTTGTGACTCTGGGCAAGTCACTTAACCCTCCATTACCCCATGTAAGCCACATTGAGCCTGCCATGAGTGGGAAAGCATGGGGTACAAATGTAACAACAAAAAAAAGACCCTTTACAGAAATGTCACACAGAATAGGCTTTTAAAACATGAGGGTTTGTTTTCATTACTTTGTAACTGTCAATACTGGGGGTACTGAGTACCGGCACCTTTTCCATTGTCTGCTAAACTTGACCCATGGACCCCAAGTTTTAATGAAACCCCAAGGTTGTAATGAAAGAGCTCAAGCTCTACACACCAATTCTGCCTTTGTCATAGATTCTGTGACTGGTTGCAGGGGACCTGGCTGTTGTGGGGTGGGTCCCTCAGTGATCACCCCACCCCTGAAGGGTGGCCTAGCATTTGAATACTGGCACCTTTTTCACTAGAAAAAACACACTGCTCTTTAGGATTCCAGAATCTTGCTATTCCTTGGGGTTCTACATGGAATGTTGCTACTATCTGAGATTCTGCATGGAATCTTGTCACTCTTTAGGATTCCAGAATCTTGCTATTCTTTGGGCTTCTACATGGAATCTTGCCACTCTTTAGAAGGGTTTTTTTTGAGGGGGTACTTGGGGGTACTGAGTACCGGCACCTTTTCCATTGTCTGCTAAACTTGACCCATGGACCCCAAGTTTTAATGAAAGAGCTCAGGCTCTACACACCAATTCTGCCTTGTCATAGATCCTGTGACTGGTTACAGGGGGCCTGGCTGTTGTGGGGTGGGTCCCTGAGAGATCACCCCACCCCTGAAGGGTGGCTTGGCATTAGAGTACCGGCACCTTTTTTGCTAGAATAAACGCACTGCTTTTACAACATTTTCTAATAAAAGATCTACAGTTGAACAGAATGTTTAAAACAAAATAATTTTCTTTCTGTTTTCTGGAAAATAGAGTATAATAATTAGAGGCTAATAATTTTTGTTTTGCAAAGAACTGCGTTTTGTAATGTGGATAGTGAGGAGCGCTGCACTGGAGTGCCTGTTCCTTTTAATCACCAGTGGAATCTTTTTTCAGAGTTCATTCCATGGAAGTAAAATGAGCTAGTCCAGGTTTTCCAGTTAAAAAAACAAATGCTTTTTAATTATTTTCCCCCCAAACATAAGGCCCTGTTTACTAAGCAGCATTATAGGGGCGTTAATGTTTTTAATGCGCATTAACCATGTACGTGCCTACAATATCCCTATAGGCGCCTTCATGGTTAGCGCGTGCGTTAAGTGTGGGTGCACTAAAAACACTAACGCACCTTAATAAACAGGGCCCAAGGACTTCAGTGTCAGAAATGAAACGTTTTCAGGCAAAAATAACACCCCCAGTCTCATAACCAAACAAAATACATGCTTCTTAGTAACAAAATTCAAGAGTCTTCCTTTCTTTTCTCTAACTGGGGTTCAAGCTTAACTCCTAAGAAAGGCCCTACCCTTATGCTTAATTTGACCAGCAGTCCCAAACAGAGCAAGTTCTCAGCACAGCACACTGGGCAAGATTTCAAGGGGGCTCATCCTAGTGCCAGCTCTTAGCTTCCATAGCTTAAGTCCCGAAGCCTCCCAAGAGATGTCTCTCCCTTCTTTTCTGGTTTCCTTTTCCTTTGAGGACCCCCCCCCCCCCTTTGAATCTCTGCCCAAGACCTGCTTCTGGAATGTAGGGAACAGGATTCTCTAACCCAAGCTGTCCATTCCTGCTGCTGCCTTCCTTCTGTAAGGAAGAGGGTTTTTTTTTTTTTAAATAAACCCAGCATGGCTCCTAAGCTCCCAGAGCCCCACCCTAGCCTGACTCTGATTGGCTTAGCCGTTCTGCTCCTGCGTTGGAGGACAGGCTGTGCACTCCAACTCCCAGGATTCTTGGGCACTCTACTTCCTGAAGTTGTAATGCAACTGCCCTCCCCCAAGGATCACTGCAGCTCCTCTCCCAATCCTGTCTGTTGCATGGGAGTTCTGTAAGTTGCCACATTATCAGGTAAGAGGATTTATTTTCCCTTTCTATTGTCTGGTCCTGGTTCCCCTGATAAGATGGTGTCCTCCCCATTATTCTTTCCCCTGTTCACTATCAGGCTTATTTTTGAAAGAGGATGCCCGTCTTTTGACGCAAATCGGAAGATGGGCGTCCTTCTCACAGGGTCACCCAAATCGGCGTAATCGAAAGCCGATTTTGGGCGTCCCCACCTGCTTTCCATTGTGGGGACGACCAAAGTTCATGGGGGCATGCCGGAGGTGTAGCAAAGGCAGGAATTGGGCATGCCAAACACATGCGCGTCCTCGACCCATAATGGAAAAAAAGGGCGTCCTTGACGAGCACTTGGACGACTTTACCTGGTCCTGATTTTCTTACGACCAAGCCACAAAAAGGTGCCTGAACTGACCAGATGACCACCGGAGAGAATCGAGGATGACCTCCCCTTGCTCTCCCAGTGGTCACTAACTCCCTCCCACCCTCAAAAAAGCATCTTTAAAAATATTTTATGGCAGCCTCTATGCCAGCCTCAAATGTCATACTCAGCTCCATCACAGCAGTATGCAGGTCCCTGGAGCAGTTTTAGTGGGTGCAGTGCACTTCAGGCAGACGGACCCAGGCCCCCCCCCTACCTGTTACACTTGTGGTGGTAAATGTGAGCCCTACAAAACCCACCAGAAACCCACTGTACCCACATCTAGGTGCCTCCCTTCACCCGTAAGGGCTATAGTAGTGGTGTACAGTGGTGGGTAGTGGGTTTTGGGGGGCTCAGCACACAAGGTAAGGGAGCTATGATCCTTTGGAGCAATTTCTGAAGTCCACTGCAGTGGCCCCTAGGGTGCCCGGTTGGTGTCCTGGCATGTCAGGGGGACCAGTGCACTAGAAATGCTGGCTCCTCCCATGACCAAAGGGCTTGCATTTGGTCGTTTCTGAGATGGACGTCCTTGGTTTCCATTATTGCCGAAAATCAGAAACGACCAAGTCTAGGGACGACCATCTCTAAGGACAACCTAAATTTCAAGATTTGGGTGTCCCCGATCGTATTATCGAAACGAAAGATGGACGTCCACCTTGTTTCGATAATACGGGTTTCCCCGCCCCTCCACCGGGACGTTTTGGGAGGATGTCCTCAGCAAAACTTGGGTGTCCCTTTCGATTATGCCCCTCCACGTGTCATCAGACCCTATCGAGTGTTACAATCCTCTCCCTTGCTGAGGCTGGTCCAGGTTTCTCCTCTGACCCTGGCGTTCCAAACCTGTGTTACTATTACCCTGGGGATAATTCTGTAGTGTGAAGGCAATGGGGAAACAATGACATGGTCTTATCTATCACAGTGTGCAAACTGGATTCCAGAATGCTTTATGGTCCAGGCCTTCCTTCATTAGATCTGTTGGTTCTTGATTCCTGCCTGGGGCTCCAATGAAGTGTGCACATATCTTGCAACCAGGTGGCCTACTCAGTATTACCCATAATCCTCATTCTGAGGTCCTTTTACAAAAGTGCGGGAAAAAGAGGCCTTAGTGTGCCCTGGTTCCATGCTCTAAAGCCACTTTCTAGTGCAGCAGTAAAATGACCAATTTCCCATTTTTAAAATTAATGGCCATGCACTAATGTTAGAGATAAACTAAAGTGATATCAGGGAACTAGTTTCCTCATATAAGAGAATCCTTTTAGTAAAAAACTTGGAAACAAGTAATATAGTAAGCAAATATATAAGGAGGAAAAACCTCTAGAAGCACCTTTAACCCACTGACAGGGCGGGTAAAGGGCTAGGGCTTCTTCATCATCTGAAAAACCTCCTGGTGTTCTTAGCTTGCCTTCTTCTCCAAACATCAGAAAATATACACGCTACTGTACTGGGCCCTTCATGCATCCGTCGGCAGACTGAACGGAGTAATACTTGACCGGAGGTTCTGAAGCAGCAGTGGCGAAACGGAGGCCAACGTTGACCACGGTCTTAGTAACGGAGGAGCCCCAGAGAAGATTAAAGTCTCTTAAGCTAAGTTAAGTACCTCCTCTATTTTTTCAACATCTGAAAAAGCCCAGTAAAGTAGCGTGTATATTTTCTGATGTTTGGAGAAGAAGGCAAGCTAAGAACACCAGGAGGTTTTTCCGACGATGAAGAAGCCCTAGCCCTTTACCCGCCCTGTCAGTGGGTTAAAGGTGCTTCTAGAGGTTTTTCCTCCTTATATATTTGCTTACTATATGACTTGTTTCCAAGTTTTTTACTAAAAGCATGCGCTAATGTTGCCATTAGCATGAGGCCATTAAAACCAATTAGTGTGTGAGCATTTACTGACACCTGTTTTGTAGGCAGTAAGGGCTCATGCACTAATCACACACTAATGAGCATGCAGTGCGCAAACTGATCATTGCTGGCACGCCCATTCTCTGCCCCCGACATGCCCCCTCTGCCATAAAAATGAAAAAAAAATTTTTATCGTGCAGTTTGCACGTGCAAATCTCAGACTTAACACAGGACCTCTTACAGTAAGCCCTTTTAAGCTGTGGTAAGTGTGCACTAGTGCTTACCGCAGCTTAGTACAAGGACCCCTCTGTAACTTTATGTTTATTAGTTAATTAGATATCCTGCCAGCTCTAAAACAGGTCTCAGCGGCTTAAAAAATAATGAAAATTAAAAATGTAAAATAAACAAAACAAACATGTAAAACAAAGAACGCCTTAATTAGTCAGGAAAGAAAAACAAACATACTACACTCATCAGAGGATAACATCAGAAAAATTGTACTCAACACCTAATCATAGAGGTGTCACAGACTCACTGGGATAAATCATACTAGAAGGGAGCAGAATGGAAAGGCTTGCTAAAAAAAAATAGGCTTTTAAGAGGGCCTTCAATTTATGAAAAGAAAGTTCACCACAAAGGTATGGGGCAGATTGTTCCATAAACAAGGTGACAAAAAGAAGTAAGTTGAATTTTGAGTTGACTCATAGTGAGCGAATCTGAAAGAAGGAAGAACCAAATGGTGAGAATCTAAGGAACGAAGTGCTCGAGATGCGGTATAAAAATCGTGACTGAGGAAAGATAAAGAGAAGAACCCAAGTGAAGAGCCCTGTGTGAATGAGACACAGAGGGGCATAATCGAACGGGGATGGCCATCTCTAAGGGCGCCCATCTCTGAGGACATCCCTGCGAAGGGGCGGGGCATCCCGTATTATCGAAACAAGATGGGCGTCCATCTTTCGTTTCGATAATACGGTCTGAGATGCCCAAATCTCAACATTTAGGTCGACCTAAGAGATGGGCGACCTTGATTTTTGTTGATAATGGAAACTGAGGATGCCCATCTCAAAAACGACCAAATCCAAGCCATTTGGTCATGGGAGGAGCCAGTATTCGTACTGCACTGGTCCCCCTCACATGCCAGGACACCAACTGGACACCCTAGGGGGCACTGCAGTGGACTTCACAAATTGCTCCCAGGTGCATAGCTCCCTTACCTTGTGTACTGAGCCCCCCAGACCCCCCAAAAAAAACCCACTCCCCACAACTGTACAACACTACCATAGCCCTTATGGGTGAAGGGGACACCTACATGTGGGCACAGTGGGTTTCAGGTGGGTTTTGAATGGCTCACATTTACCACCACAAGTAACAGGTAGGAGGGGATGGGCCTGGGTCTGCCTGCCTGAAGTACACTGCACCCACTAAAAACTGCTCCAGGGACCTGCATACTGCTGTGATGGAGCTGGGTATGACATTTGAGGCTGGAAAAAAAATGTTTAAAAAATTTTTGTTTGGGTGGGAGGGGTTTGGTGACCACTGGGGAAGTAAGGGGAGGTCATCCCCAATTCCCTCCGGTGGTCATCTGGTCAGTTGGGGCCCCTTTTTGAAGCTTGGGCGTGAAAAAAAAGGGACCAAGTCGGCCAAATGCTCATCAGGGACGCCCTTCTTTTTTCCATTATCGGCCGAGGACGTCCATCTCTTAAGCACGCCCCCATCCCGCCTTTGGTACACGGCCGGCACGCCCCCGTGAACTTTGGTCGTCCCCGTGACGGAAAGCAGTTGAGGACGCCCAAAATCGGCTTTTGATTATGCTGATTTGGGCGACCCTGAGAGAAGTACGCCCATCTCCCGATTTGTGTCTGAAGATGGGCACCCTTCTCTTTCGAAAATACCCCTGACAGTATCTTAAACCAACACCGGAAATGAACAGGCAACCAGGTGCAATTGTATAAGTAATGGAGAGGCATGATCCCACTGCTTGGCTTTACATAAGAAATGGGCAGCAGAGTTGTGAAGAGTTTGAAGGTGGCGGAGAAGATAGCAGTGAATACCACAGTAGACCGTGTTGCAGTAATCAATAAGGGTGATAACAAAGGCATGAGTAAGTGTATGAAGTGAAGTCAAGAAAGTGTCTAATAGACCGGATCTGACTCAATCAATAGACACCCTTTTTGATAACTTGGGAAACCCGACGCTCAAAGGCTAGCTTGAAGTCAAAAATCACTCCAAGGTAGCGGAATGAGGAAACCAGTGAAATAGATACATTAAACAAATTCAATGGAATGGACAGAACAGAAAGAGAACCCAACAACCAACAAGCGATAGTTTTTGAGGGATTGAGGACCATCTTATGTTGAGAAAGCCATGAGCTGCAAATCTTCTCCATACCCTTCACTGCATCACTACCAAGTGCTATCCTGCAACGTACCTCTTGGTTACTGGAGTCTTTGTTATTAATGATTGATCTTAAACATGGATTTAGCCAAGGGAAATCATCTCAGCAATCTGCTACTGTACAGTGGTGAAAATAATCAATAGGATTATGGCCTTATGGAGACTGGCTGTAGGTAGAAATGACTCTCATGCAGCATTAGAGTGAGTGAGTTTAGGGGAAAATGATCCATGATGCGCTTGGGAAGAATCAATCACTGGCACAGCAATGAAGTGAGTGGCTCTGGGGAAAATGATCCCCAGGATGCATCATTCCAGTGAGTGATGGGAAACATAAAGCTCATAATACATCCTTAAAGTGATAGACCATGAGAAAAGTGAACCCCAGAGTGCATTGTTAGAACATGAGGTCAATGACTCCCATGACAGAACATCATAGAGGCGCACATTTCACCTGTTACGAATTTATGAACCTTGTTCTTCTGACCCTTCCCTCGCTTAATAAGCTAAGCAAGAAGTGATGCCAAAAATCAGAGGTCTACACTGCTAACAATAATAAATCCTCTGCCAGAAACTCACTCAGATCCTTGCAGAAATTTAGCACAAAAGTAATTTCTATGCCTCTCGATACTCAATTCCTGCCCAGGTTCACACAATAGCAGGGTACATGAGTTACTTGTTAAACCAGGCTTATGAGACACTCAGGGATGGTGTTGTGTTACCTGGATTGAGCTGTTCAGCAGCAGCAATACCCATCCTGATGCCAAGCTATATGAATGCTGGCATGGCAACCTTGGCTGCCCTTTGCTTCAGTTATCACTTTCTAAACATCCAACTAACAAAACAGAAATAGCAGCCAGTACAAGCTGGAATGCAGTGTTCTCTCGCTGTCACAGATCATCAGACAAACTGAAAAGGAAGACTATTAGTGGAAAAAGTATCTGGCTGGCGTTGACCGATGAATAAAGTGTGCAGATTCATGTCACCTTTTGTCAAAAGCAAGAGTTCTTCACAGTCCTGGCCATTGTGGCCTTGTGATGATTGATTAGTCATTGTCACGAACACACGGTGAACCGAAAGGGCCATACGGTGGCTTTTCCTAGGGTAGACACTGGCAATAAATGAGCAAAGGGCTGATTTGTGTATCCAGATATTGTTCTGGTTCCAGCACTTGGATTTGGGTTTTAGAAGGGATTTTGGATTTAGCTCAGGCCTTTTTTCTGTAGTAGAACATAAGAATAGTTATACTGGGTCAGACCAATGGTCCATCTAGCCCAGTATCCTGCTTCCAACAGTGGCCAATCCAGGTCATAAGTACCTGGCAGAAACCCAAATGGTAGCACTATTCCATGTGATCAATCCCAGGGCAAGCAGCGGCTTCCCCCATGTCTATCTCAATAGTAGACTATGGACTTTTCCTCCAGGAACTTGGCCAAACCTTATTTAAATCCAGATATGCTAGCCGCTGTTACCACATCCTCCGGCAGTGAGTTCCATTGCTTAACTATTCATTGAGTGAAAAAATATTTCCTCCTATTTGTTGTAAAGGTATTTCCATGCAACTTCATTGAGTGTTCCCTAGTCTTTGTACTATTTGAAAGAGTAAAATCGATTTCAGTTTTGTAGACCTCAATCATATCTTCCCTCACTCGTCTCTTTTCCAAGCTGAAGAGCCCTAACTTCTTTAACCTTTCCTCATATGGGAGGAGTTCCATCCCCTTTATCATTTTGGTCGCTCTTCTTTGAAACTTTTCTAATTCCACTATATCTTTTTTGAGGTACGGCGACTAGAATTGAATGCAGTACTCGAGGTCGCACCATGGAGCGATACAGAGACATTATAATATTCTTGGTCTTATTTATCATTACTTTTAAAAATAATTCCCAGCATTCCTGTTTGCTTTTTTGGCCCCCACCACACACTGGGCAGCAGGGGCGTAGCCAGATGGCCAATTTTGGGTGGGCCTGAGCCCAAGGTGGGTGGGCATGGAATTTGCTCCTTCCCCCTCCCGGTCCTCCCTTTGGTTTGCTCCTCTCTCCACCCCTCTCTACCTCTCTACCCACAAACCCCAAATATTAAATACTGAAGATTTCCTCCTCCTCCTTCTCCAGCAGCCAGCACTCTTCCAAACGGCAGCTGGTAGCACTTGCCTCAAACTGAGGCTGCTGCCAGCAGGCCGTGCATGCTCAGTGCTTTTGCATGTGCGAAAACTGAGCATGTGCAGAAGGGCTGGTCTCAGCATCAGCTTAAGGCAAATGCTTCTGGCTGACATTTGGAAGAGTGCTGGCTGCCCAAGGAGAGAAAATCTTCAGCTGGCAAGGTTTGGGGATCCCCACCAGCCACAGCAAGATTGTCACAGTTTTGGGTGGGCCCCGGCCCACCCAGGCCCACCTGTGGCTACGCCACTGCTGGGCAGAAGATTTCAGCGTATTGTTGACAAATAGATCTTTTTCTTGGGAGCTAACTCCTAGCATCAGGTAAATATGAATCAGATAGTAATGCAAGGTGAGTTACATTCAGTGGCGTAGCCAGAAGTCAATTTTTGGGTGGGCCAACAGGTTGGATGGGTGGGCACCATCCATCCATACCCAACAATTCTCATCTCTGCCCTGCCCCTATCCATTCATACCCAGCAATTCTGTTCTTGCCCCTGCCCCCCTCTATCCATCCATACCCAGCAATTCTATTTTCTCCCCTGTCCCCTCCCTCCAGCCATCAGCGATTCTCCTCTCTCCCCTGCAATTCCCTCCTGCCCCCATCCTTCCCTCCCATTCAATTCCACCTGCCCACCCTCTTCTCCCCCCAAAAATTTACAGTGGAAGCAGGCTGAGCTCCGTTCCTGCATCTGCCTCCCTCTCCCAGATGCTGTCTACCACCGCCATGATCGCAGGATCTACCTCCCTCCGTCTCTCAGCACTCATCAGCAGCAGCGCCGGTAGCGAATCATACATGCTGCCTCCTTCTAACCCGGGAAGCGTCTTCTCTGCCGTGTCCAGCCCCAGCAGAAACAGGAAGTTCTGATAATGGGGGCGGAACGCGGCAGAGAAGACGGAGGGAGGTAGATCATGGCAGTGGTAGGCAGTGTATGGGAAAGGGAGGCAGATGCAGAAACGGAGCTCAGCCTGCTCCCTCCGCTCCGCTGCCTCCACTGCTGGGTGGGCCTGAACCCAAACTGGGTGGGCCTAGGCCCACCCAGGCCCACCCGTGGCTACGCCCCTGGTTCCATTCAGGCATTTTCCTGTGCCTGGAGGGCTTACAATCTAAAAAGGCAATTCTATAACAGAGTGTGTGCAGTTATGCTCACCCTGCACAGGTATGTGCATACAAAAGTGTTATTTATCTGCTGTTCTATAAGGGCACATATAAGTGGTACAGAACATATCTGCAGAGGGTGGGGGCATGGACAGGGCTGCCACCACTGTTCCCTCTAAGCCGAGAGGGAGTCCTCCACCTACAGTCCTGCCAGTGGGGGGTGCTTTTTCACTGTCACATGAGGGACAGGCAAGCTCTGCAGGAGTTCAGGGATTCTGCCTGCCCCTAGCAATTGAAAACACAATATTGAAGCACTACCCCCTACTGGCAGCAATGAAGTTGGAGGACTCCTGCTCAGCTTAGAGGGAACAGTGGGCCGCCTACCACTTATGCACACAACTTACAGAATGCTGTAAGGTACACATGCCACACCTAATTATACCTACCTTTGTGGAATAGGCCCTTCCCATACCACACTGGAGCACCTAGTTATAGGACGGCCACCTAAATTTTCACCTAGGTATAGAAGTTCCTCCAAAAACATTAACTCAGAGACTGATCTGGTCCTCCAGCTCTATTTACTAAACTCAAGTGCAAAATAGCTGTGTGGTCTTTCAGTCCTAAATCTGGTACAGTTCTGAGTTCTGGAGCAACCCAACTCTCTCCAGAATATAGTCTTTCAGAGTTAGAGGTCTCCCTGGGTCTGAGGTTAATCTATTCCCTTCTCCTTCCACATACAACCTCTCCTTCCTTGGATCTAGTTACATATAGTGATGCTTCCAATTAAGATCAATCTCATACACTGTACCCCCTTTGCAGTCCAACTTCAGGGTGGGGCTTCTCAGTCCTGGTCCTATCCAGTGCCAGCCTTTCCACTAGGGAGACTAGTTGGCTGCCTAGTGCAACACAATTTTGGGGGTGGCATTGGCACTTGGTCTCCAGGTTCCCTCTCCTTCCTTTCTTCCCTCCACCCCAAGGTGTTCAGGTCTTACCTTTCTTCTTCAGGGGCAGCAACATGGCAGTTGGTAGCATGGTGGCCAGCCGAGACTGCAAAACCAGGTGAATGGAAAGGCACGGATCATGCAAGGAGTGGAGAGTAAAATCTGGAACATGAAGAGAAAGAAACCAGGCACTTTACTGTGCACTTCTATGGTCTATGTCCTGTATATGGCAAGACAGTTTTAGGATGAACTGGACAGGGCTTGGATTGCAACTCCAGTAACTGAACATGAGGACAGTGTCAGTTAGACTTCTATGGTCTGTATCCCATATATGCCAAGACAGATCAGGATGGGCTGGAGTGGGCTTTGATGACAACTCCAGTAGTTGGAACATAAGGACAGTGCCGGGTAGACTGCTAGTCTGTGTCGCAGAAATGGTAAAGAAAACCAGGATCAAGTCTTTTATCTGCTGTCATCTACTATGTTACTAAGTATTTGGGGAGACCATGCACCGAGCCTTATGTGAATATGAGAAACTGAGTTTGTTTCCTAATCCCAACTCCTTTAGTGGAGGAGTAGCCTAGTGGTTAGTGCAGTGGACTTTGATCCTGGGGAACTGAGTTCAACTCCCACTGCAGCTCCTTGTGTCTCTGGGCAAGTCACTTAACCCTCCATTGCCCCTGGTACAAAATAAGTACCCGAATATATGTAAACCGCTTTGAATGTAGTTGCAAAAACCTCAGAAAGGCGGTATATCAAGTCCCATTTCCCCTTTCCCTTATGACATCACAATATCAGAAGTGAGCCAAGTATCGGGCAATCAAGCCATTGTGACATCACTGATGAGGTTAGCTCTTATTGGTGGAATGAGTGGAGGAGTAGCCTAGTGGTTAGTGCAGTGGACTTTGATCCTGGGGAACTGAGTTCAACTCCCACTGCAGCTCCTTGTGACTCTGGGCAAGTCACTTAACCCTCCATTGCCCCTGGTACAAAATAAGTACCTGAATATATGTAAACCGCTTTGAATGTAGTTGCAAAAACCTCAAATGGTATATCAAGTCCCATTTCCCTTTCCCTTTCCTTGAGTCATCTAGAGCTGGTGGATGCTGCAGAGGTAACAGTCACATCCCCTAGATGTGTGGAGAACATCTCAACCAATTCATGGTGTCACCACATTTATCATGACTTTTGTGAATGTATTTTAACTGATTGTTTAATCCTGCAGTCTTTTTATTGTTTTATTATTATAATATATTTTTTGATGTATACTGAATATGTCTACTCTTGTTTATGTTCTGATGTGTACTCAAGATGTGCATCTTTATCTGTATTTGTGCAGACTCCTGAAGAGGCACTTTCAGTACTGAAACATAGTACCGTGTTGAGTCATCCTTTAAGAAATTTTATATCTACGTTGGATGCCTTTGGTCTGTTTTTTGAAGAGCCTGATTCTGTTCCTACCCTTCTCCTTTTCTTGGGACACTGTTGTTCTTTCCACTTCTGGGGTTTGGTTGCTTGGGCTAGGTGGAAGAACAGAAAGAAGGTTAAACAAATAAAAATTCTCACGTAGTGTAAACAAATAATTAAAACCTTGCCAGTGCTCTAGCCCCATAAGAATCTGGTTTGATTGAGCTGGAAGCCCTAAAATCCACAAAGAAACTGCAGATAATGAAAAAAAAAAAAGAAAACACAATTCAATGCAGATCTCTTTTCTAGAGAAAAACATAGGGGCGGCGAAATTTAAGGATTTGGACGTCCCCGGCAATATTTTCGAAATGAAAGATGGACGTCCATCTTGTTTCAAAAATACGGGTTTCCCCGCCCGTGGATCGGGACATTTTGCAAGGACGTCCAAATCAAAATTTGGACGTCCCTTTCGAAAATGCCCCTCCCCGTCTTCTGACTTTTTGTGATCCAGCAACACAGACATGTCCAAGAAACTGCATTTCAGTCCTCAGCATTTTCAGGTCAGTTTCCAATGGGTGCCTAATTGGTAAAACATACTGGTTCAAGAGGAAAATGCATTAAAAAAATTATCCCCAGAATGGGTATTTTTGAAAATGCAGACTGATGCATGTTGATGTCTCTCCTAGCCTATGCCTGCCCTGGGAGTGCCCCCATGAGGTGCCTATCCTGATATTTTAAAGGAGATAAATGCCCAGGTAAAACCTTAAACTGGAGCTCAGTTTTGCAACATTAGCCCCAGTTAGGACATGGTTTCTTCTGCCAGCAAAACACTGAACTAACCTGATAACCTGAGCAATTTTCTGTTACTTGAAGTCCCCTTCCCCCTTTAAACTTTCCTCAACTTTATAGTGATCTACCACTACCACTTATCATTTCTATAGCGCTACTAGACGTACGCAGCGCTGTACACTTGAACATGAAAAGACAGTCCCTGCTCAACAGAGCTTACAATCTAATTAGGACAGACAAACAGAACAAATAAGGGATAAGGAGAAAGAGTAGCAACATTCCGTGCAGAATCCTAAAGAGTAGCAAGATTCCATGCAGAATCCTAAAGAGTAGCAAGATTCCGGAATCCCAAGACTACTACTACTACTTATCATTTCTATAGCGCTACTAGACGTACGCAGCGCTGTACACTTGAACATGAAGAGACAGTCCCTGCTCGACAGAGTTTACAATCTAATTAGGACAGACAAACAGAACAAATAAGGGATAAGGACAAAGAGTAGCAAGATTCTGTTGCAGAATCCTAAAGAGTAGCAAGATTCCGGAATCCCAAGACTACTACTACTACTTATCATTTCTATAGCGCTACTAGACGTACACAGCGTTGTACACTTGAACATGAAAAGACAGTCCCTGCTCAACAGAGCTTACAATCTAATTAGGACAGACAAACTAGAACAAATAAGGGATAAGGAGAAAGAGTAGCAAGATTCCGTGCAGAATCCTAAAGAGTAGCAAGATTCCGGAATCCCAAGACTACTACTACTACTTATCATTTCTATAGCGCTACTAGACGTACGCAGCGCTGTACACTTGAACATGAAAAGACAGTCCCTGCTCAACAGAGCTTACAATCTAATTAGGACAGACGAAGACAAATAAGAGATAAGGGAATTACTAAGGTGTGATCTCTGACCCTACCTGCCAGTATCGGATCCCATAAACTTCCCGAGCCTGTACGTCTAGCCCCCTCTTTGGCTGTTTTCAAGTCCAAACTTAAAGCCCACCTCTTTACCACTGCTTTTGACTCCTAACCACTGCTCACTTGCCCTGTCCTTTTTTATCCTCACCTCTTTATTCCCTTACCCTTAATTGTTCTGCCTGTCTTATCTAGATTGTAAGCTCTTTGAGCAGGGACTGTCTTTTTTGTGTATGGTGTACAGCGCTGCATATACCTTGTAGCGCTATAGAAATGATAAGTAGTAGTAGTAAATGATACAGAGCACTCAAGTGATGCAGACTCCCATTGGAGGAAATAATTAATTTTTACACTGAACTGTCAGCCACCAATGATCCACAGTTGCCTATGGACTGGCCACAGGTTGCTGAAATTTCCCAGTGGTCAGTATGACTTCTACACAATACTACCCTCTTAAAAACCAGAGATGTCAGCGATCACTATAGTCAGCCCATTAAAAGCAACGAGAAGCCCCATCCACTGGTGTTCTGAGAGGATGATATTACTGCCTTAAACCTATTTACCACCCAGCTGTGATCTCACGACACAAGTTGTAGATTACGATTTATTTGGAAATGGAAGTTTGCTGTTTCCTAAAATGAATAATTAAACTTCAGATTATAGTGGTGAAACACAAAGAACAAAACAGTGTGCCCTAATTTTGGCTTTGATTGGAACGGTCAAATTCCTTAATATGATATGAATCACGTGCTGATGCACTTGAAAAGACAGGTTGCGGTAACACGCCTAGGAAGTTTCAGTGTAAGCTGGAAGGGTAAAGGTACTAGCCTTAAAGGAATGAGGGCTGTAACTTGAGTTCTGTTTACAGTGAAACATATTTGCGTAGGAGTACGTGCCAGGTGAAGTACACAGCATGGAGGTGAGAGTCAGATCATCTGAAGGCTGCTTGAAAACTTTTATTGTGCAGGTTATTATTGTCTGTTTGGTGAGTGACATCAGGTGAGGCACTCAATAAAATGAAGCGGTGCGATACTGCCCACTTTTGTCTGAGCGAATAATAACTGTTCAGAAGGGCATACCCCACCGACCCAACGTAAAAAACCTGGACATTTGCGACACAACGTAACCAAAGATCGTAACGGACATATCCTAACTCTTCCTTTCCCTCACTAAGTTCTCCCCAATTGTCTTTACCATACATGTATCTCACTCTACCATAATATCACCTTGATATTAATCGCAACTTGTATTTGTTCATACCGAAATCGGTTAACGCCGATTACGGGACCATGTAAGCCACATTGAGCCTGCAAAGAGGTGGGGAAAATGTGGGATACAAATGCAATAAATAAATAAAGTGAATGACTTAGAATTAAACATGAAGGTTCTCAGTGCAGTCCAGTTGCACCTACTTACAATGGACCCTTTTATTAAGCAGTGGTAGGGCTAACACGCGGGTAGCACGCAGGGCTGCAGAAAAACTGGGCTGGGCCCAGGGCAAGGCCGCCCCCGGGGCCCCGCCACTCCCCCCCACCCCACAAGATCACCGCCTCCGCTCCCCCCTCCACCCCCCCCGAGGTCACCGCCGCTCCCCCCATCACCCACCCCCCTCCGTCACACGGAGGTGAGAGGCGCTGTGATTTCAATGCAAGGGGCCCGGCCCGGTAGCAGATGGTCGATGACGGAGGGCGGGTGGGACTGCGGCGCCGGGCCCCCCTTGGAGGCCCGGGCCCGGGGAATTTTGTCCCCCTTGCCCCCCCCCCTCTCGGCGTCTATGGTAACGTGTAGCAAATTAGCACTACCGTGGGGGTAGCACAAGCACCCAGTGGTGATTTTGAAGTTGCCACGCTGTGTCCCGCAGTAGAAAATAATTTTCTATTTTCGACAATGGGGTGCGCTCCCGGCAGTAATCGGCAGCTCGGCAACATTGGCGCTTGCTGCCTGATCACCGCACGAGTGACGCATGAGCCCTTACCGCTAGGTCAGCGGGTGGTGGTAAGGGCTCAGGCAGTAAATAGTCACAACCTACTTTTGATTTTACCACACGGTCATTTACTGCCCCCATTTAAAAAAGCCCTTTCCCCCATCCGCAGTAAAGAATGTCCCAGCGTGCGCCAATTTCACACGTCCACACTACTGCAGGCCACTTTTTACCACAGCTTAGGAAAAGGACCCTTAAGGACCTCTTTTACAAAGCCATGCTAGTGATTCCCGGTGCAGCAAATGAGAGGAAGCCCATTCAGTTCCTATTTTGAGTTTACATCCTATGACATTGTGCTTTCTGTAGCTGATTTAATTTCATTTCTAATTCGCTCTACGCTCAGTTCTGGGCAGAGGGCATGTCTACATACATAATCATAAAACAATTAGATACAACAAAGTACAATTCATTATAAAAGTAAATACAGAGAGCATAAGAACATAAGAATAGCCATACTGGGTCAGAGCAATGGTCCATCCAGCCCAGTAGCCAATTCAGGTCACAAGTGCCTGACAGAATCCCAAATAGTAGTAAGATTCACGTTACTGATCCTAGGGACAAGCAGTGGCTTCCCCATGTTTATCTCAATAGCAGACTACGGACGTTTCCTCCAGGAACTTGTTCAAATCGTTTAAAAACCCAGATATGCTAACCGCTGTTACCACGTGCTCCAGCAACGAGTTTCAGATCTTAACTATTCATTGAGTGAAAAAATGTTTCCTTCTGTTCCTTTCCATGTAACTTCCTTGAGTGTCCTCTGGTCTTTGTACTTTTTGAAAGAATAAAAAAATAGATTCATTTTTCCCCTGTTCTAAACCACTCAGCATTTCGTAGACCCCTCTCCTCAAGTCACTTCACTGGCTTCCGATCAGGTACCGCATACAATTCAAGCTTCTCCTACTAACCTACAAATGCACTCAATTTGCAGCCCCCCATTGCCTCTCTACCCTCATCTCCCCCTACCCGTAACCTCCGCTCACAGGACAAATCCCTCCTCTCAGCACCCTTCTCCACCACCGCCAACTCCAGGCTCCGCCCTTTCTGCCTCTCCTCACCCTATGCTTGGAATAAACTCCCTGAGCCCATACGCCAAGCCCCCACCCTGCCCATCTTCAAATCCTTGCTTAAAGCCCACCTCTTCAATGTCGCTTTCGGCACCTAACCATTGGACCTCTATCCAGGAAATCCAGATTGCCCCAATTTGATTGACTGCATTTTTTGTCCTTTAGATTGTAAGCTCCTTCGAGCAGGGACTGTCCTTCTTTGTTAAATTGTACAGTGCTGCGTAACCCTTGCGGCGCTTTAGAAATGTTAAATAGTAGTAGTAGTAGTATCATACCCCCCCCCCCCCACCTCAGCCTTCTCTTTTCCAAGCTGAAGAGCCCTAACCTCTTTAGCCTTCCCTCATATGAGAGGAGTTCCATCCCCTTAACCATTTTGGTTGCTCATCTATCATTAGCTAAAAACACATAAACATAACAACAACTCTGCCACCACCATCTTAATTGAAATACCTGACTTTTGTCTTTCCCCATAATTTTGCAAATTCTCACATCCTACTTTTCCCAAGTCTCCTAATTTTTGTTACTTCTCCTTCATTATTGTTTGTTCGGTATTGTAACCGTTCCTTTTCCTGTTTTCCTTATGTGTCTTGTGTTGTTTTTAGTTACGTAGTAGATGACGGCAGAAAAAGACCTGCACGGTCCATCCACTCTGCCCAACAAGATAAACTCATATGTGTATACCTTACCTTGATTTGTACCTGCCTAATTCAGGGCACAGACCGTACAAGTCTGCCCAGCAGTACTTCCCGCCTCCCAACCACCAGTCCCGCCTCCCATCACCGGCTCTGGCACAGACCGTATAAGTCTGCCCTCCACTATCCTCGCCTCCCAACCACCAATCCCTTTCCCCCCCCACCTGCTCCACCACCCAATTTCGGCTAAGCTTCTGAGGATCCATTCCTTCTGCACAGGATTCCTTTATGCATATCCCACGCGTGTTTGAATTCCGTTACCGTTTTCATCTCCACCACCTCCCGCGGGAGGGCATTCCAAGCATCCATCACCCTCTCCGTGAAAAAATACTTCCTGACATCTTTCCTGAGTAGTTCATTGTGTTTCCTCTCCCTATTATTTTAGAGATTGTAAATCGCTTAGGCTTCTTTGGAAAATTTGCGGTATAGCAAATAAATTGACCCTTGAACCTTGAGGTTTGCTTCTTTACATCAGTCAACCTGGTACACCATTTAATTATGCCTCAAAAGTATAGCCAAACAGGAAGTGCCCTCAGATTCTTTCGGAAACATATGTGAGCCATAGCTCACTGTTCAATATGTAGAAGTGGAGGGGGTGGGGGTGGGGGTGGGGGTGGGTGGGGGGGGGGAGGGAAAGGAAAGAGTAAACTAAATGGACCTAAAGGATATTAGCACATTTACTAAATTCCTTCTTACTAGTAGGAGAATAAGCAAACAATTTGTATTTCCATTCTCCACAGGAAATGATTTTCAAACTGAGCTCCTGAGAAGTTAAGTCTTAATTATCAAGTTACAACTTGTTCTATATCATCATGAGCTGATGGGTTTATGGACAAATAAAGTAATTTCGTTATTTGCTTTGGTAGACAAACAATCTCATAAAAATGAAGGCATGTTGAAAATTAAGAAATATTGTTGCAGTGCTAACAGAGGCGACTCCATATAAATTCAAATGATTAAAAGTAGTGCCAGGGTACCCGACTGCCTTTTATTAAAGGAAAGAAGAGAAAGGTCAGCGTGTACCTCTGCAGACTCTGGAAGAGTATACACAGCGCTGTAATGGGTTTTGGCTGGAAGGCAAGAGATTTGGGATTTTGCTTATAACCTTTTTCTTTTGTAGCTCAAGGTGAGTTACATTAGGTATATTCCTGTCCCCAGAGGGCTTACGGTCTAAAAATCCAAATTCTCTTATTCTGTGTTTGTAGTTAAACATGCCATGCTCACATTAGTGCTGAAATAATAGGTATTACATGTGTATGCGTATTATGTGCTATTCTACAATGTAGCATGTAACTGCATTAGCATGTAACTGCACCCGGGAGGGCATACATGAGGGTGGAGCTTGGGTGAGACATAGGCGTGTGTCCCAATTGTGCACAAGGGGGCCGGATCCTATATATGGCCACTAAAATCTAGGTGTCAGACTTGTGAGTTCTTCTACCAAGTAGAGCGCTGCTGAACCCGGTACTCAGACCAGGTTCTGCTTGGCGGACGGACAACCCCGGGTTTCACCTGTGCTGACCGCCATTACCCAGAGGTTGAGCCCCTAGGTGCGGGTGGCCTGCAGGTCTTACGAGATGGAGCAGGAAGTGAGGTGGTGAACGCAACGGCCAGACAGGCAGCAGGCAAGAGAGTGATCCAGGTACAGGCAAAGTCAATAGGCAGGCAGCAGGCAAGGGAGGAATCTAGGAACAGGCAATGTTAACAGGCAGGCGAGTAATCCAGGTATAGGCAATGTCAATAGGCAAACAACAGGCAAGAGAGTAATCCAGGCACAGGTAGAGTCAATAGGCAGGCAGCAGGTCAAGAGAGTAATCCAGGTACAGGCAAAGTCAGTAGGCAGGCAGCAGGCAAGAGAGTATTCCAGGTACAGGCAATGTCAGTAGGCAGGCAGCAGGCAAGAGAGTAATCCAGGTACAGGCAAAGTCAGTAGGCAGGCAGCAGGCAAGATAGTAATCCAGGTACAGGCAAAGTCAGTAGGCAGGCAGCAGGCAAGAGAGTAATCCAGGCACAGGCAAAGTCAGCAACAAGGGACAAAGTAGAGAAGAAGCACACTACTGAGCAAGTAACACCTACCAAAGTAGAAGCCAAAGCATGGAGTCCAGGAAGAGCTCAGCTGATAAAGTGCTGGCGTCTGACATCAGCAGGGACCATCAGGGAGAAGGAGCACAGCCATAGGACAAGAGCAGGGGAAGGAGGAACCAGAAGACCAATAGGAGAGAAGCAAGGGAAGCCAGGCAGAGAGAGAGCAGAGCCAGGTGCATGGAAGCAAAGCAATCAAGGAGCCTGCAGCCAGAGAAGAACTACACACACATGACTCAGGGCTGTGCCAGTCAAGTGTGCGTGTCGATGGGACCCCACACAGCCCGAGGACGCTGCTTGCATTGAGGTAGGGGACATGACACTAGGCTTGTCTGATTTACGCGCCTAGCGGTATTCTATAAGTCATGTCTGCATTCTGACGCTGTTTACAGAATAGTGTATATTTATTTATTTATTTATTATATTTGTACCCCGTGCTTTCCCCCATACAGCAGGCTCAGTGCGGCTTACATTGTAAAAGAAAGCATCTTACATGGTAGAAAATAAAGCAAAACAAGAAAATGCAGGAAGAGTATTATAAACTGTGATGATCATAACTACTTACATAGTGAAAAAGCATTACAAAGGACACGTGAAAAGAATATTAAGAACTGAGAAAAAACACAGTGGCAACAGTGCCCAGGAATATATGAGTTGAATAGGGAAGGTAGACAAGGATAGGATAGGTAAAAGGGAAGGAAATTGGGAGGGAAATGGTAAAAGGATGGAGGGGAGAAGATAAGGGATTGAGTATAAGGGGATTTGAGAATAAGGTCAAATGTGTCATTGGGGTCAAAGTTAGTGTCGACGTCGTAGCAGGAGTATCGTAGGTGGGCTGGTAGAATTAAGTTGGTCCATTAGGGTAAGCTTGCTTGAAAAAAATGGGACTTTAACATTTTCCTGAAAGGTAAATAGTTGTTAATTGCTCGGATGGGTCTTGGGAGAGCATTCCAAAGTTGACTACCCAGGAAGGAGAAACTAGATACGTAGTATGTTTTGTATTTGATACTTTTGCAGTTGGGGAGGTGTATAGGCTGGGTGGAAGCTCCTAAATTTAGACACAGCCATTTACGCCCTGATGTAACTGCCTTTGCCTAAATCTAGATGCACTCTCACGAATTCTATAACCGTGCACGTAGATTTGATTGATCACCCTGACACGCCCACACTCCTCCCATTGCTGCGCCCCCTTTTTGGCTATACAAGCTGGAATTTAGGTGCACCTCTTTTTAGAATACGCCTAAATAGATGTGTGCATAAAATTAAGGACTGTAGCTCCCACGAAACCAGGCATGGGAGGAGAACCCTAGGTGATGTCATCACTGATAAAAGCAAAGGATGTTTGTGTCTTAGCATATCTATAAGGAAGGTTCCTGGATTCAGAGAAGGGATTTCCATCTACTTACCTGTGCAAGAAACTAGTAATTCAAAGAAAGTCAGATAAACTAAATTTAAATTTATTGAAAAGGCAATGTTATACACATTGAGATTGATATTCAAAGCAATTTAACTCGGCAGGAGAGGTTCCTGACTGGTTAAATCATCTGGCATCCAGTGGGTGATCAATAGATGCCAAATGATCACCCACAGTAAATACAGAAACATTTTCCCCGTTCATAAGCTCTAAGTCCAGTATGGCCTTATCTCATGTAGGTTCCATTACAGATTACTGGAATAATTCTTCCTCTAGACAACCCTGCAAAGTGGATACCCCAATCAACATCTGGCATATTAAAATCACCTATTAATAGTACTTCCCCTTTCATAATTATAATTTGAATGTCTTCAATTAAATCCCTGTTCACTTCTTCTGCCTGTGAAGGAGGCCTGAATATATCACATCACTGTAAATAGAATTTCCATTCCATCTTTCTAGATTAACCCACTGTGCCTCTTCCTTACCTTGTAAGCAGGGGTGTAGCTATGTGGGGCCACGGGGGCATGGGTCCCCCCAGATTTGGCCCTGGCACCCCCCGCCGCCGACCCTTTCGACCCCCCTTCCAACCGCCGCCAAACTTCCCCCGCCGCCGCCGTCAGGTACCTGTGCTGGTGGGTGTCCCTAACCACCGCCAGCCAAAGTCCTCTTCAGCGCCGGTCTCCGGGCCGGCGCATTGCTGCAGCTGATCTGGATGGAAGGATTCTGTTTCTGTGTGAGTCGTCCGGACATCCTGCACGTTCCTACGTGCACGTATGGAAGTCAGGACGACTCACACAGAAATAGAATCCTTCCATCCAGATCAGCTGCAGCAACGCGCTAGCCAGAGGACTTTGGCTGGCGGGAGTTGGGGACCCCTGCCAATACAGATACCTGACGACTGTGGTGGTGGCGGCGGCAGGGGAGGGTTGGCGGCGGGGAGGGGGGTCAAAAGGGGAGAGGCACTGGGGAAAGGGTCAAAAGTGGCAGGGGGGGTCGGCGGCATCGTGGGGGGGGGGGGGGCTAAAATGTGCCCACTCACCTCGGGCTCTGGACCCCCCCTCCCGCCGGTCTGGCTAAGCCCCTGCTTACAAGTCCTGCAATTCTGTCACTTTAATAATATCTTTAACATATATCGCCAATCCTCCTCCCTTTCTTCCTACCTTGCGCTTCCTGAACAGATTATAGCCTGGTATAACGATATCCCAGTCATGGTTCTCCGTGAACCACATCTCCGTGACCGCCACACCAAAGAAGTAGAAAGAGCTGCATTTCCTCCTATACTGTGCAAAATAAAAAATCACACATGCCAAGTACGGTGTTAGGGGAGTGCAACTAGGACAACTGCCCCCTGGTCAGAGAGAGCCCTAAGCCTGCTGGCAACTGAAGAAGGCATGGCCTGGTAGGCTTTGGGGTCCCCTCCCAAGTCTGCCCTGGGCCCCAGTCATGTCTAACACCAGCTCTTGCAGGATACCCATTTCAAATCTGACTTATTGTAATCACAAAATAGAAAATGATTTTTTTTCTACCTTTAGTTGTCTGGTCGTTTTATTTTTCAAATCATATTGGTCCCAGACTCTGGTTTTCTGTTTCCCTCTGTCTTCTCGTCACTTGCCAGGGTCTCCTGCCCATTTGACATTTCTTCTTTCTCCATGCTCACCATCCATATTCCATCTCTGTGTACCTATCTTTCCCTGTGTTCAGCATCTGTGTCCCCTATACTTCCCTGCCCAGCATCTCCCCTGTGTCCATCTCCCTGCATTCATCATCAGAAGGCAGGAGCCGGCGGAAGGCCTTGGAGCAGGCCAATGGGGGATCTTCTTCATGGCTCAATAAGGTAGGAAGACAGCGGGGCAGGCAGGAGAGGAAGGGAAGAAAGAAGGAATGAGGGAAGAAGGAGATGCTGAACCCATGGTAATTGCGGGGTTTTTTTGTTTGTTTGTTTTTTACCATGGGAGCAAGGCTTTTTACTGATCCCAAAGGGTGGTAAAAAGCTTTGCTCCCGCACCCACGGTAAATGCGATAAATGTTTTTTTTTTACCACAGGTCCCCATCACTGTTTCATTCGCTAATCACAGTCTCTAGATTCAGAACCCTATTTTCTCTATGCCTGTAAATCTGGGCAGTCCACTCTGGCATCTCTGGTTTGTATCAGAGGGAATGGAGGGAGAAAATAGTAACATAGTAGATGACGGCGGAAAAAAGACCTGCACGGTCCATCCAGTCTGCCCAACAAGACAACTCACGTGTGCTACTTTTTGTGTATACCCTATTTTGATTTGTACCTGTGCTCGTCAGGGCACAGACCGTATAAGTCTGCCCAGCACTATCTCCGCCTCCCAACCACCAGCCCCGCCTCCCAACCACCGGCTCTGGCACAGACCCTATAAGTCTGCCCAGCACTATCCCCGCCTCTCACCACGACTTGCCCAATTTCCCTGGTTCTCAGCCTATTGCTGCAGAGTTGCCAGGTTACCATGTTCTGGGAGGGAGGCTTTTTGTAAACCAAGAACAGCAAAGGCGAGGAGCACACAGCGACTATCAGAGCTATTATTCAGTGTTATTGTGAGCAGCGCAGTGCGTGATTTCATGTATTATCTCCTCATGGATTATTTGTTACAGTTGTTCCCGTACAAATTGTGACGCTAATCCAGTGGCGAAGGAAGGGGGGGCGGTGGGGCGGTCCGCCCCGGGTGCACGCCGCTGGGGGGTGTCGTCTCCTTTGGTTCCTTGCTCCCTCTGCCCCGGAACAGGTTACTTCCTGTTCCAGGGCAGAGAGAGCAAGGAACCAATGGAGCCGACGCAGCTCCCAGCGACGTGGGCTCAGGGGCGGATCGGCCCTCCCGCCCGCCCCTCGCTGCCAAAGTAAGGTACAATGTGCTTCGGGGGGGAGGATGCGTGCCGAGGGGGGGCACCGCGCTGCACCTGGGGGGGGGGCTGCACGGCGGTGACCCGCCCCGGGTGCCAGCCGCCCCCGCTACAGCACTGCGCTAATCTCACCACATCAGAGGTCTATTCAGTGGTGCTGTCGCTGCATGTTTGAAAGCTTACCCTAATGACCCAACTTAACTTTTTAAGCCCACCCACATGATTCCTGCCCCGACGATTATTATACCTTTGACCATGTCTCACAATCTCCTTATGCTCATTCCTCAATCTCTTCCTCTCCATCCTTCCTACTCCTTACCCCTCCCAATCTCTTCTCCTTTTGCTCATCCTATCTTTGTTTACCTCTCCATGATCAATTTACATATCCTCAAAACCCCACTACTACTATGTTTACTACAAGTTGTAACATTCTCCTTCAAGACTTTTGTAATTCTATTTACTATGTAAGCCGCATTGAACCTGCTATGTGTGGGAAAGCGCGGGGTACAAATGTAATTAATAATAATAATAATAGGTTAGACTAAGATTCCTCATGAAGGCCTAGGTGCCGAAACACGAGTCATGTCAAGTCTTGTTTGACCAACCAATAAAATTTCTACAGCTACAGTTTGATTTCTATTGATAACCTTTAAGAGTGGACTAACACGGCTACCACACCTCTCTACAGCTACACCTTGATTCTCCAGTCATTGTGTGCTCATCTCCTTCGCTGTTCTTGGTTTACATCTGTATAGTGCGAAGCAGTGGCGTAGGAGGGGGGGTGGGGGGGGCAGGCTCAATGTGGCTTACATATTGTATACAGGTACTTATTTGTACCTGGGGCAATGGAGGGTTAAGTGACTTGCCCAGAGTCACAAGGAGCTGCCTGTGCCTGAAGTGGGAATCAAACTCAGTTCCCCAGGACCAAAGTCCATCACCCTAACCACTAGGCCACTCCTCCACTGTTGCTACTATTTGAGATTCTACATGGAATGTTGCTATTCCACTAGCAACATTCCATGTAGAAGTCGGCCCTTGCAGATCACCAATGTGGCCGCACAGGCTTCTGCTTCTGTGAGTCTGACGTCCTGCACTTACGTGCAGGACGTCAGACTCACAGAAACAGAAGCCTGCGCAGCCTTCTACATGGAATGTTGCTAGTGGAATAGCAACATTCCATGTAGAATCTCCAATAGTATCTATTTTATTTTTGTTACATTTGTACCCTGCGCTTTCCCACTCATGGCAGGCTCAATGCGGCTTACATGGGGGCAATGGAGGGTTAAGTGACTTGCCCAGAGTCACAAGGAGCTGCCTGTGCCTGAAGTGGGAATCAAACTCAGTTCCTCAGTTCCCCAGGACCAGAGTCCACCACCCTAACCACTAGGCCACTCCACTCAAATAAAAATGTATCTGGATAGCGAATGCTACATACCTGTAGAAGGTATTCTCCGAGGACAGCAGGCTGATTGTTCTCACGGATGGGTGACGTCCACGGCAGCCCCTCCAATCAGAAACCCCACCAGCAAAGGCCCTAGCTAGTCCCCGCGCGCCCATGCTCACCGCGCATGCGCGGCCGTCCTCCTGCCCAAACCGGCTCGGGGGAGAGCAGTGAACCAGCGTGGAGCCGACACACCCCAGCAATGTGCAGTCGGGGCGGATCGGCCCTCCCGCCCATCCCTCGCCACAGGTATGCGCTCCGGGGGGGGGTATGTGCTCCGGGGGGGGGGGGGTGCGCTCCAGCGGGAGGAGGGTGCACCGTTCTGTACCCGGGGGGGGGGGGGGGTGCGCATCGGCGACCCGCCCCGGGTGTCAGCTCCCCTCGCTACGGCTCTGGTGCGAAGGATCGTTCTTCTCCAGGGAGACCTTTTGGTTAGTCCTGCCTTTAAACATACATCTTAATTTCACTCTTTGAAATCAGTGCTTCAGAGCCCACAACACATCAGGAAATCCAGGAATGGCCTAAAATCCCCTCTTCTGAAACTGGGTAACTTGGCAGCTCTCCGGCTCTAACCACTAAGCCTCTCCATTCTAAGCATATGCTTCGAGAGTTCCCACGCTATTTCTCAAACTATTACTGCTGTCACGCCTGTATCTATATTAGGTAAAATGTTGGTGGGGTGAAGAGGACGATCTTAGATGGGGGTGGGGGGCAGTGGTGAGAAAAGAAGTAAATGGAAGGGGGGGGGTCCCATGGTAGGGGGTCCACAAATGTATCTTTGTTTAGGACCAAATATAGGTTTAATGCGGCTCTGCTGGCAGCACCTCTTCAGTCAGCAGATAAAAGTATGAACATTATCAAACCATACTGATACTTTTATCTCACGGACAGTTTCAGCAATAAATTTGCAAGTAAAATGCTCTTACTCTCTGGAAAGGCTCTGACTACTGTTGTCTGAGAACAGGGGATGGAATTCTAAAGGCAATTTAAGTGATATTTCAGAGTTGTTTGCTTGTTTGATGGCCTAAGATGAATGAAAATAAATCACAATCTATTCATTTTTAAAGATTTTATAGTCTGTATGTGAAGGGCGTGATTTAACCGGCCGGAAATGGCTCCTGGTTGGTTAAATGGCCTGTTAAGGGCTATCTGCTCATTTTCAGCAGCACTTAACTGGTTGGCGCCGAACTGAAAAATGGCTGTTTCGGGGGCATTGCGGAGGCAAGAGTCAGCACTTGGCTGGTTAAGTGCCGATGTTCAGCATTTAACTGGCCATGTTAAGTGTAAAAAGAGGACCACAGAAAAGTCAGTACTATCTTGGGCCCCCTTTATGATGCTGTGGCCAAAGGGGGCCTGCGCTGGCATCGACATGTGGGTAAAAGGCAGGTCTTTGTGATTTTCGGAAAATGGCTGTGCGTGCGGCAAGTGAAGCATTTGCCTTGCGGCCATTTCGGGGGGGGGGGGGGGGGAGCATGTACTGCCACCCATTGAGGTGGCGGTAATGGCTCCCGTGCTAACCCAGCGGTAACCGGGCAGCACGCGGCACTGCCCGATTACCACCGGGTACAAACCGACGCTACAAAAAAAGTATTTGGGTTTACTGCCACTTTGTAAAAGGACCCCCTTTATGTGATAATTCATAACCAGTTAAGTGCTGAATACATCACACTTAACCAGCTATGCACGAGCCAGCTCCGCAAACCTGGAAATTCAATGCCAGTGCCCGAACGTAGCCCGATATGAATTTCCAGGTTTGTCTGCAAAACACTGATCACCACCAGCTGAATATCGGCCCCTTAGCTTTTGTTATACTGTATATTGCTCTAGTAGCCAATAAGCTGGGTCTGTGCAAGTGTACTAGAAGCTAACTCATTAGCTTTCTCATTTTCCTATAATCCCTTATCATTATGTGGTATCTTTAGTGGCATGAATAATTATAGAGTGCTCTTTATTATAAGTCTCTATCAATGGGCCTTTAATCCTCAAAAACAAGTGCTCTTTGATCTCTGTCTTTGAAATTCTCCTGATTTGGTTATCTAGGTACATCACTTGTTGTCTAATATATATATACATTTGCATATACATGTCATGAGAAAGAGTGAGAACCATTACCGGCTCAGTCTGAACAATGTGTTCTTTATGTGAGAGTACTATACTAAATTCCTGGTGCTATCATCAGTTCACATCAAGGGCTTAAGGTCAACACTAGCACTGAACATTTTATAAAAGCAGCCGTTCTTGGCACAGGCCATGGTTCCAAGAGTTAAGGTGCACTTAGACAATCTTGATTAATGGGCATTTGAAAACAGAAGCTGGCTTGTACAGGTTTTACCACCCTGGTTAGTAGAGATGGCAGGTAAAAAACAATATATCAAACTTATATTTATGGAAATTATTGCATGCCTTGTGCGATATGAGCCTGACCAACTGATTAATGTAACAATCTACAAATGCCTGTCATCTTGGGGTGGCTCAATGCAAGCAAACAAGCTTGGAAATCTACAAAATCAATTTATTGGATATCCTTGATATTCCACTTTGATCAATGGCCAATCAGATTGATTTCTTTGTAACCCAGACTTAGATAGTAAAAGTCAACACTGGCAGAAAAAGATTTGAGTGGCTTATCCTAACTGTCCAATTGAAATTTTTCTACGTGCAAAGCCATGCGCCCCCCCTACTGAAAAAGACCAGGACAAGCTTCTACTCACAGCTCTGAGTAAACTGCCTGCCTGCCTAACTGCAACTCAGAAATGAGCAAACAATAACAAACTTTGCCTGAACCCAAATAAAATAGAGATTCTTTGGATACCAAACACAAGTGGACAAATACCCAACTTCAAAATACCTTTTGGAAAGTACGAACTCCACCTAAAATCACAGGTCAGGAATCTTGGGCTACTGCTAGACTCATCACTCATTCTGACCCCACAAATTCAAACAATTCAAAAATTGTCTCTATCACCTACAGCAACTATGAAACCTCTCTCCATATATTGAAAAGATGAGTCTGACCACAGTAGTCCATGCCATGATAACATCACGACTAGACTACTGGAATGCCCTGTACACTGGCCAAACCAAAAAGACTGTATAAGCTCCAAACTAATTCAGAATGCTGTAGCATGATTGATAGAAGGCTGCAAGTGGCGTGACCACATCACACCCTTCCTGAGAAAGGTACACTGGCTACCAGTACCTTACAGGGCTAAATTTAAAAATCTATGTTTGATTTCCAAGGCCCTCAGACAAAATGGGCCAGTGTACTTTAAATTAACCCTTTATACACTTTTAAGACCTCTAAGGTCCTATCAAGGATCATCACTATCTGTGCCCTCATCAAAACAATCTGTACGATGTGATACTTGCCAGCGAGCCTTCTCAGGAGTAGCCCCCACGCTCTGGTATTACTCCCAGAGGGGTTACGTATAACTCAAGACTATCTCTACTTCAGTACATAGGGTGACTAACTGTATACCCATTTTGCACCTGGACTAGCTTGCTACACATACTGTAACTTAGATCAGTTCCTTATCTCTTGCTTAACTATACAAAGAATTTGTCTTGATTTTAGCTAACCATCAAATTATTCCAACTGACTCTGTACCTCGCATCTTGTTCCCATCATATATCTGCTCTTGGTCCCTCAGCTATATGGTAAGCCGTATTGTAGAAAATCTTTAGCATCATATCTATGTTAGTTGTATGTTTTAATGCATGCTTATTAGGTGTATCATTAGTATTATCACTTCTTCCCTTGGTTCATTAATCTCATCCCATGGCTTTTCCTACCATCTCTATGCTGATGACTCCCAAATCTACCTTTCTACCCCTGATATCTCACCTTGCATCCAAACCAAAGTTTCAGCGTGCTTGTCTGACATTGCTGTCTGGATGTCTCAACGCCACCTGAAATTAAATATGACCAAAACCGAGCTTCTCATTTTCCCCCCCCAAACCCACCTCCCCGCTCCCCCCGTTTTCTATTTCGGTTGATGGCTCTCTCATTCTCCCTGTCTCCTCAGCACAAAACCTTGGGGTCATCTTTGACTCTTCTCTCTCCTTCTCTGCTCATATCCAGCAGATTGCCAAGACCTGTCGTTTCTTTCTTTACAACATCCGTAAAATCCGCCCCTTTCTTTCCGAGCACTCTACCAAAACCCTCATCCACACCCTTGTCACCTCTCGTTTAGACTACTTCAATCTGCTTCTTGCTGGCCTCCCACTTAGTCACCTCTCCCCTCTCCAGTCGGTTCAAAACTCTGCTGCCCGTCTTGTCTTCCGCCAGGGTCGCTTTACTCATACTACCCCTCTCCTCAAGTCGCTTCACTGGCTCCCTATCCGTTTTCGTATCCTGTTCAAACTTCTTCTACTAACCTATAAATGTACTCACTCTGCTGCTCCCCAGTATCTCTCCACACTCGTCCTTCCCTACACCCCTTCCCGTGCACTCCGCTCCATGGATAAATCCTTCTTATCTGTTCCCTTCTCCACTACTGCCAACTCCAGACTTCGCGCCTTCTGTCTCGCTGCACCCTACGCCTGGAATAAACTTCCTGAGCCCTACGTCTTGCCCCATCCTTGGCCACCTTTAAATCTAGACTGAAAGCCCACCTCTTTAACATTGCTTTTGACTCGTAACCACTTGTAACCACTCGCCTCCACCTACCCTCCTTTCTTCCTTCCCGTTCACATTAGTTGATTTGATTTGCTTACTTTATTTATTTTTTGTCTATTAGATTGTAAGCTCTTTGAGCAGGGACTGTCTTTCTTCTATGTTTGTGCAGCGCTGCGTACGCCTTGTAGCGCTATAGAAATGCTAAATAGTAGTATTATGCTAACATTGTATTATATCTCTGGTATTTGAATTCCAGTGCAGTTAAATGTGTATATTTTTGATACTGTTTCATGGTTGTTCTATTATTAGGTTTCAATTTACTGTTTTCAAGTTTACCTTATTTATTTATTTATTTAGGTGCATTTGTACCCCACATTTTCCCACAGGAGCAGGCGCAATGTGGCTTACAATAATTCAAGAGGAAAAAATACAATGCAAAGATGACTCAGTTTCAGATTGAGACAGGCAGGGAATGAAACAGTGGAAAACACGGGGTGAAAGACAGGGGCAAAGCAACCGGCAGATAACCATGTACAGTCAGGAAGGGAGAGAGGTTAAACATAGGAGTTGCCAGTGGAATAGGCTTTGGTGAATAAGAATGTTTCTAAAGACTTTTTGAACAGGTGGTGGTCGACTAGTTCTTTTAGTTGTCTCGGCAGAACATTCCAGGATTTTGGACTAATGTAGGGGAAGGACGAAGCAAAAAGGGTCTTGTATTTAACATTCCTGCAGTTGGGATAATGTAGAATTTATTGTATTTATGTTTATTCTTGGTTATTTTACTATTGTTATGCTGTTAACAAAATTGTAAATTTTATGTTAAACTGTACCTGCTGTACACCGCCTTGGGTGAATCTCTTCATAAAGGCAGTTAATCCCAATAAATAAATAAATTTAATAATAGAAGCTGTTAAGGGCACATTTTAAATGTTATTTAATGTCACTACCGATGTTTCCAATCTGAATTTATAAGAGGGCTATATGCATTTCTGAAGTAACAGAAGCCTTTGATCTCGCCTCTTAACATCATTTAAGTGTGCAGTAATTGTTATTATAACATGGTTGATAATAATCTGGAATTGTGATTTGTCAGACCATGGTTAGAAAGTATTCAGTGCAAAGTCAACAAATCACAATGAACTAACCAATGGTAATGCCACTTTTACAATGCATGATGACATCACTTGATGTGGTCTACCTACAGTCAAGTCAATACTATTAATAGGATTAAAAGTTCATCTTGAAATGCAGAAGATAATCCTGAGTTCTTTTGAATCCTAGGATATTCTGTAAATGTAATAATATGCTCCAGGGGGTTGCTTAAAGGATCTACATACACTTCTCAGGTGCTGAGAACTTGGCCTCTTGTTTTGTACTTCACAATACACCCAGATGATGCGCCCATAGTTCTTAAATCTGCAACATGCCAAATGTAATCACTCACACCAAAGCAGACCTTTAAGCAGAATTCTGTAGCAAGAACTGAGGGAGATTTTCATATGTATTAACTGTAAAAGTATATACTTTGGAATATTTTGTACCATAACAGTGGTTCCATTGTTTACACAATAAGTATTACATTATTTCTCTTTCTTACACATATGCATTTTTTCGTTGTTCCACACCATTAGAAGTACATGTATATTACCTACAGTGGATAATGTATTGTACTATTTTCTCGCTTCCTTTTTTTCACAAATGTGTTAACCATGTCACTGTGTTAATTTATAGTTCCCCCGCTTTTTTAAAAAAATTCTTTGTTTAGAGTTTATATGTGATATTGATGTGTCATCAACCCTTATCTCTCTGCGTATTTTAAGATTTCAAGTTTTCATCTGCAACTTATTTGGTTTTATTTTATCTATGTTCTTAATTTTGCTAATTTGTATTTCCTTTTGTGAAAACATTCCATGCACTTTTGTATTTATAACTCTATTTGATGTTTTTTTTTCTCGATTATAATCAGTTTTTAGAGATGTCTTTTATGTTAATTTATTTATAATATTCTCTTACAATGAGTGTTGTTCACAATTTACAGTTATATTTATTTATGTTTTATATTTGGTTTTGTAGACTCCTGAGGAAGGCGCTACGGCGCTGAAACACGGCTGTGTTGAGTCAACCTGTTATAATAAATATTGATGTTTTAAATATTTAGAAACCTACCAAACTATAAAACACATATACAGTGTAATTTATATTGTCAAAATAATGTGCAGCATTGAATTATTGTACTCAATTTGCCATGCATGTAATTCAGCCATAAAATAGCTTATATCATGCCTCTGGGTATCTCCATCATAGCACAACCCTCCCTACCTACCAATTGGTAAAAAATACGGAAATCAGGTAAAATACACGTTAATACTTAGCTCCTATTTTAATGGAGGGTACCCTAGTCCAATGCCTCTCAATCCTTTCATGGGGGTTGATCTAGCCAGTCAGGTTTTCAGGATTCCCACAGTGAATATGCATTAATTAGCATATGGAAGAGACCCATAGAATGTAAATCTAACTCATGCATATTTATTTTGGTAATCCTGAAACCCCAGCTGGCTAGTATGCCTACAGGAGAGTGTTGAGCAGAACTATTGTAGTCCACGTATTGTTTCAACAGGTAAATAACCATTTCTATTTCTGCTATTTATCAAATCAAATCAATTCTTATATACCACTAATATCCTCTTTCCAGAGTTCAGTGCAGTTTACATTCTAGGTGAGACAAAAGCTGAAACTTTTTTTCACGTTCCATGCTGCGCTCCTAGGACAAAGATATTGATGATGAGACCTCAACTCCCTGATTTTGGAACCACAGAACCTTGGTTTTTTGCGCATTCAATTTCAGTTTATTGGTCAGAGCCCAGGTGCTAACAGCAGTCATGCCATTCGCTACAGACTGAGTCGTGTCTTTGTTTTATACTGTCACTGGCAAGAGAAGCAGGATGTCATCTGTGTAGGATAATAGTAGTTCATTATGACCCAGGTATATTGAGGCAAGGGATGACATAAAGAGATCGAAAGGGATAGGTGAGAGGGGAGATCCCTTCGGGACCCGCAGTTAAGAGACCAGTAGTTGGAAAGTTGGTTTTTTTGCTTTTCAGAATAGCATCAATGTGAAAGGAATTCACTGAACCATTTGATCACAGTCCCTGTTATTCTTATCTTATCTAGGCGTTCGAGTAGCAATGTGTAGTCAACTGCATTGAACGCTGCCGATATATCGAATTGGAGAAGAATTACTTGGTCGCCTTTGCATAGGTGTTGTTTGACATATGTAGTTAGAATTAGCAGCAATGATTCCGTACTATGTGACGATCTGAAGCCAAATTGTGACCAGTGTAATATAGAAACTTTTTCCAGATATAAAGAGAATTGTTTACTGATGTTGGTTTCTAATACTTAAGTAAAAAATGGGTATGCTTGCCACTGGATGGTAGTTTGCAGGTGATGTTATGTCTAGCCCAGATCTCTTCAACAGCAGAGTGAGAACAATTTTGCCCATATCAGGAGGAAGAGAGCCAGTTAACAGCTCATTGAGATCATCGAGTAACCAGTTTACTGCTTCTATAGGGATGGATTTGAGTAGGTATTTTGGGCATTGATCCAGGGAGCAATTGGCTCGAAAGCACAGCAGTGATTTACATCCCCAACTGTTAGTGGTTGAAAAGATTCACAGTTTTGGTCAATTTTGAGTCCTTGGATTTTAGGATCTCCGGCAATTGAGGCTGAACTACAGGTTGGAATATTTTCCTCTGTTGGAGTAGCTTTAGATAGTTCAGACCTAATTTGGAGGATCTTATTGGTGAAATGATCAGTTACGTCTTGGACGGTGAGACATGTTTTCTGTGAATGTTCATCATCATTAGAGGAAGCTAGTTTTTTAACTAAGGAAAAAGGTTTTTTTTTTCAAGATCATCTTGACCTATAGTGCTGCTATAGTACTGACGTTTTGAATCAGCTACCTTCTTTTTGTAGTGTTGGAAGGCTGACTTCCATTTGGATTTATCAGTAGTATCTTTCTTCTTTCTCCATTGCTTTTCAAGGTGTCGACTTTCCCTTTTTAGGATGGATAGTTCCTCTGTTAACCATGGTGAATTTCTGGACATCTTGACCTTTTTAGTGGTAAATGGAGCAGTTGTGTCTAGTATGACTTTCACCTTGGTATTCCAGTGGTATTTGATCGAACCATGTGTAGGAGATGAGGTAGTGAGAGAATCTGTTAGCTCAGACCAGAAAGTGACCTCGTTGATTTTACCTCTGCTGGAGATAAGTCTGGATGACTTGTACCTAGTTAAGCTTGACATACTGATATCAATGGTGAAATTCAGTTGGAAGTGGTCAGACCATGGTATTGGCTTTCATTTGAATGAACTGATCAAGCTATTATGATAGAAAGTCATGAAGTCTAACATATGGCCTTTTTCATGAGTTGCACCCTTGGAGAATGTAGTTAGTTCGCAGTTCTTCAGGAATGATTTGAAGTTGTGGACATCAGTGTCTTCATCATTTTCCAAGTGTAGGTTTAAGTCTCCCAGGAAGATAATCCTAGAAAATTGGGACATGGCAGAGGAAATAATCTCTACAAGTTGAGGTTCTGCCTTGGACCAAGCTCCCGGAGGACGGTAAATGAGGAGTAGGACGATTTGATTTGCCTTTTTTGAATCATCACAGAATTTGCTCAGCAGATATTCCAGTTCAGGGAAAACCCCAGAACTAACTAAAGACACGTGGAAAAAAACTCTTAAATATAAGAGCAAGTCCACCGCCTTTTTTACTCTATCTTGGAGAGTGAAGAACCATTACCGGGTGGATAGATGTGAGGCAATATCGGACTATCAGCTTCTGTGAGCCATGTTTCTAAGATAAACAGAAAGTCCAGCTCTGAAGATTCTAGCAGATCCCTGAGTAAGAGAGCCTTGTTCCCCACAGACCTGGTGTTCATATAAATGGTGGGGACAGGAGAAAATTGAGACTTGTGTTCCAAAGGGGAGACTTGTTTGGGTAATTTCAAAAGGTAACGAGCTTTATTAGGCCGTCAAATGTTAGTCATTTGGTTCTGGTCTATAACCATAGTAGTGTTCCGATGGTATATATTGGCATTGTCTAGCAGGTATCTGATATTACAGTTAGGGTGTTTCTTAGTAATGTTTTCTAGACAGATTATAGATTACAGGAATAGGATTAAGCACTAAGTTATCTGGTAGATTGCTGCCGCTTTATTAGGCCGTCAAATGTTAGTCATTTGGTTCTGGTCTATAACCATAGTAGTGTTCCGATGGTATATATTGGCATTGTCTAGCAGGTATCTGATATTACAGTTAGGGTGTTTCTTAGTAATGTTTTCTAGACAGATTATAGATTACAGGAATAGGATTAGGCACTAAGTTATCTGGTAGATTGCTGCCGCTTTATTAGGCCGTCAAATGTTAGTCATTTGGTTCTGGTCTATAACCATAGTAGTGTTCCGATGGTATATATTGGCATTGTCTAGCAGGTATCTGATATTACAGTTAGGGTGTTTCTTAGTAATGTTTTCTAGACAGATTATAGATTACAGGAATAGGATTAGGCACTAAGTTATCTGGTAGATTGCTGCCGCTTTATTAGGCCGTCAAATGTTAGTCATTTGGTTCTGGTCTATAACCATAGTAGTGTTCCGATGGTATATATTGGCATTGTCTAGCAGGTATCTGATATTACAGTTAGGGTGTTTCTTAGTAATGTTTTCTAGACAGATTATAGATTACAGGAATAGGATTAGGCACTAAATTATCTGGTAGGTTGCTGCCTGACATGCTCAAAAGGGCTAAGCAAATCCATGTGAGCCACTTCATAGTGATAGTGTTTGGAGCTAATTTAAGTCAGTCAGGTTTAGCGCTCTTTATCAGTCCTAAACATGTGCTGTTAAAGACTTCAGAACAGAGTCCTCCCTGAGGGTAGATGCCACCTATGGTGAGGAGAGGTCATGGTGTCTCAGGAGCTCATAAGGTGGGGAGGTGTGGATGTGCCATTCTGGCAGACTCCAAAATGATGCTATGACTCGCTGTTATTAGGTAGGGTTCCTCTTTCAAGCTGCCATTCTTCCATAGTCAAGTCGTGCAGCAATAAGGAAGAGTTTAGAGCCTGCGAGAGGCCACAGTGTAGCTCTCATGTTATAGAATTGTCAATTTCCTTTGTTTGCTGTTTGAATTATGGTTACTAGTACAGAGAAGAGCAGGACAGGTATTTGAATGACAAATGAGAGTAATTGACCTTAAGCACTCCTTGGGTCAGTTGTTCATTCTCTACTCATAGCTAGCATGTAACTGTGTTAAATTAGGTTTTCAACCCATTGAATTTAATGGGGATATCTTGAAACCCCCAGCTAGTCGGTTGTGCCTTGAGGACTGGGTTGACCTCCCCCCCCCCAAATTAGAAGAATGCACCATAATCCTCAAGTAGCCCATTTCTCTTAGAACAGGGCTTGCAAAACCTGTCTGGGGATCCTATACCTTGTTGAGTTTTCAGGATAGCCATAATGAATATGCATAAGATGAATTTGCATTCACTGAAGAGTCAGGATATGTGCAAACTGATCTCATACATATTCATAGTGGGTATCCTGAAAACCTGGGTGGGTGGTGGGGGGTCTCTAGGACCTGTTGGGAAACCATAGCTTAGATGTTGTATTAATAAAGTTTTGTCTTTCCACAGACTCTCTTGCCTCTATTAGTGTGCTCGTTGTTTGTTTGTTATTCCCAGTATGTCTATAGCGTCTGTATTTGCATTTTTGGTTACCTTTTTGCTCACTTGTATGACTAGGATCTACTTCATTTATTTAAAGTCGTATGTGATCTTGGAAACATTGCCTACCTTTGTACAACAAACATCACAAGATCAGCTATAATTTATTACTGTTTTATTGTCGTCTATTGTTTTTTTATTATCTTTCCTCATTCTTAGAATGCTTTAAATTATGTAAACACCATTTGTATATATATTTTTTAATATAATTGTTTAGAAATGTTTTTCTATTATTATTATTATTATTATCTCTATTGTTTTTACTATGATCTTGCATTTTACTTTTATCACCTTTTTACTTGTTTATCTTTTAACTCACACCTTATGTTTTGAAGGTTTTTGTCTTTATGATTTACATCTTTATACAAGTGTTGTATATGTAGACTCCTGAAGCAGGCGTTTTGATGCCGAAACACAGCAGCTGTGACGAGTCATTTGAGTTGTTTCAATAAAGATCACCTTTTTTAAACTAGCATCTCCCTTGGTCTTTTGGAAGAGCCTATCTACCCTACTCTCTTGAAAGGTGAACAATCCCATCTTCTTGCAAGATTCTTCTTAAAGTGTAAAATTTACTTTTCATGCATCCATAGGTCAAGGTTATTTGTTTTAGTGTGTGACAATAAGAGGGAATTTTCATTTCCGTAACCATTACCAGTCAGGCTATCTGCAATGAATATTCATAACACAGATTTGCATGCACTGTCTCCTTGGTATGAAAATCTAGCTCTTGCATATTCATTGTGGATATCCTGAAAACCTGACTGGCTGGGTGTGCCCCAAGGACTGGGTTGAGAAGCACTGCAGTAAGGTAATGTGCAGGAAGGGTGGCGTGAACATGAACCCTCTGTTCAGTTATTTTGTGAAGCAAAGTATATTTTGGTGAATGGTGATGAAGCCCTGGATACACTAGTCGCACAATCACTGGTATTGAGAAGAGTGAAGCCTCCTGGAAGTAGCCGCGTAAGCTGGAAATTCCCATTATCGCCATTGTCAATGCCATGCCATGCTTCCTTGTTATTTACAAGGAGATTTGCTGCTTTTTAACTTTCAATTTGACTGATTACATCTCCCAGTTCTGCTGCCCTTAAATACCATTTCTGCTCCCTTACATCTTCCTCCATAGGAGCCAACTTTTCAAAATGATTGGGGATGCTAAGCCCAATGGAAATAGCCCCTCCCTGGACACATACAAGGACTTTTCTCAATATTGGGGGTGCTCAAGCACCCACAGCGTCGGCTCCAATGTCTTCCTCAATAAAGACTGAAGCAAAGAATCCATTTAGTCTCTCCACTATGGCCTTGTCCTCCCTGATGAGTGTTTATCCAGTCAGTTCTGTCTCTGTGTTGTTTGTCTTTGCTCCACCACTCAGTCTGATGGAGAACTGAGGCCCAGAAGACCTCCTCAGGTTTTGCAAAGCAAATAAGGTCGGACTTGATTGTCAGGGAGAACAATGGCCTCCACAGTATGGAGGAGAAAAGGATCCTCTGAGCTGCCTTTTCTTTTTTTGCCAGTCAAATGTTGTTAGCCAACACAGGTGCAGGTGGAAGCTAAAACAAACACCACATTTTGGGTGACTAACTGGAAAACTGTCCAAAGGACAGCAGGCACAGAAATGTTTGTTTGTTGAAATTGCAGAATTGATTTGAGTCTGTGCGGGGAGAATGTAATTTATCTTCATCGTGGGGTGCCTCAGGGTTCCCCCGCTTTCTCCCATTCTGTTTAACATAATGATTGCTCCCCCCCCCCCCAGGTAGATTTCTAGATTCATGTTGCTTTAATACCTTTGTTTGTGCTGATGATGTTACACTTTACTTACCATTTTATGGAGAACTTAAATGAAGTCCTGCCTAGAATTAAATCTGGCTTAGATTTGATGGAATCTTGGGCTGCTGTTTTCAAATTGAAGCGAATCTTAATCCTAAAGATGTTCTTAAACTTCTATGCCCATGTCAATGAAGTGTTTACTGCAACATCTTTATAATCAAACTATTGTAAACCGCACTGAACCCTGTTTAGGGGATTTTAGAGGTATATACGCCCTAATTTGATTTGATTTGATTGAAAGAGTCACATAGCCAACTGCTATGTCTAGAAACAGGAAGGGAGTTAAGTCGTTCTGCTGCTGTAGAACTACTTACAGATGCACAGACATCAGGAAAAGGTTGAACTCAATGGACTTCCATATCCTAACAGGAAAAATATCTGTTTTGGGCTTTGAATTAGCCAGAAAATTCCCCAGAAATTCCCATGCTACATTTGTGCCCTTGGTCACTGTCATTAAGGCTGGAGTCATAGATAGGTAAGAGTGGCAATGTGTTTGTGTCTTTTCCAAGATTTCCCAGCAGAGATCTGTCAAGTGCCTCTTGGTTTAGTACAATGGTCCAAAAAAAAAAATAGTCAATCCCTCAAAGAAAATAATAATAGGAAGTCCACATGTGAACCAACAGTGAAACAGTGACGATTTTTTCATTCAGATAAGTCTGTTCCTGTTGACTTCCAAGAACGGTTTTTTGTTCCATCAAGCAGTTTAACAGAGTGATGTTATTGGCGGGAGTGAAAACGTGAAAAAGTTTTCTCCCCCCGTTTCAACAGTGGATCCTAGCTGTATTTGGAGATCCATCAGAAAGATATGTATGTTCACTAAATTTTAAAAAACTCTTACTTTAAAAAAAACAAAAAACTTTTATTCACATAGTATTTAGAAGGGTGTTTTCACGAAGAAAATTAAGGCCTACGTTTAAAGGAGTAAAACATGATATAGAGAGCTTTGAAGTGAGCCGCCTTGCGGCCAGACTCACTTAAATCTAAGCTCAGCTGGAGGATCAGCCTATACTGAACTCCTTGTATGCCCTTTTCAAAATTATATAGATTTTAAGTTAATCTCTTTTGGTGGACTTCCTAATATTATTTTCTTTGAGGGATTGACTTTTTTTTGCACATTGATTTAGTAAGTGTCTCTCCCAGGGAAGATTATCTTGCTTTAGTACAACATGCTGGTCTCACTGCTCTCCATGTCGCTATCATTCACGTCAGTGTAGTATCACTTATATATGTTAGAACTGACTCAGTTATAGATCCATCGGAACAGAGATGATGAAGGTAGAGAAGAACTGTAAAGCCTTTTTAGTGTGCCCAGTATACTGTCCTGCTTATAATCGAACGAGAAAAACGCCCAAGTTCCGACCTAAATCGGGAGATGGGCGTTTTTCTCACAAAAACAAATAAAGCGGTATAATCGAAAGCCGAACTTTGGACGCTTTCAACTGCACTCCGTCGCGGATGCGGACAAAGTTGACGGGGGCGTGTCGGAGGCGTGGTGAAGGCGGAACTGGGGCGTGGTTATCACCCGAACAGAGATGGGCGCCTTTCGCCGATAATGGATACGTTTGTAGCTAGAATTTAGGGCACTTTTCCTGGACCCTGTTTTTTCACGAATAAGGCCCCAAAAAGTGCCCTAAATGACCAGATGACCCCCAGAGGGAGTCGGGGATGACCTCCCCTGACTCCCCCAGTGGTCACTAACCCCCTCCCACCACAAAAAAATGATGTTTCACAACTTTTTACTTTCACCCTCAAATGTCATACCCTCCTCCCAAGCAGCAGTATGCAGGTCCCTGGAGCAGTTGTTAGGGGGTGCAGTGGACGTCAGGCAGGTGGACCCAGGCCCATCCCCCCCCCCTACCTGTTACAATTGTGCTGCTTAATGCTTAGTCGTCCAACCCCCCCAAACCCACTGTACCCACATGTAGGTGCCCCCCTTCACCTCTTAGGGCTATAGTAATGGTGTAGACTTGTGGGCAGTGGGTTTTGAGGGGGATTTGGGGGGGCTCAACACACAAGGGAAGGGTGCTATGCACCTGGGAGCTCTTTTACCTTTTTTTTTTGTTTTTGTAAAAGTGCCCCCTAGGGTGCCCGGTTGGTGTCCTGGCATGTGAGGGGGACCAGTGAACTATGAATCCTGGCCCCTCCCACGAACAAATGCCTTGGATTTATTCATTTTTGAGCTGGGCGCTTTCATTTTCCATTATCGGTGAAAAGCAAAAACGCCCAGCTCACACCTTGGCGAATAAAACATGGGCGTCTATTTTTTTTGGAACATACGGTTCACTCCGCCCCTTCACGGACCCGTTCTCGGAGATAAACGCCCATGGAGATAGGCGTTTCTGTTCGATTATGCCCCTCTGTGTCATCTGTGCCATATAGGCCAAGTGATGTAGGCTTTTAGTTAAGAAATTACTCATTATTGCCTTTGCTATTTTAATTCAATGACTAAAAGTTATAGGTGATGTTCTATTCACCTAGCCTGCTTCTGCCTCCCTGTAGAGGGTACTGCTCCTCCTCCAATTCCTCCTCCATTAACCTTGCAATTAGGTGGAGGAATCACCTAGCAATGCAAAAACAAAAATTCCAGACAAAGGTTTTTGTTCTCAGCTACATCACCTATAAAAATGTCATTGGGACTACGCATCCTATGAAACTCTTAATAAACGTATCATGTCATTTACAATAATAACAATGATCACACCAGTTCAGCTGGTTGATGGGACTCGGGAGTGGCTCTTTTGACTGCCAAAGGAAATATGTTGCTTACTGTACTTATCATATAGCATATTTGTGGAGGAGTAGCCTAGTGCTTAGAGTACTGTGTTGATAACCAGGGAAACCCAATTCTAATCCCATTACTACTCCTTGAAATCTTGGGCAACTCACTCAATCCTCCATTGCCTCAAGTACAAATTTCAATTGTAAGCCCTCCAGGGACAAGGAAAAACCTACTAGATCTCCATGTAACTCACATAAGAACATAAGAGTAGCCACCCAGTATCCTGTTTCCAACGGTGGCCAAACCAGGTCACAAGTACCTGGCAGAAACCCAAATTGTGGCAACATTCTGTGCTACAAATCCCAGGGCAAGCAGTTGCTTCCCCATGTCTGTTTCAATAGCAGACTATGGACTTTTCCTCCAGGAACTTGTCCAAACCTTTTTTTATACCCAGCTATGCTAACCGCTGTTACCACATCCTTCAGCAAAGAGTTCCAGAGCTTAACTATTCGCTTATCTGAAAGTTAACTGGGCACCGGTTGATACTCAGACCAGTGCCTGGTTAACTAGCTGCATAAAATCAGGACAGCTGTTTTGCTGTCCTAAGTTTGGACCTCTATTATCAAGCTCTGATAGTGGTTCCTGCGTGGTAATGCCGATGAAGCCCAGCCTTCTCAGGAGTAGCCCACATGCTCTGGAATTTACTCCCAGAGGGGCTACTTGTAACTCAAGACTGCCTCTATTTCAGGAAGCAGGTGAAGGCTTGGCTCTCCTCCCAAGCCTTTAATACAAAGGGTGACTGACTATACACTTATTCTCCACATGGACTAGCTTGCTACATACACGGTAACTTAGATCAGTTCCTTATATCTTGTTTAACCGTACAAAGAACTTGCCTTGAGTTTAGCCACTCATTTATTTATCCCAACTGACTCTGTACCACACATCTTGTCCCTAGCTATATATCTGCACTTGGTCCTTCAGCTACTGTATATTGTGTTGTAGAAAATCATTAGTATCATATCTATGTTATTTGCATGTTCTGATATGTGGTTATTAGATGTTTCATTAGTATTATGCCTACATCGTATTATATCTCTGTTATTTGAATTTCAATACTGTTAAATGTGTATATTTTTGATCTTGTTTCATGGTAGTTCTATTATTAGGTTTCAATTTACTGTTTTCAAGTTTATATTTATTGCATTTATGTTTATATTTGGTCATTTGACTATTGTTATGCTTTTAACAAAATTGTAAGTTTTATGTTAAACTGTACCTGTTGTACAATGCCTTGGGTGAATCTATTCATAAAGGTGGTTAATAAATCCCAATAAACAAATAAATATTCTAAGGCAGAACTGGGCAGAAAGAAGGCCCCAGAGCAGTCCTGTGGAGATTGCCCGCAGCTTTATTTTTTTTTTCTCCGCAGGAACAAAGCTTTTTACCATTCCCGTGGGATGGTAAAAGGTTTTGCTCCCACACCCGCGGTAAACAGGCCGATTATTTTTCCTTTTACCACAGAGTTACCGCAGATTACCGTGGTTTATTGCGGCTCCCCGTCCCCATGCCATTTTCTAGCTTGTACCCCATGTACTTTTAGGCATGACCTAATTTGTAAGAGTCTATTTACACATGAAAATGGTTTGCAAAATTACCCTTCATGGGCCTCATTCACTAAACTTTTTTCCAATCTACAAAGAATGAGATAAAAACCCTTAGAAAATGACGTCCTAAGAGGATAATTTTCTAAACTAGTTTCTGCACCTAAAACACACTTTTGTGTAAATAGCATCTTATACAATTTGGTCATTACTACAAGTATGTGCAGTGAAGCTAGCGTGTACTTTCTAGTAGGTGTGCTTGGGGGAGGGGAGGGGGCGGACTTAGAGCAGAGCATGGTCCACCTGTCCCCACCTAAACTCCTCCCCTAAACACACCTATACTAAAGTTGTTAACTAACTAGTTACGCGACTCCCGGCTTAATATTTCCTTATCTCTTGTTTGTCCTGTTTGTCTGTCCTAATTAGATTGTAAACTCTGTCGAGCAGGGACTGTCTCTTCATGTTCAAGTATACAGCGCTGTGTACGTCTAGTAGCACTATAGAAACGATAAGTAGTAGTAGTAGTCTTTGGGATTCCGGAATCTTGCTACTCTTTGGGATTCCGGAATCTTGCTACTCTTTGTCCTTATCCCTGTTTGTCCTGATTAGATTGTAGCTCTGTCGAGCAGGGACTGTCTCTTCATGTTCAAGTATACAGCGCTGTGTACGTCTAGTAGCACTATAGAAACGATAAGTAGTAGTAGTAGTCTTTGGGATTCCGGAATCTTGCTACTCTTTGGGATTCCGGAATCTTGCTACTCTTTGTCCTTATCCCTGTTTGTCCTGATTAGATTGTAGCTCTGTCGAGCAGGGACTGTCTCTTCATGTTCAAGTATACAGCGCTGTGTACGTCTAGTAGCACTATAGAAACGATAAGTAGTAGTAGTAGTCTTTGGGATTCCGGAATCTTGCTACTCTTTGGGATTCCGGAATCTTGCTACTCTTTGTCCTTATCCCTGTTTGTCCTGATTAGATTGTAGCTCTGTCAAGCAGGGACTGTCTCTTCATGTTCAAGTATACAGCGCTGTGTACGTCTAGTAGCACTATAGAAACGATAAGTAGTAGTAGTAGTCTTTGGGATTCCGGAATCTTGCTACTCTTTGGGATTCCGGAATCTTGCTACTCTTTGTCCTTATCCCTGTTTGTCCTGATTAGATTGTAGCTCTGTCGAGCAGGGACTGTCTCTTCATGTTCAAGTGTACAGCGCTGCGTACGTCTAGTAGCGCTTTAGAAATGATAAGTAGTAGTAGTAGTAGTAGCATGGCAGGATTCATAATGTATAGATACTAACAACACAGTGAAGGTGACTAACTCACACCAGATGATACTCTATGTGCTTTATAAAAGTTCTTTTTATTGTCAACATCCAAGACCCAACACAGGTCAAGCATGTTTCAGCCACTGGGCCGACGAAAACGGAAGATGCACAGGAAGACCAAACTAAAATCACAAATGTAAAAAAGCCAATATCATTTATTAAGACCCTACACAGTCCATGTTTCGGCCAGAGAGGCCTTCTTCAGGGGTCTATAAATTGGCATATATAGATATTCTTCCAGAAGTTCACTCAAATCAAGACAGATCTGCTAATGCTGTCCGAACAATGCATGAACCGTTTTCGTTGTGTTTTTTTGGTGCTTTTTACGGGAGATTTGGACTCTCTTTGTCGTTGTCAGCCACTGGGCCTGTAGCATGAATCTGAATTAGTTGTATATAGAAACAGATATCGCACCTCAACAAATGAATACTCCCAGCTAAGGTTAACACTCCAATGGTGAGCATTAAACCACCGACCCAGCAACAGTGAACTTGTAGCAAAGCCAAATTCCTCGCATTCAACTAATGGTGTAGCTCCTTGCCAAAGCATGAGTCAGCTTTGCTACAAGTTCACTGTCGTTGGATTGGTGGTTTATTGCACATCATTTGATCGTTAGCTTTAGCCAGGAGCAATCTTAGGTTGAGGTGCGATATCTGTCTCTATATACATCTAACTCAGACTGCTGATGCAGGTCTAGTGGCCGAAAAATGGCCTGTGTGGAGTCTTGGATGTTGAGAATGAACTGCTATGGATTTACAGCCTGTCTCACTGACACAGACTACTGTGGATTCTTTTGGATTCGTAATAAGTAAATGAAAACCTTTATTAGAGGAGCTAAATTCTACAATGATTAGGATATATACATTGATTAGCACATATACAATGATTAGCCCTATACACACAATGATTAGCTAAACAATCATTACATCACTGGTCTCTACATCTAAGCAATGCAAAGAGTTCTTAGACCAGGAAAAGAAGCAATAATACACTATACATACAACATCACTGGTCTCCATCATCCAGGCTCGTAACATCAGCTGGGGGGGGCCCGGTTTACAGCGAGAACCAGGAGCTTTAGACCAGGAACAAATCCTCTGCGCAGTCCGTACGTTACTGACAGATGAGCTCCCACTCTGCTGTGACAAGCCCTCCCTTTTTATTAGGCTCTGAGCTCATGTCCAGAGCTAAGGAACGTTACAGAATGCTTCTCTGCTTAGGTCTGTGGGAACGTGGTCACATGATTTCCAACTCCAGGTGGCCAGGCTGGACCTGGAAACAAGAACCATCCTCCCCTTTACATACCAAATTAGTTAGAGCTGCGTCTTATCCTCTGCATTCCAACTTGTTTTTTCGTATTTACAAGAAAAGTTACTTTTGGTCAAAGACAAAGTTGAAAAACAATCTTTTAAAATTCACTTCCATTACAGAGAAGAAAAAAAACTTTAAAAATACTTAGAGCATCGTCTAGTGTGAGGTGGAGGGGCATTTTCGATATGACGTCTAAGTCCGACTTTGGACGTTTTGCTCAAAACGTCCAGAATCCGAATGGCAAATACAGCCATTTTCAAAACAGCAAAATGTCTATCATTTATTATTGAAAATGGCCACATGCTAGATGTTTTTGTGCTCTGTACATTTATCCTTTTTGGTCTATTTTTGAAAAAAAAAAAAAAGTCCAAGTGAAAAATGCACAAAATCAAGCCATTGGGTTGCAGTAGGAGCTAGCATTCTTAGTAGACTGGCCATACAGACATCCTGGCAGAGCAGTGGGGCACCCTAGGGGGCACTGTAGTGGACTTCACCTAAAACTCCCATGTACACATCTCACCGTTGCTCCCCTGTATTGTATAGTGAGCCCTCCAAAACAAGTTTCAGGGTTTATTCAGATTTACTATCCCGCCCATCAAAACATAGCTAGGTGGCTTACAATCTAAAATCAGAGTAGAGGGAGAGGAAACTTAGAGGAAGGGGTGGGGAAGGAGAACTACAATTTTCTATAGGAGAGAGAAGAAGATGAAAGAGAAGAGAGAGATTTTCTGGTCTGTTCAGTCTGACAAGCTCATCCCTATAGACTACAACAGGGGATTAGGAGTAGGCATCAGAGAAGAGAAACGGATATGCCTTTTTGGTGATTGCTTCTTTTTTTTATCCCGTGCTGGATTTTGAGTCGCCTGCCTACCTGTTTTCATAAAACATATAGGGACAGGTTTATGAACCTTAACATATATACATTGGAAGAGAGGGGATATGATAGATGTTTAATACCTTGGTGGCATTAATGTACAGGAGATGTGCCTTTTTTTTCCAAATGAAGGAAAACTCTAGAATAAAAAGTTAAGAGGAAATAGGCTCAGGGGGAATCTAAGAAAATATTCTTTCATGGAAAGGGTGGTGGATGCGTGGAATGGCCTCCCGGTGGAGGCTGTGGAGACAAGGACTGTTAGAATTTAAGAAAAGCGTGGGACAGACTCATGGGATCTCTTAGAAAAAGGAGGAGTTAGGGGTTACTGAGGATGGGCAGACTGGATGGGCCATTTGGCCCTTATCTGCCATCATGTTTCTATGTTTTTAGGTCTGTTTTTCCAATCGTCGAGAGATGTGTGGTGTCGGAAGTGTTGTGGTCATTTGTTCCAGTGTTCTGGACCTTGAACCGAGAAAAATGCCTTTCTGGTATGTTGGTGGATTATTTCTCTGCAGGATGGGTATAACCAAGAGGTTTTGGAAGGATGACCGAAGAGTTCTTGAGGTCGAGTAGGGAGTTAGTGGACAAGAGAGATATGGTGGTTCCCCCGACTGACTGATTTTGTAAACTAATAGTAGTATTTTGTAAATGATACGGTGAGATATGGGAAGCCAGTGGGTTGTTTTTAGGAGTGGGGTAACATGGTCAAATTTCTTTTTTTCGGTTGATAAGTTTAATGGCAGTATTTTGTACTATTCATAGACCCACCAAAAACCTACTGTACTCAACTACGCACCACTACAATAGCCCTTATGGCTGCAGGTGTCACCTATATGTGGGTATAGTAGGTGTTTGGTGGGTTTAGGAGGGCTGACACTTTTCACCACAAGTGTAACAGTTAGAGTGGATTATGGGTCTGGGTCTGGGTCTGGGTCCACTTCTCCATAGTGCACTACACCGATCACTGGGCTACTCCAGGGAGTTTCTTGCTGCTCTCATTATAGGACTGGCTATAACATCTGAGGCTGTCATAGAGGCTGGCATGTACTGTTTCTTTTACATCTTTTGGAGGTGGGAGAGGGTCAGTGACCACTAGAGGAGTAAGAGGGGGTGTCATTTATTTATTCCTCCAGTGGTCATCTGGTTATTTAGGGCACTTTTTGTGGTTTAGTCATTGCTAAAACGGGTCTACCTCAAAACGTCTTAGCTTTAGTCCTGAACATTTTGGTTTTGTTGCATTGTGACTGAAAACCATCCAAGTCTTAGGAGTGTCCAAATCCTGCCCTTAACAACCCCCCCCCCCCCCCCCCCCACCACCACCACCACCCGACATGCCCCTTGAGATTTGCATGCACTGCACGAACTGCATAGAAGACATCTGGAAAATGGGTTTCGAAAATACCGATTTGGACGTTTTGGTGAGAAAAATGTCCAAATGCTGCTTTATGCCACTTTTTAGACGCTTTTCTCTTTTGAAACTGAGCCCCTTAGTCACCTTCGCTCTGTTGCTGGCATCTTTGGAGAACTGTGAGGGCTTGTTTGTCCTTCTCTGCTTCCATCTGAGGAGTCACAATGCACTGGCGTAGCCACAGGTGGGCCAGGGCCCACCCACTTTGGACTCAGGCCCATCCAAAACTGTGACACTCTTGCTGTGGCTGGTTGGGATCCCCAAACCTTGCCAGCTGAACATTTTCTCTTCTTGGGCAGCCAGCAGCACTTTCCTTGAGCTGACGCTGAGACCAGCCCTTCTGCACATCCTCAGTTTTCACACACGTAAAAGCACTGAGCGTGCACGACCTGTTGGCATCAGCGTCAGTTTGAGGCAAGTGCTGCCGGCTGCCATTTGGAAGAGTTATGGCTGCTCGAGGAGGAGGAAATCTTCAGCTGGCAGGGTTTGGGGATCCCCACCAGCTCAAGTATTTAATATTTGGAGTTTGTGGGCAAGGAGGAGTGGGGAGAGGAGCAAACCAAAAAGGGGGGGCAAATTCCATGCCCATCCACCTTAGGCCCATCTGGCTACGCCCCTGTAGGCACAGATTTTACACATGCTGACATTTATGCCTGCTCTTGAGCAGGTGTAATGTCTGCGCCTTCAATCTAGGTGCGATTTTCTGCAGGATTTGCATTAGTATGTTAGAACAACACATAAAAGTCCGTTTTACCTAGAACATTGAGACTGGAATTCAGATGTCCAGATCAGGATGTGGTCAGTTCTGGAAGTATTATACAAAAGTCTCTACAGAGTGTAGATTCCTTAGTAAAATACCTATCTGGACATGCAAATCCTTTAGTTTCTACGCCCCAAAGGTGATTGATCTGACTCTGTCTTCCTTAACTATTCACAATGTAACCCATAATCGTAATGTAACAAACTGTATTTCCATCATTTACAATGTATTGTAAGCCACACTGAGCCCGCAAATAGGTGGGAAAATGTGGGATACAAATGCAATTAAATAAATAAATAAAATAAATGAGCACGTGTATTTGCCGCCATACACAATAGGAACAACCATTCGGCAAATATACACAAGGAAAAAATAAGCAGCATGACCCTGGTATATTCCAGGTAGAAATGCCATAGCAGTCAGAGGGAATATTCAGTGGCACTGTGCAGTTAAATGCCACTGAAGATCTGGGTACAGCCCACTGAGCAGGGTTTAAGGAGGCGGGAGCTTCTCTTGCCTGCTGAAACCCATCAAATATCTACCTAGTAGAATTTATCCTGCTCCAGGCATCCTAATGTACATGACCCCTCCCATTCCCCTTGAAATCACTGTGTGGTCTGGTTCTCTGCATATCAATAGCCCCTTTAATAGAATTATCTTCCTCTTTACAATGGCTGTCCTCCTTCCTCTGGTGGCCCCATCTCAAAAAAGATATAGTGGAATTAGAAAAGGTACAGAGAAGGACAACGAAAATGATAAAGGGGATGGCAAGATTTCCTTATGAGGAAAGGCTGAGGCGGCTAGGGCTCTTCAGCTTGGAGAAAAGATGGCTGAGGGGAGATATGATAGAGGTTTATGAGTGGAGTAGAATGGGTAGATGTGAATCGCTTGTTTACTCTTTCCAAAAATACTGGGACTAGGGGGCATGCAATGAAGCTACAAAAGTAGTAAATTTAAAATGAATCAGAGAAAAGGTTTCTTCACTCAACGTGTAATTAAACTCTGGAATTCGTTGCCAGAGAATATAGTAAAAGCAGTTAGCTTAGCGGGGTTTATAAAAGGTTTGGATGGCTTCCTAAAGGAAAAGTCCATAGACCATTATTAAAATGGACTTGGGGAAAATCCACTTCTTATTTCTAGGATAAGCAGCATAAAATGTATTGTACTTTTTTGGGATCTTGCCAGGTACTTGTGACCTGGATTGGACACTGTTAGAAACAGGATGCTGGGCTTGATGGACCTTCAGCCTGTCCCAGTATGGCAATACTTATGCACTTATGAGGATGAGCTCTGAACTCTGTTCCAAATCCTCATCCATACTATCTGCAATGGTAGAACAGCCAATTCATGTCCACGACTTGTTCCGATTTTTGAGGTCAGATAGAAGCTTACAACAGTTCTGGTGGCAAGTCATTAAAATCTCAAAGTCTTTACCATTTTCGTCAATTTTGTAACCCAGTTTTCCCCGAAAGCTGCATCACTTATACCTCTGCTTGGGCTGTTCCTGCTGAGGATTACATGGGTTTCATGTTGCTGCAGTTTTCCCAAGTGTCATTCAGTCTAGTTGAAAAATCATCACAGACACTATGGCCTGAAATTTCCAGCCATCCCAACTGCAACAATGCAGTGAGGTTTTGCACCAATTAATGCTCTGCTCAGCAACTTCATGAGTTAAGCTGGGCACCTAGATTACAACACATGGAGGCGTGGCCTAGTGGTTAGGGTGGTGGACTTTGGTCCTGGGGAACTGAGTTCAATTCCCACTTCAGGCACAGGCAGCTCCTTGTGACTCTGGGCAAGTCACTTAACCCTCCATTGCCCCATGTAAGCCGCATTGAGCCTGCCATGAGTTGGAAAGCGCAGGGTACAAATGTAACAAAAATAAAATAGATACTATTGGAGATTCTACGTGGAATGTTGCTACTATTGGAGATTCTACATAGAATGTTGCTATTCCACTAGCAACATTCCATGTAGAAGCCTGCGTGGCCACAATGGTGATCTGCAAGGGCCGACTTCTACATGGAATGTTGCTAGTGGAATAGCAACATTCCACGTAGAATCTCAAATAGTAGCAACAGTGGAGGAGTGGCCTAGTGGTTAAGGTGGTGGACTTTGGTCTTGAGGAACTGAGTTTGATTCCCACTTCAGGCACAGGCAGCTCCTTGTGACTCTGGGCAAGTCACTTAACCCTCCATTGCCCCATGTAAGCTGCATTGAGCCTGCCATGAGTGGGAAAGCGCAGGGTACAAATGCAACAAAAATAAATAAAAAATTGCTAAGCCATCTGTTCCTCTGCAGCAGGGGCTCTGTTCATTCTCAGACTTGGGCACATAAAAACATTGTCTGATGGATTTAGAGAATGGATAGGAGGGCAGGGTTAAGCCAGGCTGGAAGAAAATGTTGCAAATGCCTTTTTTTTTTTTTTTTTTTTTGTAGAGATAAGATATATGGGAACAGTTTAGTAGTTTCTAGCAGCAGAAGCAGGCAATGTACTATCTTGGTTCCGTGCCCATATATAGACTTCCTGATTTGTCTCTTCCCTTCTGTACTAGCAGAACCAGCTTTGTCTCATTCACTCATATTCCAAGATATGAAATTAACATTTCGTAGACTGAAAATTTCAAGCTGAAATATTGGACTGTAGTGAAAAAAAAACACAAAAAAAATAAAACATTCACTGGTCCTTTCCATAAAACCAAGTAGTGAAGCAATATTGTTTCCATCAAAATTTCTCAGCTGAATTTTTGCTCTTGGGAAAGGTCAGGGGTCGACAGCCTTGGCATGTGAAGACCTTCAGAGTGAATATTCATGGAACATGCACAGCACAAAGAGGGTCATTCCATTAAATAGGCACAAACATTTATGCACTCATATAAATGATTAGAGATGGACATACACATAGGTGGAGTCTGGGCAGGGAGTAGGTGGGGCTCACCATACATAGGTGGAGCCTAGGCAGAGAATGGGTAGGACTCACACACATAACTTATAGAAAACTGTAAGCTACGCACCTATCTTTGGCATTTAGAGGTGTGGGTATCTCCTTTTTGGGTGTTCCAACATGGGCTACTGTTAAGACATATTATTTAACCAGTAACTTGAGCTATTTTAGCACAGGTCTCAGTTTATGCAATGAGGCCTAGTTACTAATAACTGGGGTTAACAGTAAAATAGCACAGCTTAATAGTAGCCCACATTGATAATTACCCCCCCCCCCCCTTAGGCAATAGCTCTTAAACCAGAGTCCTACTGTCTAAATTCTTTGTTGAATGTAGATCACAAGATACAAACATTAGAGCAGAAAGGTTGGCACTGGTACTGCCCAGCTTAGTGCATGACTCACAAGTGGGTTTTGAGAGGGGTGCTAAATCGCCTCGATGCTGAATTGTGATATGGAATTGCATCCCTTCTCTGCTTTTTACTTTTGATGTACAGAAGGCCTTTGATAGGGTCAATTGGCAGAATAATATGGGTTGCAGGGTTATTTGTTAAAGGCAATGATACAGCTCTACTCAAAGCCAATGGAGTCAGTCCTCATTAATGGAGCTTTCACGGAGGCTTTTTTGTTGCAGCTAGAGAGTTGTGCAGGGACAGACATTTCACCCATCCCTACCCAAACCCACTGGAATCTAACCCATATTCTAAGCCCCTATGATTCATTCAATTTCAACCCATCCCCACAATTAATGTCCTCCATCCTACTACTACTACTACTACTTAACATTTCTAAAGCGCTACTAGGGTTACGCAGCGCTGTACAATTTAACATAGAAGGACAGTCCCTGCTCAACGAGCTTACAATCTAAAAGACAAGTGTACAGACAAAGTGGGGCAGTCTAGATTTCCAAAAGGTTAGGTGCCGAAGGCAGCATTGAAGAGGTGAGCTTTGAGCAAAGATTTGAAGATGTGTAGGGAGGGGGCTTGGCGTAGGGGCTTGGCGTACATCCCCACCTGTACCCTACTACTACTACTACTTAACATTTCTAAAGCGCTACTAGGGTTACGCAGCGCTGTACAGTTTAACAAAGAAGGACATTCCCTGCTCAAAGGAGCTTACAATCTAAAGGACGAAATGTCAAGTTGGGGCAGTCTAGATTTCCTGAATAGAGGTATAATGGTTATGTGCCCACAGGTACATCCTTCAATACCCCTCCCAAACTTTCCTTTACCCTGTTTCCTTCTGACTTCAACAGCCTCACTCCTCCTTTTTGGGTGTTCCACACTTCGGTCTGGTGTTCCAGCTGCCTCTTTGGGCATTCCAAGCCTCATTTTGGCACTCCAATAGCCTCTCTCAGTGCATTCCAAGCCTCACTCTGGCATCGCAAGATATTTTGACTAGACTCCTGCGGGGAAATCCATAGCAACTTCTTTCATCCCTGTGAGAATTCTGCAGCCTTGGAAATCGGACCTGCAAGATTCATGTGATCCCCATTCCCGTGCAGGCTCTCTAGTTGCAGCATAGCAGCCTGCTCTGCTGCTTTTGTTGTTAATGCTGGAACCATTGTTGTATAGGATATGGGTGAAAAAGTGCATCCAAGGGTCTGAATTCAGGATTGCTTTTGTAGATGCTTTACTGGTTTCGTAGCTAATAAAGTCAGTCAATAGAAATAGAATAAAATAAAACAGAAAAGAAACTAAGATGAGAGGAGTAGCCTAGTGGTTAGTGCAGCGGACTTTGATCCTGGGTTTGATTCCCACTGCAGCTCCTTGTGACTGTGGGCAAGTCACTTAACCCTCCATTGCCCCTGGTACAAAATAAGTACCTGAATATATGTAAACCAGTCCCCTTTCCCTTTATTGGACTAACTTAATACATTTTTTTTTTATTAGCTTTCGAAGGTAGTCCTTCTTCGTCAGATCAGAAATAAGCAAATTTTGATAAGCAACAGCATATATAAGTGAAACATCAAAGTATTTCAGTGAAAGGATGAGGGAGGGGTGGGCTAGGTAAGAAACAGAGAGGGCTGAGAGGATGGGGGACAGGGAGATATGCATGGTGGTCAGAGGGTGATAAAGCAATGAAATTTCATGGTTTGTAATGGGCTAGAAAACCCAGATCTTTGTTTAGTCCTGTGTAACTATTAAAGGTATCCCGTCCTCAATACTGTTCCACATTCTGGAGATAACTGTAAATCTGCAACAGAAAGTAGGGCCCACGCAGACCTATTATACTTTAGGGAAAACTCATTTCAAGAGTTTCAGCTGTTTAAAAGGAGAGAAAAGTCTATCAGGTGATTCAGTACCCACTGCCTGGGTTTGTTCATTAATTAAAACTACAAAGTATAAAGGAATTATTGCCAGCTACCCTATACCCCAGAGCAGTGTAATGAGGGCCTTTCTCCCACTCATCCGAAATTTCAAGTTTTTGGTTTTTTTTCTGTCAGAAACAGTGCTCACTCTTTGCAAAAAAAAGTGAGCATTCTTTCTACGTTGCCACCGAAACAAAACCCCAAACAAAACAAAATGAAAATTCCCATGACTGACCCGGGAAACTAAACAAAACAAAAGTTTGGAGACTGAACACCCCTGTGTAAAATTGCACTTGGATGATTCCGAGTTTGTGCAACGCTCACGATCTGTTATTTTGCATTGGATGCAACGGCTCTTCCCCCCCCCCCCCTCCGAAAGCTGCAACCCAAGGTGACAATTTAGTAATCCTAATGGTTAAGCCAATCTGATTCTGAGCGCTGTACGAAAAGTGGGAACTACGTATCCATGCATGCATTGGGGCAAAACCAGCACTGGATCAGCCTCTTTGGGCTCACTTATGCGAGGTGGCAACCTTACACATCAGTGGATCACGATTTAGAACTGAGAGACTCTCCGCTGTGTTAACAAGCCCTTGCCATTCTCTTTATATATTTCAGCTCAAGGACAGTTTCTATCGAATGAAGCAACACCACATTTACTTCCACGCCCAAGGCCTGCAACTGTCTTCTGCTTGTGAAATCTGCAACTGTGCCAGATGTTGAAATATCTTATTGTTAATGGTGAGATACTCCTGAGTTTGCTGTGGATTATCAGTTCCCTTCACCTGTTTGCACATGACAGGAGGTGATTGGGTGTCTATGCTTGCAAGCAATTAGATATATATCTGCCTGCATCACGCATAGGGAAGTGAAAACAATTTCTTCTAATTATCAGAAGGAGAACACGGAGGAGGAGGAGCCTAATGGTTACTGCAGTGGGCAGAGAAACAGGGGAACTGGGTTCCATTCAGCTCCTTATGACTTTGGGTAAGTTCAGAGCTGCCAAGTTACCCATTACATGATGAGGGAGACTTTTTGACCAGTGCTGGTTTTAAACTTGCATCCCAAAAGCAGTGTAGTATTTGTAGTCCATGATTCTATCCATTGAAAGCAGTGCTGCAGGTCCCATAATGCACCAGGATGAATGAGGTTGGAAGAAATCCAGAACTGGCCATAAGGTCTCCCTCCTAGAATGGGTAACTTGGCAGTTCTGTAAGATATTTAACCCTCCATTGCCCCAGGTACAAAACACAGAAAGGCAGAATATCAAATCCCATCCCCTTCCTATCATTGTAATGTCAGTGAATATTGTCGTGTGTGCCAGGTTTCTCATGTTCTTTCCTATCCACCACTGTAGTTCCTTTCTTTACAGTTTGACTACTGTTTTTTTTTTTTTGAGTATTGTACACCGCTTTGAACTGCTCGTTGGCAAAGGCGGGTATAGCAAGTATGAATAAATAAATAAATAAATATCTATCTATCCTCCTGTGCAAAATGAAATTGGCAACTCACACAATGCTAGTATTCAGCTGATTAAGGAAAGTGAAACAAGTCAGCTGAAATTCACAGCACTGGTCCAGACAGAAAAAAAAAAATTCACAACAGTAAATATATTTAGGGAAGTATGTTTAGAATATTGAATAATTGTCTTCCAAAATGGCTGCTGTACAGTAGGACAGATAGATAGGAAAAGAGGCAAATGTGGCACATTATGTGAAGGACAGCATACAAGAGAAGCGGAGAAGGACTGAGGTAGAGACACTGGAGGAGACGGGCAGAATGGAACAACTACTAGGGCTGCATCGGGGGGGGGGGCACTTGTCATTTGAGGAAGAAAGAAACTGTCTTTATCTTAGTGGTGAATCTGTTTTCAACAGGGCTGCCAAGAGACACAGCCTGGCCTGGGGCAGTACCGTCCCCCCCCCCCCCCTCCAACTGGGCCGCTGTTGCTGCAACACCATGCGCCCCCTCCCCCAAGGGCTGCTGCCTCCCACACTCGAACCGCCGCTCCCTTACCTTCCTGTATCTGACTCCTCCTCCTCCCTCGGTTTGTCGTCTCCTGCTCCTGTGTGCCGGGACTCATATGTGTCATTGTGAGTAAGAGAAGAAGAGTGTGAGCGTGAGAGAGCCTTCAAATGAGTGTGACATGCACCTCATGAATGTGAGAAGAGACTCAAAGAGTGTGAGTGTGCCTTCAAATGAGTGTGAGACACTCCTAATGAGTGAGAAGGGGCTCGGAGAGTGTGAGAGAGCCTTCAAATGAGTGTGACACACTCCTGAGTGAAAGAAGAGGCTCAGAAAGTGTGAAAATGCATTCAAATGACACACTTCTAATGAGTGCGAGAAGGGACTCAGTGAGTGTGAGAGAAACTTCCAGACGAATTTGACACACTCCTCATGAATGAGAAAAGAGGCTCAAAGAGTGTGAGAGAGCCTTCAAATGAGTGCGAGACACTCCTAATGAGTGAGAGAAGGGACTCAGAGAGTGTGAAAATGCATTCAAATGACACACTCCTAATGAGTGAGAGAAGGGGCTCAGAGAGTGCGAGACTGAGAGAGTCTTGAGTGTGACACACTTAATCAGTAAGAGGAGGGAAGGGGCTCAAGGTTGTGAGAGTGCGAGAGACAGCCTTCTGAGTGTGACACTCTCCTAATGAGTGAAACGTTGCATATCTGTAATTTTCAAAGGGAAAATACACGTATAGATCAGGGGCGTAGCCAAATGCCCAATTTTGGGTGGGCCTGAGCTCAAAGTGGGTGGGCATGACAACCTTGCCCGGCATCTCTCCCTCCCCGATCAGGTCTTTGAACTCCACCCCCCAACCCCAGTACCTTTTAAAGCCTTCAGTTCTTCTCTGGCAGTGAGCAGCAACTCTTACCTACTGCTCGTGCCAACATGAGCCTCTCTCTGACCTGGTCCCACCTGTGCAGAAACAGAAGTTTGTCCGAGGGAGACTCGAGGCTGGCGTGAGCAGTGGGTATGAGTCACTGCCAGGGTTGATGTTAGATAAGCAGGAGCCCTAGGTAGAAACTGGGAAGGGGGCCCCAGAGCCCTCCTTCAAATTATGCCTCCTTCTGCTTCAGGCCCAGGCAGGGCAACTGCCCCATTTGCCACCCCCTAATGTTGGCCCTGGTCACTGCTTGCTGCCAGCGAAGAACTGATGGCTTCAAAAGGTACCTTGGGAGGGGTATTGGGGGTATGGAATAGAAAACCCCAATTGCTTGCAGGAGAGGGGAGGGAGAGATGCCAGGAGTCTTCTGCTGGCAGGGCTTGGGGATCCCTGCCAGCCACATTACAGCTGTGCTGTTGTTGGGCGGGCCTGAGCCTAAAGTGGGTGGGCCTATGCCCACCTGGGCCCACCTGTGGCTATGCCACTGGTGTAGATTTCATCTGAAAACTGCCATGAAGTGCCTACAGACTTTTGTATCTGTTTTTTCTGTGGGGTAAAATTTCTATGGAAGATAATATATGTATATTTACACATTCGTTCTTTTCTGATTCTACCTCTAAGACCCGCTCTGCTTAGTTTGGCTGATAGTGCTTGTGCTGTGGAACTTCGCACGCGCTTTTAACTGGGTTGAGTGAAGGTAAATGAATTTGAAAATGTTGCTCCTAATTTATATCATCTTCCTAGGCAGTGACTGAGCTTGTTTTGAGTTCCTGCTGTGTGCAATGCTCTGTTGTGTAAGCCAGCGGCTCAGCCCCTGTAAGTTCTTGCTATACAACTTGTGGATATTGCCAGAGGTCCTGTTGACTGTAGAGGATCTTCATTTGCAAGTTTCAGCTTACTCCTGCCATGCTTGCAAGTCTAGTGAAACCGAGTCTGTGATAAACTGCTTCTGCTGACTAATTTTGCCACTAGGAAAAGAATCATTACCCATCTCATGACGACAGTGCCTGGATGAAGGTCCCACCCTTCTCTCATAGCTCCAGGGTATCAGTTTTATGGTGCTTATCCTATGTTGAGAGAGAGAGAGAGAGAGAGAGAACTTGTAATCCTAGTTCTAAGGGTCCCACCAAACCTCTCAAGTAGTAGCTAACAGTGACTATTGAAATGGTAGGCAGGTCTGTCCTCAGGGGTCATAAGTGAGTTACTGCCAGTGTGTTTTTTTTCTAGCAAAAAAGGTGCCGGTACACAAATGCTAGACCACCCTTGAGGAGTAGGGTGATCACTGAGGGACCCACACCATAATAACCAGGCCTCTTACAACCAGTCACAAAATCTAAGACAAGACAGAATTGGTGTGTAGAGCCTGAGCTCTTATTAAAACTTGGGGTCCATGGGTCAATTTTAGCAGACAATGGAAAAGGTGCCGGTACTTGGTACCCCCTCAAAAAAAGCCCTTCTAAAGAGTGCCAAGAGTCCATACAGAATTTCAAAGAGTAGCAACATTCCATGTAGAACCCCAAAGAATAGCAAGATTTTGGAATCCTAAAGAGCAGTGTGTTTTTTCTAGTGAAAAAAGTGCCAGTATTCAAATGCTAGACGACCCTGGAGGAGTAGGGTGATCACTGAGGGACCCACACCATAATAACCAGGCCCCTTACAACCAGTCACAAAATCTAAGACGACAGAATTGGTGTGTAGAGCCTGAGCTCTTATTAAAACTTGGGGTCCATGGGTCAATTTTAGCAGACAATGGAAAAGGTGCCGGTACTCGGTACCCCCAAGTACTCCGTCAAAAAAAAAAAAAAAACGTGGTTACTGCACACTTCAGAGTTACTCCAATTACTGCACTCCTCCTGGTGTCTCTATATTTATAGTTACAGTTGTAGCATGAAAAGAGAAAACAGCCAGTTTCTGTACCATGAACACTGGCTAAAGCAATAATCTAATGGCTTATGACGGCATATTGTCACAGTGGGTGACACATTGAAGAGATGGAAATCGTCAACCAGTCTAAAGAGGAACCAGCTAAGGTAGCTATTACTTTACCATGATGGTTGTGTCCTGAGTTTGGAGTCTGTGAAATCCTACTAATTTGGTATCCTGAATTCAAACATGCGTGGGATAAACACAAAAGAAATCCTGTTTAGAAGGAATGGATCCACGGAATCTTAGCGGAGATTGAACAACCCTTGGGCATTGTGATAAATATAGGTCATGCCTTGTCCCAGAGAGGCCACTAGAGGGAGCCATGCCAGTAAAGGGCCTGCTTAGCCAGGGAAGGACCACTAGAGGGAGCTCTGCCTCACTGATGATAGCCTAAAATCAAGACGGCCGTAGGAAGTGATCTTGCCCGTTTGAGATTGATTGGTAAGAGGGGCCCTGCCAGGGAGTTTAAGAGGGCCTTTCCCTTTTAAGAAGAGGGCCCAGATAGAAAAGTTCTGGTCCCATCTTGAAGGAAGCAAAGTGTTCCAGAAGGGGTGGGGTTTTGCTTCTAATAACCTCATAAAAGCTCTCCTCAAAAAGTAGAGGAAGACACTTGGAAGGAAGCTCGTTATGCTCATATTAGCCTTCTCCTCAAGTCACTTCACAGGCTTCCTATCCGTTTCCGCATACAGTTCAAACTCCTCTTATTGACCTATAAGTGCATTCACTCTGCAGCTCCTCAGTACCTCTCCACTCTCACCTCTCCCTACATTCCTCCCCGGGAACTTTGTTCACTGGGTAAATCTTTCTTATCTGCACCCTTCTCCACCACTTCTAACTCCAGACTCCGTTCCTTTTATCTTGCTGCACCATATGCCTGGAATAGACTTCCTAAGCTGGTACGTCAAGCTCCATCTCTGGCCGTCTTCAAATCTAAGCTAAAAGCCCACCTTGTTGATGCAGCTTTTAACTCCTAACCCTTATTTTATCATCCTCACTTTAATATTCCCTTATCTCTTGTTTGTCCTAATTAGATTGTAAGCTCTGTCGAGCAGGGACTCTCTCTTCATGTTCAAGTGTACAGCGCTACGTACGTCTAGTAGTGCTTTAGAAATGATAAGTAGTAGTAGTGGAAAGGAGCAGGCTAGGAATCCCGGGACCCGGACCCTTACGGCGGAGAGCCAGAGAAGCTGGATGGAGAAGAGCTGGCATTCCCAGAGACTGGACTTTTAACAAGAAAGAGGTACCTACCTTACTGAGCTTATTGAAGAGGAGCTGTAGAATGTGGTTGTGGGGGCTTCAGTGTGAAGAAAACCCTGTTGTATTTTAAAATTTATGACTAAGAGCCATGGGGAGGAGGACAAAATCGCAAGGTCACAGTGAGGTAAAGTCCTGGCCAAGGGATGGAGAATGTTAAACTGAGATCCCAATATGCCAGTGAAAGAGGCTCATTTCAACTGTGCTATGTGACAGAGGACTGGGTCACCCCCACACCAGCTCACCTTTATCCACATGTTTGTTCACCCCTTCAAAGAAATGCAATAGATTGGTCTTTTTTGCAGCTGGCTGCCCTGCTCTTAAGTTAACAATGACATCACAACCAGTAATCAGCAGTCCTTGTGAAGCCTGGTGTGACACAGCTTGGTATATGGTGCTGTTATCTGAAGGTTGTTTAGACAAGAGAAAATGTTCACACACAGCATCCTGACTATAAATTTACGATGACACCAATTCAGAGGCAGGCCACGAACAAAGCAAGTTAAGATCATAGATTATGCTGTTAGGTAGCGCTGACCAACCCTTAGTAAACTTACTAACAGTTAGTACAAATGGTCTCTTTGCGCCTTCCCTCTCACTTGGTTGGTGACCAAGAAAAGACTTGGTAGCATGTCACTAATATTATCAGATGACAAACAATTTAATCTTGTAAATCAGTATAAGGTAAATTCCAAGCTACAGAGGTTTCTATATATACAGTGGGGGAAATAAGTATTTGATCCCTTGCTGATTTTGTAAGTTTGCCCACTGACAAAGACATGAGCAGCCCATAATTGAAGGGTAGGTTATTGGTAACAGTGAGAGATAGCACATCACAAATTAAATCCGGAAAATCACATTGTGGAAAGTATATGAATTTATTTGCATTCTGCAGAGGGAAATAAGTATTTGATCCCTCTGGCAAACAAGACCTAATACTTGGTGGCAAAACCCTTGTTGGCAAGCACAGCGGTCAGACGTCTTCTGTAGTTGATGATGAGGTTTGCACACATGTCAGGAGGAATTTTGGTCCACTCCTCTTTGCAGATCATCTCTAAATCATTAAGAGTTCTGGGCTGTCGCTTGGCAACTCGCAGCTTCAGCTCCCTCCATAAGTTTTCAATGGGATTAAGGTCTGGTGACTGGCTAGGCCACTCCATGACCCTAATGTGCTTCTTCCTGAGCCACTCCTTTGTTGCCTTGGCTGTATGTTTTGGGTCATTGTCGTGCTGGAAGACCCAGCCACGACCCATTTTTAAGGCCCTGGCGGAGGGAAGGAGGTTGTCACTCAGAATTGTACGGTACATGGCCCCATCCATTCTCCCATTGATGCGGTGAAGTAGTCCTGTGCCCTTAGCAGAGAAACACCCCCAAAACATAACATTTCCACCTCCATGCTTGACAGTGGGGACGGTGTTCTTTGGGTCATAGGCAGCATTTCTCTTCCTCCAAACACGGCGAGTTGAGTTCATGCCAAAGAGCTCAATTTTTGTCTCATCTGACCACAGCACCTTCTCCCAATCACTCTCGGCATCATCCAGGTGTTCACTGGCAAACTTCAGACGGGCCGTCACATGTGCCTTCCGGAGCAGGGGGACCTTGCGGGCACTGCAGGATTGCAATCCGTTATGTCGTAATGTGTTACCAATGGTTTTCGTGGTGACAGTGGTCCCAGCTGCCTTGAGATCATTGACAAGTTCCCCCCTTGTAGTTGTAGGCTGATTTCTAACCTTCCTCATGATCAAGGATACCCCACGAGGTGAGATTTTGCGTGGAGCCCCAGATCTTTGTCGATTGACAGTCATTTTGTACTTCTTCCATTTTCTTACTATGGCACCAACAGTTGTCTCCTTCTCGCCCAGCGTCTTACTGATGGTTTTGTAGCCCATTCCAGCCTTGTGCAGGTGTATGATCTTGTCCCTGACATCCTTAGACAGCTCCTTGCTCTTGGCCATTTTGTAGAGGTTAGAGTCTGACTGATTCACTGAGTCTGTGGACAGGTGTCTTTCATACAGGTGACCATTGCCGACAGCTGTCTGTCATGCAGGTAACGAGTTGATTTGGAGCATCTACCTGGTCTGTAGGGGCCAGATCTCTTACTGGTTGGTGGGGGATCAAATACTTATTTCCCTCTGCAGAATGCAAATAAATTCATATACTTTCCACAATGTGATTTTCCAGATTTAATTTGTGATGTGCTATCTCTCACTGTTACCAATAACCTACCCTTCAATTATGGGCTGCTCATGTCTTTGTCAGTGGGCAAACTTACAAAATCAGCAAGGGATCAAATACTTATTTCCCCCACTGTACATTATATAGAGCAATCTTTGGTTGTAGTAATCTGCCTATAAGGGCAGAGGCACTTTTCACTGTGATTACACAAACATGTAAGAATTTATATCTTTACCAGGCCCAACAATGAATGGACTCGAATTCTCCAAAGTTGGTCATGGGATAGTGATTGCAATAATATCTACAACTAGTTTCACTTAAAGGAGCGTGCAGGACGTGAGGAGGAAGAGAGAGCAGGGCAGGGAACGTGGCAGCGCCGGAGACCGGCGCTGGAGAAGGCTTCAGCTGGCGGGGGTTGAGGACCCCTGCCAGCCAAGGTATTTGCTGCTGCTGGGTGCAGCAGGGCGGGGGGGAGAGTGGCGAGGCGGGTGGGGGTGGCGGCGGGGCGGCAGACTAAAATGTGCCCCCCCACCTTGGGCTCTGATCCCCTCCCACAGCGAGGTCTGGCTACGCCCCTGTTTTTAAGCTGTGGCCACTTAAGACTCTAATGAAGGAGAGCCACCAAATATCTTCCCACGTAGGGCCACAACACTTTTGAGCATCCTCACCAGCCTACCTTCAGACTTCACTGGAGTGTATCCTCAAGGTTGTGAGCATTTCCAATTGCATTCTCTTTTAACTATTGAGAAATGCCTTGTCCATCAAGCATGCAGCTCTTCCCCCCCCCCCCCCCCCCATCCCCATCCACTTTCCTTTTTCTGTCCTGAGCCTGGGTAGAGAGGCAAAGTAGCAGAAAATAAACAGGAAGACAATGGGGGCCACCTCAAACGTCTCCCCCAGGCCTTGCTTTGAAGAACATTATTATAGAGGTATGTAGGTACATATATTACCCTTATAGAAGAGGAGCAATGTATGTGCCTTTCTTGGGGAAAAGCAAGCAGAACCTAGTTTAGTATTAAGGGGGGAATAAAAAGAGAGAAAGAGAGAAAAGCAAGCATTATTAACTAGTTGCCGTGGAGGGGCATAATTGAACGCGAACACCTATGTGTAAGAACGTCCATCTCCGAGAACGGGTCCGTGAAGGGGCGGGCCAAACCGTATTTTCGAAAAAAATGGACGTCTATCTTTTTTTGCGAAAATACGGTTTGTGCCAGGCAAATGCATTGGATTTGGTCGTTTTTTGAGCTGGGCGTTTTTGTTTTTTAGCGATAATCGAAACCGAAGCGGCCCAGCTCAAAAATGACCAAATCCAAGGCATTTGTTCGTGGGAGGGGCCAGGATTCATAGTGCACTGGACCCCCTCACATGCCAGGACACCAACCGGGCACCCTAGGGGGCACTTTTACAAAAACAAAAAAAAAGGTAAAAGAGCTCCCAGGTGCATAGCACCCTTCCCTTGTGTGTTGAGCCCCCCAAATCCCCCTCAAAACCCACTGCCCACAAGTCTACACTATTACCATAGCCCTAAGGGGTGAAGAGGGTCACCTACATGTGGGTACAGTGGGTTTGGGGGGGGGGGTGGAGGACTCAGCATTAAGCAGCACAAGTGTAACAAGTAGGGGGGATGGGCCTGGGTCCACCTGCCTGAAGTCCACTGCACCCCCTAACAACTGCTCCAGTGACCTGCATACTGCTGTCAGGGAGCTGGGTATGACATTTGAGGGTGAAAATAAAAAGTTGTGAAACTTCATTTTTTGTGTTGGGAGGGGGTTAGTGACCACTGGGGGAGTCAGGGGAGGTCATCCCCGATTCCCTCCGGTGGTCATCTGGTCATTTAGGGCACTTTTTGGGGCCTTATTAGTGAAAAAACAGGGTCCAGGAAAAGTGTCCTAAATTCTAGCTAAAAACACATACTTTTTTCCCATTATCGGTGAAATGCGCCCATTTCTGTTTGGCCGATAACCACGCCCCAGTTCCGCCTTCGCCACATCTCTGACACGCCCCCAGCAACTTTGTCCGTATCCGCGACGGAGTGCAATTGAAAACGTCCAAAATCGGCTTTCGATTATACCGATTTACTCGTTTTTGGGAGATAAACGTCTATCTCCCGATTTGGGTTGCAATATAGGCGTTTTTCTCTTTCGATTATAAGCAGGATAGTGTACAACCCTTTTCCCATAGTTTTAAACTGAAATTTTCTCTAGAAATAGGCATTTCTCCCATAGTTTTAAACTGAAACCTTTTCTATAGGTAGACACTTAACAACCAAAATCTCTTTTGTTCTAAAAGACAGTTATTTTCTGTTCTTTGGTTGCTGGAGAGGTAGCACGTCCAGTGACCTCAAGTAGGTGTTAATTAAGGTGTGGGGAAGTAGATTATTTTGCATAGGTTGCTGATTTATCTTGAAAGAACCTGTTTGAAAAAGGCACCTTAGATTCAAAACTATATAAAGAGGAAAGATCCCACTGAACTTTCTTTCTGAGAAGTTCTGAGATAAGAAGACATTTCTCTGGTAAGAGAACACTATTTTGCTTTGTGCTTTGGGAACTTAAAGATCGGGGTTTAAAGGAGGAATTGTAGGTTAGTGATAGGCAGAATAAAAATATAAAAAAGCAAATTTTATCAACTAATCTCCATAGTCTTTTCCCTTTAGTTTTAAAACTTGAACTTTCTACCATAGCATTAACAGATAGCCTCTAGCAGGCACTGCAGGATCTAGTTTAGAAAAATTCTAGACCTAGTCCTTAGTGGAGTGCATGAACTGGTGCTGGAGATAATGATGCTGGGGCCGCTTGAAAACAGTGATCATAACATGATCGGATTTGATGTTAGCTTTGAAGAAAGTATACATAGGAAATCAAGTATGTTAGTGTTTAACTTTAAAAAAGTAGACTGTGACAAAATTAGAAGAACGGGTCAAAAATTTACAACGGGCATGGATGCTGTTCAAAAACACCATCCTGGAAGCCCAGGCCAAATATTTCGCGTATTAAAAAAGGAGGACGGAAGACCAAATGGCAGCTGGCATGGTTAAAAAGTGAGGTGAAGGAAGCTATTAGAGCTAATAGAAAATCCTTCAGCAAATGGAAGAAGGAACCGACTGAAAATAATAAGAAACGGCATAAGGAATGGCAAGTCAAATGCAAAGCGCTGATAAGGAAGGCTAAGAGGGACTTCGAAAAAAGATTGCATTGGAGGCAAAAACATATAGTAAAAGTTTTTTTAGGTATATTAAAAGCAGGAAACCAGCAAAAGAATCGGTTGGACCACTAGGTGACTGAGGGGTAAAAGGGGCAATCAGGGAAGACAAAGCCTTAGCGGAGAGATTAAATGAATTCTTTGCATCAGTCTTCACCGAGGAAGATTTGGGAGAGATACAGGTGCCAGAAATGGTATTCGAAGCTGACGAGTCGGAGAAACTGAATGAAATCTCTATAAATCTGGAGGATGTAATGGGACAGTTCTACAAATTGAAGAGTAGCAAATCTCCTGGACTGGATGGTATTCATTGCAGAGTACTGATAGAACTGAAAAATGAACTTGTGGAGCTATTCTTAGTAATATGTAATTTATTCTTAAAATTGAGCATGGTACCGGAAGATTGGAGGGTGGCCATTGTAATGCCGATTTTTTTTAAAAAGCTTCCTGAGGAGATCCAGGAAATTATAGACTGGTGAATCTGACGTTGGTGCTGGACAAAATGGTAGAGACTAGTATAAAGAACAAAATTAGAGAGCATATTCAAAAGTATGAATTAATGAGACGTGGCCAACATGGATGTAGTGAAGGGAAATCTTGCCTCACCAATCTATTACATTTCTTTGAAGGGGTGAACAAACATGTGGATAAAGGTGAGTCGATTGACATTTTGTATCTGGATTTTCAGAAGGGGTCTGACAAAGTACCTCATGAAAGACTCCAGTGGAAATTGGAGAGTCATGGGATAGGAGGTAGTGTCCCATTGTGGATTAAAAACTGGTTAAAAGATAGAAAACAGAGAGTAGGGTTAAATGGTCAGTATTCTCTATGGAGAAGGGTAGTTAGTGGGGTTCCCCAGGGGTCTGTGCTGGGACCGCTGCTTTTTAACATATTTATAAATGACCTAGAGATGGGAGTAACTAGTGAGGTAATTACATTTGCTGACAACACAAAGTTATTCAAAGTCGTTAAATCACGGGAGGATTGTGAAAAATTAAAAGAGAACCTTATGAGACTAGGAGACTGGGTGTCTAAATGGCAGATGAAGTGCAAAGTGATGCATGTGGGAAACAGGAACCTGAATTATAGCTACATCATGCAAGATTCCATGTTAGGAGTCACTGGCCAAGAAAGGGATCTAGGTGTCGTCATTGATGATACGTTGAAACCTTCTGCTCAGTGTGCTGCTGCGGCTAAGAAAGCAAATAGAATGTTAGGTATTATTAGGAAAGGATGGAAAGGAATGGAAAACAAAAATGAGGATGTTATAATGCCTTTGTTTTGCTCCATGGTGCGACCGCACCTCGAATATTGTGTTCAATTCTGGTCACCGCATCTCAAAAAAGATATAGTGGAATTAGAAAAAGTGCAGAGAAGGGTGACAAAAATGATAAAGGAGATGGGACAACTTCCCTATGAGGAAAGGCTAAAGTGGATAGGGCTCTACAGCTTAGAGAAAAGGCGGCTGAGGGGAGATATGATAGAGGTCTATAAAATAATGAGTGGAGTTGAACGGGTAGACGTGAAGCATCTGTTTACACTTTCCCAAAATACCAGGACTAGGGGGCATGCGATAAAGCTACAAAGTAGTAAATTTAAAACGAATCTGAGAAAATGTTTCTTCACTCAACGTGTAATTAAACTCTGGAATTTGTTGCCAGAGAATTTGGTAAAGGCGGTTAGCTTAGCAGAGTTTTAAAAATGTTTGGACAGCTTCCTAAAGGAAAAGTGCAAAGACCATTATTAAATTGGACTTGGGGAAAATCCACTATTTCTGGGATAAGCAGTGTAAAATGTTTTGTACTTTTTTGAGATCTTGCCAGGTATTTGTGACCTGGATTGGCCACTGTTGGAAACAGGATGCTGGGCTTGATGGACTTATGCACCCCATTATAAAATTATCCCTGTAGAGCCTAGTGGTTAGGAAACTGGCTTTAACATCCAGGAGTGTCTTGGTTCAAATCTCACTGCTGCTTCTTGTGATCTTGAGAAAGTTGCTTAACTTCCATTGCCTCAGGTACAAAATTAGATTGTGAGCCCTCCAGGGTCAGGGAAATCCCTAGTATTCCTGAACAATAACCCACCTTGAGCTACTGCTGAAAAAGGTGTGAGCAACTCCAAAATAAAAGGCATACCCCTAGGACTGAACTGAGACCACTGTCTCATTTCACATTGGTCACCTATAGTGAGATTTGAACTAGTGGCGAAAGGTTCAATAATGCTATGACTATTTCCCCAAGTCATCCTATCCCCATGACACTACTGCTAAAACTACTCTGACCAGGCAATTATAGCAAAGACCTCTTGCCTGACCAGGCATGGATGACTACTACTAATCATTTCTATAGTGCTACTAGACGTAGTCAGTGCTGTACACATTATATGCAGGTACATTTCTCTGTCCCTAGAGGGCTCACAATCTAAGTTTTTGTACCTTGGGCAATGGAGGGTTAAGTGACGTGCCCAAGATCACAAAAGCGATGCAGTGGGAATTGAACCCAGGTTGCCAGGATCAAAGCCTGCTGCGCTAACCATTAGCAAAAACAAGCACAAAAGTGGAGAAACTGGATCCGCTACGAGGGGAAGCACAGAAACAGAGAATTAGCGTGATCAACAGGATGCTTCAAAAAAAAAAAAAACAATGAGACAAAGAGTAAATAGTAAAAATGTCCTTTAATAGTAGAATATAAGATTCGATACGGCACCGTGTTTCGGCAAAAAACGCCTGCCTCGGGAGTCTACAATTTAAAAAATGTACTCATATTTATATATTTATTTTTTTAAATTGTAGACTCCCGAGGCAGGCGTTTTTCGCCGAAACACGGTGCCGTGTCAAGTCTTATTTTTTATTTATTTTTATTTATTGCATTTGTATCCCACATTTTCCCACCTATTTGCAGGCTCAATGTGGCTTACATAGTAATGATACTGTCATTCCAGGATATCAGATACAATTAGTAATAAGTAGAGATTAAGTAAGGGGAAGAAGAAGGAAGTGATTGAGCGGGTAAGTTTAGAAGGTGGACTTTCATAACTGGATGGATTGGTGAGGTGGATTGTTGGGGCTATAGGTTCTCTTTGTAGGCCTTGTTGAAGAAATATGTCTTCAGAGATTTGCGAAAGTTAGTTATTTCCTTAATTGTTTTCAGGTCTGTGGGTAATGCATTCCATAACTGCGTGCTCATGTAAGAGAAGGTTCTGGCATACATCAGCTTGTATTTTAGACCTTTACACTATTTTAGACCTTTCTACTATTAAAGGACATTTTTACTACTTATTCTTCAACTGCTTGGTTTTTTTTTGGAAGCGTCCTGTTGATCGCGCTACTTCTCTGTTTCTGCACTAACCATTAGGCCGCTCCTCCATCCTCCATCAATTACAGCTTTGGATCTACCTCCAGTCTCAGAACACCCCTTCCTCACCACACAGGAACAGTATACTACAAAACCATGTACCTTATATAGCACAGTAGTGTTTCTTTAAAGGGACACAGAGAATTGCTCATTCTTCCTGAGTCAACGTATCCTTTAACTAGATTGCAAGGCTGAAAAACATGACGCTTGCGCCCCTCTGCTTGGCATTCCACCTGCTCACTCTACCAGTTATGGATTTTTAGGTGAATATGTTACTTAAAGCTTTCTTTATTAATCTTAGGTGCTTCCAGTAAACACATGAGTCAGGTTTCAAGAATGTAATCTGGTGGCCTGGGGCAGTGTAGCGGGAGAGCAAGAGCTGGCAGGAGATAGCAGGAGGCAGCTGGAGATGTTTACTTGAAGGTGATGTATTCTTGCTGGTATCAAGTTAGAGGTGAAGTTTGTTTTCCAGAGCTGCAAACTCATTATTCCACCAGTCGCTCTGCCAAGCCCAAGAAGTGGAGGGGGGAGGAGGTTGAGAGGGCACACAGTGACCTCATTATCAGCTGACTCCAGGTCACAGGCAACAGATGAGTCAGTAGTCAAGGCTTTTCAATTCCTGTTGCTATTTTTGCACATTGGGAATAGCCCAGAATGCTCCTAGTTAACTGAAGTCACGTTAGTCATCTAAGGTCTACCACATAAAGCATAGATCTGTTGAAGAGTGGTAAATCTTCCTCCAAGGGGAAAGAGCTGGCTCCATTCTGACAGGACAGGCTGACGCAATCTAGGTTTTACCCCATCGCATACTGTACATGAACCTTCCATTCCAATTGCCCTAATAAAAGAAAAATACATGAGCCTCAATGACTCCTTGGGGAAAAGGTCTTTTCCTGGCCCCTCGGAGGCTACAGAGTCTACATTTTTGTGTGCTGTTTTCAGCACCTGACTCTTGACCACTCGTGAGATCAAGGACTAGAAATGGAATCCAACTGCTGGGCCCTGGAACTTATTCAGAGACTTCCATTGATATTAGTCTCCTTGAGCCCGCTTAATTTGCAGTGTGTGGGTTTCCTGCTTGGCTGCCTGTGCAGGCTCTAAAGCCTTCATATACCCTAAGCTTCTCTGGATGGCTCCTGCCATAGCTCCTCTCTCTTCTCCTTTCACAAATCTTCTGGAGCAAAGAGCAGTGAAAGATGGCATCCTTACTGTGATGGTCCTTCTAGGGTCACAAGTAGGCTAGTTTTGAGGCAGTCAGTAGGAGGGAATTACAGATACATAAGTACTGCCATACTGGGAAAGACCAAAGGTCCATCGAACCCAGCATCCTGTTTCCAACACTGGCCAATCCAGGTCACAAATACCCGGCAAGATCCCAAAAATGTACAAAACATTTTATACTGCTTATCCCAAAAATAGTGGATTTTCCCCAAGTCCATTTAATAATGGTCTATGGACTTTTCCTTTAGGAAGCCGTCCAAACCTTTTTAAAACTCCGCTAAGCTAACCGCCTTTACCACATTCTCTGGCAACGAATTCCAGAGTTTAATTACACGTTGAGTGAAGAAACATTTTTTCCGATTCGTTTTAAATTTACTACATTGTAGCTTCATCGCATGCCCCCTAGTCCTAGTATTTTTGGAAAGCGTGAACAGACGTTTCACATCTACCCGTTCAACTCCACTCATTATTTTATAGACCTCTATCATATCTCCCCTCAGCCGCCTTTTCTCCAAGCTGAAGAACCCTAGCCGTTTTAGCCTTTCCTCATAGGGAAGTCGTCCCATCCCCTTTATCATTTTCGTCGCCCTTCTCTGCACCTTTTCTAATTCCACTATATCTTTTTTGAGATGTGGTGACCAGTATTGAACACAATATTCGAGGTGCGGTCGCACCATGGAGCGATACAAAGGCATAATAACATCCTCATTTTTGTTTTCCATTCCTTTCCTAATAATACCTAACATTCTATTTGCTTTCTTAGCTGCAGCAGCACACTGAGCAGAAGGTTTCAACGTATCATCAATGACGACACTTAGATCCCTTTCTTGGTCTGTGACTCCTAACGTGGAACCTTGCATGACATAGCTATAATTCGGGTTCCTCTTTCCCACATGCATCACTTTGCACTTGCTCACATTAAACGTCATCTGCCATTTAGACGCCCAGTCTCGTAAGGTCCGCTTGTAATTTTTCACAATCCTCCCGCGATTTAACGACTTTGAATAACTTTGTGTCATCAGCAAATTTAATTACCTCACTAGTTACTCCCATCTCTAGGTCATTTATAAATATGTTAAAAAGCAGCGGTCCCAGCACAGAGCCCTGGGGAACCCCACTAGCTACTCTTCTTCATTGAGAATCCTGACCATTTAACCCTACTCTCTGTTTTCTTTTAACCAGTTTTTAATCCACAATAGAACACTACTTCCTATCCCAGGACTCTCCAATTTCCACTGGAGTCTTTCATGAGGTACTTTGTCAAACGCCTTCTGAAAATCCAGATACACAATATCAACCAGCTCCCCTTTATCCATGTGTTTGTTCACCCCTTCAAAGAAATAGTACCATCTAACTCCTTTTAGGAAAAAAGAGAGACCTGTCATCCAGAGAAAGAACAGTAAATCATCTACCTGGGAGAGACTCACGTTGAAAAGAACATAAACTTAAACACTTGTGTGTGTGTGGGGGGGGGGGGGGGGGGGGAGTTACAGCAGATCTTCTTCCCCAGCAAATGAAATGGAAGATATTGGGAGTCATGACCTTGAGAAGAAGGACACCAAGCAATCCTGTCTCATTCAGAAAACAGACCATGGGTCTTGCAGGCCTGATTTATTAGAACTCATTGTTTTTAGTATGGGAGGTCTGTAGGCAGGGATACAAGTCTTTCAGGGTTCCCTGCATCCTTTAACTCAAGAGTCCCGACCTTAGAAACTGTATACAGTTGAAAGGAAGGGCTTTTGCCACACTGTGAGCTGTTTGGATATAAGTCTGGCCTGTGTATTTGTTACGGGCAGATTAAACAAATGGGCTGAAATCCTGGCCCACCACTTCTACATGTCTGGCTTCAGTCTCCATGGATCTTGTATTATTATTATTATTATTATTACATTTGTACCCCGCGCTTTCCCACATAATGCAGGCTCAATGCGGCTTACATAGTAGTTTGAAATACAAAGTTAATAGAATTTTAATAAAACAGTAGTAAAACAATGTAAAGTTGGGCTTAGTAGTGTATAAGTTGAGCTAGATAATATATGACTAGGATAAAAGAGGGTAGACAGGATAGGATAGTGTAATTTGGGAGAAAGGGTAAGGAGAGATGGAAAGGGAAGGATGGGAGGTTGGTATTTAAGTCAGAACAGAATTGGGGGTGGAAGTTGGCGAGATTAGGTTGGGGCATTTGGGTAGGCTTGCTTAAAGAGAGGTATTAATCCGCAAACGAACCTTTTCCAGAGAGGGGAAAGCGGTAGAACGAGAGGACATGAAATGAGATTGAAGGGGGGCAGACTCAAGAAAAATGTCAGGAAGTATTTCTTCACGGAGAGAGTAGTGGATGCTTGGAATGCCCTTCCGCGGGAGGTGGTGGAAATGAAAACGGTAATGGAATTCAAACATGCGTGGGATAAACATAAAGGAATCCTATGTACACCATAGGGGTTATTTTAATTGGGGCACACTATCTTTTTAAAAAAAGATTATTGCAACTAATCTCATTTCTCTTTTTTTTATTCTTTTGACCCCAATATAGAAATGTTTGGCTGTCAGTTTGCTTTGTGGCCCTGACTGATTCTGCTTCTAGATCATGTGCTTGTTAGGAAATTGAGGATGGAGTATAACAAAGTGCCAAAATGGCCTCGATCATGAACCCACCCGATTTCGGTTTCAACAACTTTTGAAAACAGAAACCTGTGAGATTAGCAGAAGCTTTGCATTTTGTTCTGTGTGTTAAGCTCTGTTTTGTGCGTTTGGGCATACTGCCATCATATGACATGGAGACCTGGCTGATCCTGCAGCTGAACTTAGCATTATAATAGCTACAAGAGAAACCTTGTAAGTTTATTTACATATTTATCCATTTTTTAAAAATCCTGCACCATCCACAGTTCTGAGCAGGTTACAACAAAACATACACAAATTCACACAAAAATTACAACAACAAGTCCCCCCCATAAATACACAGGCCCCAATATTCAGACCACGGGAGATAGCCAGGTTGTCCCCTGCAGTCCGCACTGAACCCAGATTTTCAGTGACAGGCATTGAATATCCGGATGTTTTTCGGCTGGTTTGAAAACAACTGGCTATGTTGAAATTCAGACATAACCGGTTATCTTTAAACCGGCCAAAGATATACCAGGGTTTGATTTGGCCAAATTTGACTGTCAAACCCAGTTAAAAAATCGACAGCTGGTTAAGTTGCATGATATGACTGGTTATCCACCAGCCGCTAACCGCAGATATTCAGCAGAAGACAGCTGGTTATCCCCCTGCTGGATATCGGTGAATAGCTGGTTAAGTGCTGTTTAACTGGTCAGCATCCATTCTGACCAGTTAAATAGCGCTAAACATCAGGGGGACAGAGTTCTGACAAGGTTATTACTTTACAGAAGATGGTAATGGGTTTGTTAGCCTTAAGCTTGCTTGAAAAATAAGGCCTTTGGATATTTAGTGAAGGTCTCGGTGTCTGTCATTAATCTTAATTCAACTGGCAATGTATTCCATTCAGTTAAGGACTGCTGGGAACAAGCCCAAACTCACGTCTCAGCAAAATAAATCTGTCCAACAGCCAGAATCTGGGGCAGCTTTGTGTCCATAGATTTTAAAAGCGCGACAAACACAGAAGAAAATAAACCTCCGCACTGGAAAATCCAAAGAACAACGTCACAGCGGAGGAGACAAGATGGATGATGTCAAAAAACTTCTACTGGACTCAAAAAAAGTTCACAGCAAAAGTTTATTGAAACAATCTGGATTCGACACGAATCGTGTGTTGGCCACTCTGGCCTGCCTCAAGAGTCCCTAAAACATACATAACATGCACATAGTAAAATATAAAAATATATAAAAAATTTTAAAATATATATAAAATGTATATGTCATGTATTGTTTTAAAACTTTTTAAAAAATATTTTACTATGTACATGTTATGTATGTTTTAGGGACTCCTGAGGCAGGCCAGAGTGGCCAACACACGATTGATGTCGAGTCCAGATTGTTTCAATAAACTTTTGCTGTGAATATTTTTGAGTCCAGTAGAAGTTTTTTGACATCATCCATCTTGTCTCCTCCGCTGTGACATTGTTCTTTAGATTTTAAGATCCATATGGCCTTAAAATTATACAGATGCTCTAAGGGACATCCCCATTTACCCTGGATCCTATATATGGTGCTTTCAGTTGCGCATGTAAATTCGGACTCATGTGCGTGTAACTTAATTGAATAACAAGCCACTCAGTGCCGATAATTGGGCAATAACAATCAATTATCAGCACTAATTGACAATAATTAGAATTTATGCGCACATCTTTTTAGGTATATTCTATAAAGCGATGCAAGTAAATTCTAGTGTGCGGACCTGAAAAGGGTGTGGCCATGGGAAGAGCATGGGCAAGTCAGGGGATTTCTGCAATTTATGTGCATTGTTATAGAATTAGGGGGATTAGCGCCTAATTTACATGCGGGGATTTACACTAGGTTTTCATTGGTATAAATAGTCACCCCTAAATGTAGTCAAGGTTCCTGGGACTAAGCACTACTCTATAAACCATGTCTAACTTTAAGCGCGGTTTATAGAATAGCGCTAAGCACTATTTTTTTTGGAGCTATTTATAGAATCTAGTCCTTAACACACAATGGACTGATATTAACAATTCAATTCTAATTCTCTAACCCACTGGAAGCCAATGTAATGATGACAAAGAAGATGAGATATGAGTGTATAACTGCTTCTGAGGCTAACATCCCTCATTCAGCTATGGGGATCTTTCCGATGTTGGTCTATCAGTCATAGGCAGTGGAATGGGGTGGTTCCATTGAGGCCATGGCCCGACCAATAGTTTGCCTAACGCAGCATCAACAACTAGAGCATTAGCAACAGGACTTATTAAAAGAGACTTGCCTGCTTATTGTCGAAGGAGATGGCCAGCCATCTTCCGACACAAATCGGGAGATGGCCAGCCATCTCCTGAACACGGCCAAATCGGTATAATCGAAAGCCGATTTTGGCCGGCTCCAACTGTTTTCCGTCGCAGAGCAGGCCAAAATTAAAGGGGACGTTTCCGCAGGGTATGGAAGGCAGGACGTGGGCGTTGTTAAGACATGGCCGGCTTCAGCCAATAATGGAAAAAAGAAGGCAGGCTTTGAGGAGCACTTCGCTGGCTTCACTTGGTCCATTTATTTTTAGGACCAAGCCTCAAAAAAGTGCCCCAACTGAGCAGATGACCACTGGAGGGAATCGGGGATCACCTCCCCTTACTCCCCCAGTGGTCACCAACCCCCTCCCACCCAAAACAAAATTAAAAATCATTTTTTTGCCAGCCTCAAATGTCATACACAGCTCCATCGCAGCAGTATGCAGGTCCCTGGAGCAGTTTTTAGTGGGTGCAGTGCACTTCAGGCAGGTGGACCCAGGCCCATCCCCCCCCTACCTGTTACACTTGTGGTGGTAAATGGGAGCCCTCCAACCCCTCCCCCCCCAAAAAAATCCCACTGTACCTACATGTAGGTGCCCCCCTTCACCCCTTAGGGCTATGGTAGTGTTGTACAGTTGTGGGTAGTGGGTTTTGTGGGGGATTTGGGGGGGCTCAGCATACAAGGTAAGGGAGGTATGCACCTGGGAGCAATTTTTGAAGTCCACTGCAGTGCCCCCTAGGGTGCCCGGTTGGTGTCCTGGCACGTGAGGGGGACCAGTGCACTACAAATGCTGGCTCCTCCCATGACCAAATGCTTTGGATTTGGCCCGGTTTGAGATCGCCGGCATCGGTTTCCATTATCGGCGAAAACCGATGCCGGCTATCTCAAACCCGGCCATCTCTGACATTTGGCCGGCTCCAACTGTATTATTGAAACGAAAGAAGGCCGGCCATTTTTCGATAATACGGTTCTGGACTGCTCTTTGCAGTGCCGGCCATATAGATGGCTGGTGCCGTTCGATTATGCCCCTCCACCTGACCTCAATATGTGTACCCAAGAGAAAAGGAGGGATAGGAGTGATATGATACAGCCATTTAAATACTGGAACGGTATTAATATCTAAACAAACCTGTTCCAGAGACGGGAAAGCGGTAGAACTAGAGGATATAGGCTGGAGGGAGGTCGATTTAGGATTAGTGTCAGGAAGTACTTTTTCATGGAGAGAGATGTAGATGCCTGGAATGTCCTCCTGCAGTAGATGCTGGAGATGAAAATGCTAACGGAATTCAAAAATGTGTGGGATAAACACAAAGGCCCCGATATTCAGACCGCGGAAGATAGCTGGGCTGTCTCCCACGGTTGGCGCTAAACCCGGATATTCAATATTCACAGGACTAGATCTGGTAGTGTATCCCCATTTCATTATGCTAGCTCCAGCTCCTGACCTACTATCGGGTATGGAGGCGATATGTGATCTTCTAGGTGGTCCAACCTTCCTCCACCCCTACAGGGAGATGCTCAATCACTCTGATCCCCATCTTAACCTCAAAATGATCCAAAAATGATTCAAGTTCTAAAATTATCCTGGGCAATTTGTATGAGATTTGTCCATAGCCAAGAAAGGACCTCGGTGGTCTCAAAAGCTTATATACTACATCTGTGTTTATTTCTTTAGTCTACTTTAGAACAAATTCCATCCAGACCCCAAAGTTAATCTATGCATCTTCTCCAGACAGCATCATTTCCTCTAAGCCACTGTAGGATACCCTGGATTTTTGTCTTCTAGCCCACTGCTAAGAACACTTGGCTATTCCTTGTCCTCCCGACAGAACTATAGAAAAGATATAACGCAGAGAAGGGGCAGGGGAGTGCCAAGCCTTGAGAGAGTGGCAGCAACATTGGAAAGAAGGCAGAAGCATATGGACAGCCAGCAGGGAGCCTCAAGGAGGGAGGATGTGAAGACAGATTTATGAAGCTCATTAAACACATTTGTTTGCAATCAGACAACACTTTAACAGGTTTTGCCCAGGCTTTGCAGATGTTACCTGTCTTGTTGCTATAGCTTCCATTCTGAAAAGCTAACAGGAACAAAATGGGTGTCAGGTCTTATTATCAAGTGATTGAGAAAACCAAGACTGGTTGGTGATCTGTCAGTTGCATCATGAAAGCCCATCATGAAATACTATCAAAGATCTTTCCGCCCGATTTTCAGACTGCAGGAGATAATACCAGGCCATTTCCGGTGACCGACACTGAATATCCGGTTTAAATTCGGCCGGTCCGACTTTAACCAGCCAAGCTGATATTCAGCACTGGCTGATTAAAGCAGGGCCGCTGAGAGGGGGGGACAGGGGGGACAAAATTCCCCGGGCCCGGGCCTCCAGGGGGGGCGGCGCCACCGCCGCAGTCTGGCCTGCCCGCCCTCCGTCGCTCCCTGGCATTGAATTTAAGTGCCTCACCTTCGAAAGCGCAGCAAGAAGCAGCAGACCACTCCTTCCTTCCGTGTCTCACCCTCGCCTGACATAACTTCCGCGAGGGCGGGAAACAGAAGGAAGGAGTGGTCTGCCGCTGCTTGCTGTGCTTTCGAAGGTGAGGCGCTTAAGGTCAGTGCAGAGGGCCCGGGGGTGGAGAGAGGGCCCAGTGGCGGGTGGGGGGGGGGGGCAGCAACCTCAGGTTGGGGGGGGGGGGCCCGGGGGCGGCCTTGTCCTGGGCCTGGCCCCGTCTGTCGGCGGCTCTGGATTAAAGTTAGACCGGCCAATGTTATTCCACCTTGGCCGATTTGACTTTTAAAATTGATGATAGCCCGTTATATCGCACAATATAACTGGCTGTCTTTAAGCTGCTAACCGGTGATATTCAGTGCCAGAGAGCCACCTAAGTGCCGTTTTAGCGGCCATATCCTTCTGAATAACGGCCTCTTTATCTTTATTTGAAACTTGACATGCCGTACACCTTTTCAGATCTGAGTGGTTTACAAATTCAAATATTCAGTTAAAACAAAACAAAGAATTAAATTAAAAATAAAAAAAGAACTCCCTGTGAGGAAAGGCTAAAGTGGCTAGGGCTCTTCAGCCTGGAGAAAAGGTGGCTGAGGGGAGATATGATAGAGGTCTATGAAATAATGAGTGGAGTGGAATGGGTAGACGTAAAGCGTCTGTTTACACTTTCCAAAAATACTAGGACTAGGGGGCATGCGATGAAGCTACAATGTAGTAAATTTAACACGAATTGGAGAAAATTTTTCTTCATTCAATGTGTAATTAAACTCTGGAATTCGTTGCCAGAGAATGTGGTAAAGGCGATTAGCTTAGCGGAGTTTTAAAAAGGTTTGGACGACTTCCTAAAGGAAAAGTCCATAGACCATTATGAAATGGACTTGGGGAAAATCCACTATTTCTGGGATAAGCAGTATAAAATGTTTTGTACATTTTTGGGATCTTGCCAGGTATTTGTGACCTGGATTGGTCACTGTTGGAAGCAGGATGCTGGGCTTGATGGACCTTTAGTCTTTCCCAGTATGGCAATACTTATGTACTTATGTACAGGAAAGATCTGTACATCGAAGAATCATTCATTCTGTCAGATGGCTTTAATAAGTCTTGAAACTTAAATGGGCCCGCCATATACATATATATATATGTTTGTTAATATTGTTACAATAAATGAACGCTGCAATTAGTTATCAATAGGCAGGTGTGATTTTGAAAATTATGATTTTTTTAAAAAGTATGTTTTCATAGAAAACTCAAAATAAGGTTGTTTGGAGAACTTTGTTGACTATTGAGGTTTTAATGATGGATATATTGGCAGCTAGAAACTATTTTGCTGTGGTAGTTTATTGTTTTTGTATAATTTTAGTATAGGTGTAATCCACCCTGATCTAGATTGGTTGAAAGTTATAAATCCCAATATTAAATGAAAAATAAAGACGGATTTCTTACTGGGCCTCTGATGTCACTGCAGGAATGCAGGTCTATATATGGAAATGTGGTGATGTCACTGCAAAAATCTCGTGTCTGCGGTAACTGTCAGAAGCCAAGTTCCGTAATATGCAAGTTTGATAGCTCTGTGCTTTGTTCGAATAGACATCTCAGTTGAAACTTAGCTTTAAAAAAAAACCCACACAGACACCCATCAACTAGTGTAGTTGATGAGCGTTTTAATTAAAGAATAAGAGACTACTATTTCCCAGATCTCAACCTCTTGAGGCATAGTAACATAGTAAATGACGACAGATAAAAGACCTGTACGGTCCATCCAGTCTGCCCAACAGGAAAAACTCATTTACAAGGCAACTGCTTGCTGGATTATTTCATTCATTGGTAACACCCTGTAATTATTCTGTACTCCAGAGAATCTGAGTCAGTTCAACATAAGGGGAAAAGAGTTGTATGCAAATAACGTGCACACCTAGTCTCAAGGTTGTGGCCATCTGTATGTCCGTTCGGTCCAACAGAAAATTACAAATCGGCATAGGTATAAAAATATAATTTACAAAAACATCACAAAAGTAAAATCAAGCTACCCACACGTTAGCCCTCCCATAGCTTTGTAAAAGGACCCTAATTTTTGTCAGTGATTTGGATATCAATGAGAAAAGTTTAGAGCATATAGATGTTGCTCCCAAGTTGTCCTAGCCACGGCAGGGGCGTATCTGGACTTCGCCGTTAGGGGGGTCCAGAGCCGAGGTGAGGGGGCACATTTTAGCCCCCACCCCGGCACTGACGACGACCTCCACCGCCGCCATTGCCGACACCACCCACTCGCCATTGCCGACACCCTCGCCGCTGCCAGAACCACCAACAACTGTGGCCCGCCCGACCCCAACCCCCGCCAGCCGAAGTCTTCTTGCTTCGTTTGGTTTCTGAGTCTGTCTGACGTCCTGCACGTTCAGACTCACAGAAACAGAACGAAGCCCTGCAGATCGCAAGGCTTCGTTCTGTTTCTGTGAGTCTGACGTCCTGCACGTTGTGTACGTGCAGCAGGACATCAGACAGACTCAGAAACCAAACGAAGCAAGAAGACTTCAGCTGGCGGGGGTTGGGGTCCCCCGCTAGCAAAGGCAGCAGACGGCGACGGCAGGTTGAAGGTGGGTTGGCGGCGGGAGGGAGGGGTTGAGAGGGTCGTTGGCAGGGGGGTCCAGGGCCAAATCTAAGGGGGCCCTGGCCCCCATAGCCCCATAGCAGCTACGCCCCTGAGCCACAGTTCTCTCCTTAAAGCAACAGCACAGGCCAAACAAGACGCTTTAGAAATGTTTGGTATCATGATAAGTAGTTCCTTTGAAAATCTTCGTTTTGTTTTAGTTTTAATAATTCTAATAATAATATGCATTCTTTTATACACCACTCAACCAAGAGTTCAAGGCACTTCACAACAAGAAACAGAAAACAATAACAAAAAGCGAAATCAAAATCAAGCACATAATCAAAATTTTAAAAAATAATACACAAAGGGGGCCCTTTTGCTAAGCTGCGTAAGCGTCTACGTGCGCCCAATGAGTGCCAAAATGGAGTTACCACCCGGTTACCGTGTGGCTCTTGTGGTAATTTCATTTTTGGCGCCCGTCCGATACGCGCGGCTGAAAAATCATTTTTGTTTTCGGACGCGCACCAAATGGCATTTGACGCACCTAGGTCGTTACCAGCCGGTTACCACGTGAGACTTTACCGCTAGGTCTGTGGCTGGCGGAAAGATCGCAGACCCAAAATGTTTTTAAAAAAGGCACGCTGAAAAATGGTTTGGCGTGCACCCAAACCCTGTGCCTACATTTTCAGCGCACCTTAGTAAAAGGACCCCAAAGAAACTAAAAGCTGAGTATACAATAATGCATTATCCCTCTATATAAAAGGCAACACCAACGTTCTATGAAGCCTCCAGCCGGAAGTGTGAAGGGGGAGAGATATCCGGTTTCCCCATGAGTGTCTGCCCCGCCCTCTCTGTAACACAAACAGTCAGTGAAGGAAAACACAGCAAAGCAGTGAAGGACTCAGAGGGGGGAGGGGAGAGAGGGCAGGGACACACACACTCCCACATGCACACAGAAGAAAACCTTGCTAGCCCCCGTTTCATTTGCATCAGAAACGGGGCTTTTTTACTAGTATGAAATAAATATGGAGTTATTAATACAACTTATTAAAGAGTCAAGTTTTTAACAGTTTTCAAAATCTTTGATAATCATCTTCCAAGTGCAATTCAAGTGGAAGGGAGTTCCAACGTCCTCATGTACTTTCCAAGCATAATCTTTTTTGAGAACCTTCTTCCTGACATTTAGGGCCTCTCTTACTAAACTGCGCTAGCGATTCCCAGCACGGCAAATGTGACACAGTCCATTCAATTCGAAAGGGCTGCATTGCATTTTCCGCGCTGGAATCGCTAGCATGGTTTAGTAAGAGAGGTCCTTAAAGAGGAAGGTAATTGAACTTGTTTTTTCTAAGATAAAAGAGAAGAATGAATTTAGAACTAATCCTAGTCTGAAGTGATAAAAGGACTGAGACCATATCAAATTTTAAAAGGTAGACAAAGAGGGGCATAATCGAAAGGGACGTCTAAGTTTTGATGAAGACGTCCTCGCAAAACATCCCCATCCAGGGGTGAGGAAACCCGTATTTTCGAAACAAGATGGACGTCCAGCTTTCATTTCGATAATACGTTCAGGGATGCCCAAATCCTGAAATTTGGTCATCCTTAGACATGGTCGTCCCTAGACTTGGGTGTTTCTGATTTTCAGCGATAATGGAAACCAAGGATGTCCAGCTCTGCCCCCGTCCCCATCCCCATGGTTACTGCGGGTCCCCGTCCCCGTGTCATTCTCTAGTAGGAGACTCATTCTTTACAAGAAAAGTTTTGATACACTTACTCCATTTCTGAAAATGCTACATTGAGCTTCTGCTGCTGCAAGGATTGAATTTAAATTACTTTTGGGCTCATTTTTGAAAGAGAAGCACATCCATCTTTCAACATAAATCGGAAGATGGCCGTCCTTCTCCCAGGGACGTCCAAATCGGTATAATCGAAACCCGATTTAGGATGTCTGCAACTGCACTCTGTCGCAAGGATGGCCAAAGTTCAAGGGGGCGTGTCGGAGGCGTAGCAAAAGTGGGACTTGGGCGTGCCTAGCACTTGGACATCCTTGATCCATAATCGAAAAAAACAAGGACGTCCCTGATGAACATTTGGACGTTTTCACCCGGACCTGTTTTTCTTACGACTAAGGCACAAAAAGGTGCCCGAAATGACCACATGACCACTGTAGAGAATCGGGGATGACCTCCCGTTACTCCCCCAGTGATCACTAACCTCCTCCCACCCTAAAAAAAATCTTTAAAAATATGTCGTGCCAGCCTCTATGCCAACCTCAGATGTCATACTGAGGTCCATGACAGTGAATGCAGGTCCCAGGAACAGTTTTAGTGGGTACTGCAGTGCCCTTCAGACAGGCGGACCCAGGCCCATACCCCCCCCCCACCTGTTACATTTGTGGAGGAAACAGCGAGCCCTCCAAAGCCCACCACAAACCCACTGTACCCACATCTAGGTACCCCCTACACCCCTAAGGGCTATGGTAGTGGTGTACAGTTGTGGGTAGTGGGTTTTGGGGGGGCTCAGCACACAAGGTAAGGGAGCAATGTACCTGGGAACAATTTATGAAGTCCACTGCAGTGCCCCCTAGGGTACCCAGTTGGTGTCCTGGTATGTCAGGGGGACCAGTGCACTACAAATGTTGGCTCCTCCCACGCCCAACTGGCTTGCATTAGGACGTTTTTGACATGTACGTCTTTGGTTTCGAAAATTGCCGAAAATCAGAAACATCCATGTCTAGGGACAAGCAAATCTAGGGATGTCTCTGACGGTATTTTCGAAACGAAAGATGGATGTCCATCTTGTTTCGAAAATACGGGTTTCCCCGCCCCTGGATGTTGCCGTTTTGCAAGGATGTCCAACTCGCAACTTGGACGTCCGTTTTGAAAATGCCCCTCTTTGTTTTTCAACTAGACTTCTCTACCTATTGGATGCATTTCTGTGGATGTTTTAAAGTTGTGTTGGACATTTTATTCAACTTTATTGGTTCAGTTCTCTTTTTTTTTTTTGGTTCTTATCCCACTTTTTTTTTTTGTTGGCTATCTTTGGATTTTTGTGTGTTTTTTGTTCTTTTTTTTTCTGATTGAAGTATATTCACTGTGCATATCTGAAAGCCTTATAGTGAGGACACCAAGACAGGTTCAACAAGTCCTCCACTAAGGACTTCAACTTTTGTAAAACATTGCTTTCTTGTTTATACAGAGCAGCTGACCACCGGGCATCATGAGAAATATAGTTCAGAAGGAACATTTGAAATCTATCTGGAAAGCTCATATTCAGTAGAGGTGGACAGCTTTGTTGTGTTTTATTTTGGTTAGTATTTATTTTTGTTTTGAGAGCAGTTTTGTTAAGAATGCAAGCTCTTTGCAGCAATGGTGCACATGGATGCACTATTTGCAAACATTATGCATCTTTTCCCAATGTGTCTTCATTGCAAACAGTATGCACTGTTATCGGCGAATGGAAAAAAAATGCAAAATGTATGTGGGAGGGGGGGGGGGGGTGAGGGGTTCTGTTCACCTTCATTTGTTAACAACACGCACTGACATGAGATAGTTTGTTGACACTTCCTATGTTGTTGCAAATAATAGCTGATCTCTAATATTCAGCAGTGTATTTTTAATAATTGTCATGAGAATCCATCAACAGGTTTGGCATCTTGCAAAGAATCCTGACCTCCATGAAGGAGTAAATAGATTCACTTTAAGAGTTAAATGGTCGAGATGTTGCTTTCAGAGAACAAGGTTTCCAGCTGTAGTGGTGCCTGCCTACCACACATTTTCTCACAACAGGTATCACTAGGACACTTTTTTCACGTAACAGGAAAAAAGGCCGAACGGGGACAGATATAAGGGCACTGAGCCATACTGTTACATTGTGTAAGGCATTATTTTGGTCTTAGCCAGTCATCAGACTTGAAGCAGCGCTGTTCCAAGGGCATTCTCGTACCCACTATCCCACTGGGCTAACCCATCTTCCGTGCTGTGGAGAATCAGGATAATGAGTTAGAAGGGATATGAAACTTTCAAACAGCTCTCTACAGATTAGCATGGAATACGCAGTGAGAGATTAGCGTGGCTGGGCCTGTCCACATCACAGTCATGCTCATTCGAAGTATTTTTTTCTCTTTCTTCCAACCATATTAAAAATAAAGAAAAAACTTGGCACAACAGGATATTATATATTCTTGTACCTCGGGAATCACTAACCTGCAATACTAAGATACCGTAGGGTAGTGACACCCATGGTAAACTAAGGTGGAGTAAAAGGAACAACTTTTACCCCACCTTAGTGACGTAGTAAATCACGACTGATAAAAGAGCAGCATTGCACAGTTAGTTTGCCCTGTAAGGTGGCTCGAGTTGAACCTGCCACTCCTTGCAGGTTACCTTGGCACTTGGAGCCTGGACATCGGTTCCAAGTCTATTACTTAAAAAGCATTTTGAAATTGAGGTTCCAGAGAAAACTATAGGTATGTCCTCTTGGCTTGCAAAGATCGCAAACAGCACAGATAAATTATGGTTTTGCTTTTAGAGCAGAGGGAGCCAAATTCATCAAGAATCATTCTACTTTTTCTTAGAACTTAAAAGAAAGGCCTTTTGTCGTTACTCTGCGCTCTTATGTTATTAACCACACTTAGAAACAAAAAAAAAAAAGCACCGCCCTTTGCCACCTGATCAAGAGAGTCTGCCTTCACTCTGGTCTGCCCTTGAACGCTGGCCTCATTTGCATAGGAGCTGAGAAGGGATTTTCCCACACTTTTCCACAGACTGCAGTTCAATAACCTTCGCTCTACTAGGACAGCCACTCAACCACCTGTTAGGTTTAGCTATCAGTCTCATGTGTGTTTGCACTGCAGATATTCTAAAGGGAGAGGCACGAACGTGACAGAGTGACATGCACAATGTAACCTGCGGAACCCTGCAACCTTGTCTGTATGGAGGTTGAGATGTCCGCTAAGGATTATTAAATTGTTGCTTTTGAGTGAATGACAGAATATAGTAACACATCTTAAGCTGTCAGCATAGTTCAAAGAAGGTGCCCATCTGGCTCTATTTTTTCATCAATTGATCCAGTCCTGGCTTTTACCCTATCGTAGGTCAGAGCTGCAAATGTAATCAGGCAGTGGCTTGCAACCAAGAGTGGATCGGTCTATCCTAAAAAGATGGGGCTACCCTAGTTTTGATAAACTGCAAAAAGCATCATTTTGGGTAGAAATGGAAGCTCTTGAATTACAATCCAAGTGCGGGGTGAGGGTCACAAAATATTGGTTGGATTGATAAGTTAAAATATCTCAAGCTGAAAAAGATACTACCTCATTCCATGCTAATGTATAAATGAAGAAATCCTTTTAGGAAATATAGGGTTAGATATCCAAAACACTATATAGGGTGCAATTCTATAACTGAGTGCCAAAAGGAGTAAAAAAAAAAGTAGGTAGAGAACCCAGTCTACTATGCAGTGATTCCCTGTCATGGGGAACTAAGTCTGATACTGCCGCCTACTTGAAGGTGTAGGCTGAGTATCCTGTAAACTTCTGCTGTCTTCCCAAAGTTATAGGCTGAGTATCCTCTACAGTCTGTCTACAGCTAATAGTCCAACACAAAAATTAGTCCGCAACAATCCTTAGCAAAGGGCCCATGCTCACCACTCTTATCTCCTAAAAGGGAAAAATCAGTCTCTAATCTCCTGGGCCTCACCTGTTGTCGGGTCCTGATCAGAGACCCACTCTTTGCTCACAGTGAGGCCAAGACCATCCAAAGGCTCAGTGCAGTCTGATGGGCACCAATACTCCTACCCTTGCCCCTCTAGGGCTAACATGGTCCTGTTCCACTTCTTCTAAGACTTGTGGACGTCAAAATTCTTGGTTAGTCCACCTATGCAAATCATATGCTAATTAGGTTACAATTCAGTTTCTGAGTGCTCTGTCACTCTCAACACCAATTAGTGGCAATTAGTTATGTTGTACTTAGTAACTGGCCTTATTCTATAAGTGCACACTCAATTTTGAGCCTAACTTTGGGTGCCGCTTATACAACTTGGGGGGGAAATAATTACAATAAACAAAAGACAGAAACCTATTATATATCTAAACCAGTATTATCTTTAAAAACACAATGTGAATGGTGGTGAGCAATGACGCTAACTATATATTGAATGAACAGTGCTCAGAACTGGATGCTTGAGTTAAGCTATAGAGCAATTTGTAATCATAACACCACAACCCGCATCATAGCACCACATGCCCTCCCTCAACTCAGTTCACTATTAGGTTTTTCTTTTTTTTCTGCTAGTGTTGAAGTGCAAAGTGATGATAAATCACTCTCATCTCTCCCTACATTCCTTCCCGTGAACTCTGCTCTCTGGACAAATCTCTCTTGCCGTCCCCCTTCTTCTCCACCGCTAACTCCAGGCTTCATCCCTTTTCCCTCGCAGCACCTTATGCCTGGAATAGACTTCCTGAGCCTGTACGTCTAGCTCCATCTCTACCAGTTTTCAAATCTATGCTGAAAACACACCTTTTCACCACTGCTTTTGGCTCCTAGCCACTACTCAATTGTCCTCCCCTTGTTCCTTTCTCACCCAGTACTTCCCTCACCATTAATTGTCTTGTCTGTCTGTATTTTTAGATTGTAAGCTCTATTGAGCAGGGACTGTCTCTCTGTGTCAGGTGTTCAGCGCTGTGTGCGTCTGGTAGCGCTATACAAATGCTAATAATAATAATAATAATGTTGTGCATGAGCCCTTACTGCTAGGTCAATGGGTGGCAATAAGGGCTCAGGCAGTAAATACCCCCCACGCTACTGTTAATTCAGACACATGGCCATTTACTGACCCCACAGTAAAAAATGGCCCAGCACACCAAAAACACTCTCCCACACTACCACAGGCCACTTTTTACCAGTGGCGATCCTAGGTCAGCTGACACCTGGGGCGGATCGCCACTGCGCACCCCCCCCCTTGGGTGCAGCACGACACCCCCCTCCGGCGCATCAACTCCCCCCTCGGCGCATCAAACACCCCCCCAGCGCATCAAACCCCCCCCTTCCAGTGCATCAACTCCCCCCCTCGGCGCATCAACACCCCCTCACCCGGGTGCCTTTTTGGCTGCTGGGAGCAGCCGCGCGCCTGTCGGCTCCGCTGGCCCTGCTCCCTCTGCCCCGGAACAGAAGGTAACCTGTTCCGGGGCAGAGAGAGCAGGGAACCAGCGGAGCCGACAGGCACATGGCACCCCCCCCCCTCCCCAGCAGCGTGCACCCGGGGCGGACCGCACCCCCTGCACCCCCCTTGGTATGCCACTGCTTTTTACCACAGCTTAGTAAAAGGACCCCTATGTTTGTTATAGGCACTGGGTATAGCGGTTAGGGATTAACTAACTTCTTTTCTTTAATATGATTTAGGACTAATTGGCTGACTTCCTCCATAGACGTGGGCTAGATGGATTCTTCTCTTTCTTTCTTTTGGTTTGGTTTTCTTGTAATTCCATGAGGTATGTTCTTTTATGGATATGTAAACCTTAAAAAAGTCAATAAAAATGTGTTTCAAAAATAGCGATTTGGACGTTCTTGCAAGAAAAACATCCATCTGCTGCTTTTTGGTCGTTTTTCTCTTTCGAAAATAAGCCCGTCAGTATTCCCCATATAGAGTCCGCATTCCATGTGCTCTTTTCCATTTTATTTCCCTGTCAAAGTTCAGCATTGATGATGGTTGTAGTGGTTTCCTCCTTCGTTAGCATATTTCACAAGCGGATCTAACTAATCTGGTTGTCAGTCAACATGAGGCAGATTTGCACACACTAGGTTTTGCCAGTGTATACAAATATGTCCCACGCACATTCATTATGGATATCCAGAAAACCAGATTGGCTAGAATGTGCCAGTCTGGTTTCAGAATACATATGGCAGTGTTGTTAGCAGAGAACAAGAGAAATACTGTCCTGTGTTTTGAAAGCTGTTTTGGCTGTGAGGTCCCCGAGATCTCCTGCCATATCTCACTCTTTGAATCTCATTGCCTAAGGGCAGTTGGGAACATTCTCCCCATCCTTTGAAGACTGAAATTATATGATGTAGAGACAGACATGAGGAGCCTGATAAGACTGAGGGGATATAATATTTTGCCGGCGGCAGTCAGCGTTTTATTAAACACTAGTAAAAAAGGCCCGTTTCTATCTGAGTGTGTATGTTTGAGAGAGTGACTGTGTGAGAGGGGCCAGGGTTGCCAGGTGGAAAATTTTTTCCCCACCCAAACCAGCCCAAAACCCGCCCAAAGTCAAACCCCGCCCCTGACACCCCCACCCCCGTGTCATCACCCCCACTGTCATCAACCCCGCCTCCCCCGTCATCGGACCCGCCCAGAACGTCACTAACCCCGCCCAAAACGTCACTAACCCCGCCCCCCGCGGCCGAAAAAAACGCTTAAAAAAACGCCCAAAAGACCCAAAACAAGCCCAAAAAACCGCAACCCGCCGTGGGCAAAACTTTCCTGCGGCGGGTCGCGGAAAACCGCCCACCTGGCAACACTGAGAGAGGCTTCTGTTCCTGCTGCTGTGCATTCCCAGTGTTTTGCTGATTCGCTGCTCCCTGTATCGTGGCTCCGCCCCTCTCCCTTCTACTGGCCAATCTGGTGTGGGTTGTGTGACGTCACTATTATCTACTACATGAGGGACACCACCTCCAGCGGAAACAATGGTTCCAGGCAGCCTCAGAATGTTGGAGGTGAGAATTATTATATAGGAAGATTGGCTGCTAGTGTCTAAATTGTGCCTAGATATTTTGCTGGCGCTTCTCACTGAAAATCCAGGCTCAAGGAGGCCTGCTACAAGTTACCCGGCCACCTCCAAGATTCAGTGGCGGTACCCAGATAACTACCTGGTTAACTTAGGACAGTTATCCAGGTACCACCCCTGAATATCAGCAGTATTTTTTTATTACATTGAATATACCGCCAATCGGCAAATGGAAGCTCTGGCCAGACTCCACTCCCTGACCGCCCCACCCAGGCACTAACCACCCTAATTCTATATATGACACTCAAATTTGTGGGTGAAAATTTGGGTGCACGCCCAATTTGTGCGTGCAATCTAATTTGCTTAATGAGCAATTAGCACCAATAATTGGACGCTAACGTAAGTACATAAGTAATGCCATACTGGGAAAAGACCAAAGGTCCATCGAGCCCAGCATCCCGTCCCCGACAGCGGCCAATCCAGGTCAAGGGCACCTGGCAAGCTACCCAAACGTACAAACATTTTATACAAGGTTATTCCCGAAATTGTGGATTTTTCCCCAAGTCCATTTAGTAGCAGTCTATGGACTTGTCCAATCGGTTACTGGTGTTAACTGGCAATAATTTGAATTTCTGCACACATCTTTACAGTCGGTAATCTCTAAAGAGGCGGGCATAAAGGTCTACACACGAATCCAAAAAGGGGGCGTGGCCATGGGAGGGGGCGTGGGCGGCTCAGGGGCATTCCTAGAGTTTGCACCCAGTTTTACAGAATAAGGCAGATCTGCATCTAATTTAGACATGAGGATTTTCACCGGTTGGTGTAAATCCTCACGCCCAAAATTGGGCACAGATCCCAGCACTCAGCGCTATTCTGTAAACGATACCCAACTCAAAGCGCCGTTTATAGAACAGCACTTAGCACTTTATTTATTTGCTGCGTTTATATCCCACTTTTTCCCACCTATTTGCAGGCTCAATATGGCTTACAATATAATACAACAACAATCACGTTGATGGAATAAGAAAATCAGAATATAGATAACAGATAAGGTGCAAAAATATATCATGGCAACCATATTAACGGAGTGAGAATTTCAGCATTACTACTACTACTACTACTACTATTTAGCATTTCTATAGCGCTACAAGGCGTGCGCAGCGCTGCACAAACATAGAAGAAAGACAGTCCCTGCTCAAAGAGCTTACAATCTAATAGGCAAAAAATAAAGTAAGCAAATCAAATCAATTAATGTGTACAGGAAGGAGGAGAGGAGGGTAGGTGGAGGCGAGTGGTTACAAGTGGTTACGAGTCAAAAGCAATGTTAAAGAGGTGGGCTTTCAGTCTAGATTTAAAGGTGGCCAAGGATGGGGCAAGACGTAGGGGCTCAGGAAGTTTATTCCAGGCGTAGGGTGCGGCGAGACAGAAGGGGCGAAGTCTGGAGTTGGCAGTAGAGAAGAAGGGAACAGATAAGAAGGATTTATCCATGGAGTGGAGTGCACGGGAAGGGGTGTAGGGAAGCATTGTTGCAGATAAGGTGCAAGGAAATTTATGTATAATAAGAAGTGGAGAATAGATAAAACATGACATAATGATATCAGGACAAGATATAATAATCAGTAATTAGGGTGTAAATTAAAGTAAACAAATTAGAAAAGGTCCATTATAAATGTATCTGGTGAAGTTTAGGTGTCAGTTTCTTCTTCTTATTATTAGCATTTGCTTTAGCACTACCAGGCGCATGTAGCACTGAACACCTGACACAGAGAGACAGTCCCTGCTCAATAGAGCTTACAATCTAAAACTACAGACAGACAAGACAATTAATGGTGAGGGAAGTACTGGGTGAGAAAGGAACAAGGGGAGGGCAATTGAGTAGAGGCTAGGAGCCAAAAGTTTCTTATGGGGGATCTTTTTTTGTACGTCTTTTTGAACAAGCAAGTCGTTAGTAACTTCCGGAAGGTCATTTTGGCACCAAAATATACATAATCTACCCCTAAACTTGCTAGTGCCACATCAGTCTGTGCGGATTCAGTGACACTATCCAGTTATGTGCCACTGAAAATGTAGGCATGACCCATTCAGTGCCTGCGTACCCAGGCGGGTGCTTCTCCTTCCCGGTTACATGGTACTGGATATCGGGCCCAGAGTAGCTTCCACAGCAAAAGTTTAAACAAGGTGGGAGACAGGACCCTCAGTAATTGATCCTGCTTGAATCCAGACACTTTACACCCAGGCTGTAAATATGTCAGTAAATGTCTGATGTGTTTTAGCTAAGGTAACAGGATAATAGTTACCGGTGCTTGGCAGTCGGAAGGGGTTGAGATGTACTTGTTGAGTAGGGCAAGACCTCTGTCCTCAGCTATCCTCTCGGTGTGAGGGGCAACATGACTGGCAGTCTTAGCTGGTAAGTGTGTAAAGGGCTCTGATCAATTTAATTTGAAATCAAAACCCAATTTACTTCTGTGTGAAAAAAAGTTCTCTCTTCTGCTTCCGGCTGCAGTCTGACTGGAAACAGCTACCAGTTAGAAATATGCTCAAATAGGTTCTCTGGTCTGTTGTTATTTATGTTCTGAGAAGCACAGGACAAGAGGTAACAATTATGCATAATTTTAGTTTTTCCACTTATACCCTATGTTTTGTATTTGATTATTTTCTGAGCCGGTACGTCAAGCTCCATCTCTGGCCATCTTCAAATCTAAGCTAAAAGCTCACCTTTTTGATGCAGCTTTTAACTCCTAACCCTTATTCACTTGTTCAGGACCCTTATTTTATCATCCTCACTTTAATATTCCCTTATCTCTTGTTTGTCCTGTTTGTCTGGCCTAATTAGGTTGTAAGCTCTGTCGGGCAGGGACTGTCTCTTCATGTTCAAGTGTACAGCGCTGCGTACGTCTAGTAGCGCTATAGAAATGATAAGTAGTCTTTGGGATTCCGGACTCTTGCAACACGTTGGGATTCCAGAATCTTGCTAATCACTGGGATTCCGGAATCTTGCTACTCTTTGTCCTTATCCCTGTTTGTCCTGATTAGATTGTAAGCTCTGTCGAGCAGGGACTGTCTCTTCATGTTCAAGTGTACAGCGCTGCGTACGACTAATAGCGCTTTAAAAATGTTAAGTAGTAGTAGTAGTAGTTTTCAAACAATGAGTCAGAGCAAGGCTTGGGTAAAAACGAGCAAAGATCGGGAGATTTTGAGGGTAGGGCAGGCCTTACACAGAATGTTGTACTTCAACACAGATGCTAAACTACCCAGTTGCAGGCTGGAGACTTTTTGGACAGTCCTGGTTTTGAACTAACATCCCCAAAGCGATGTGAGATTTGTAGTGTCTGATCCTGCCCATTGAAATCAGCACTGCAAGTCCCATAAAGCACCAGGATGGAGTGGTCTGAAATCCAGGCCTGTCCCAAAATCTCCAGCCTTGAAGTGGGTAGGAAGCCTCAAGTCATATCTATTTGGTGATGCATTTGGAAGCTGAGGAATCCTCAAGCTTCGTGGACACAGTTGAGGCAGCTCGTGTTGGATTATTTGTAGTAAATAATTAGCAGATTTTAGTACACACAGCTTCAGCTTTAGAAATGTTAATTTCTTTCTTCATCTCTCTCTCATTCACCCCTGAATAATTCACTGCTGAGTCACTTTAAAGTTGAAGTAACAAAACATCTGTTTACTCACAGTTTGTAGTTAGATTATAATCAGACAGGCTTATATATACATATTACTATACATTTGTATTATCAGCTCCTTCCATGTGCTTAGATGGTAATGGATGCTCACACCACCATAGATCCTCTCAGGTTAGGAGAGATCATGAGCTCCATGTGCTCCATGTGCTGCATGTGCTGCATCTGACCCCCACAGGAAGTTACATAGCTGTGTGACCTCTCTAAGTAATTCACATCAGAGGTCACAGAGTAATCACAGAGAAATAATAGGTGACAGGCAATGCATGCAAAATACAATACATTCCAACAAACCCCTTCTCATGCATAACTGTCATGCAATTATTTATTCATACAAAGTCCAAGCTTTATACGCAGATTCACAAAATGTTCTCTGGGTAACGGTTTGGTCATGATGTCAGCTGTCATATCACTTGTGTGACAATAGTGTAGACTGATGACCCCTTCTTTCGCCAACTCTCGCACGTTGTGGTATTTCGTTGCGATGTGCTTGGTGCGTGACTGAACCTTGTCATTCTGTGACAGTCGGATGCAGCTCTGATTATCTTCCATTATCTGGATTGGTCTCTTTTCAGCTATTCCGAAATCCAGCAAAAGTTTTTCAATCCACATCAGTTCTCTGCACGCTTCCGATACGGCCACGTATTCAGCTTCTGTAGAAGACAAACTCACAATACTTTGTTTATGACTGGCCCATGAAATTTGTACATTTCCATACATAAACACATATCCACTTGTGGATTTATAATCAGAATGATCCCCTGCCCAATCTGAATCACAGTAACATATTAGTTTTGGATTACTATTGGCTGAAATCTTTAATTTACAATCAATGGTACCCTTTAAATACCTTACCATCCTTTTAACTGCAGTCCAATCTGATTTGGTAGGTGAGCTGACCCTTCTGCTCAAAATTCCTACTGCATTTGCTATATCAGCCCTGTATGTGGTAGCTAGATATAAAAGCTTACCTATGGCTGATCTATATTGGATGTTATCTGGTAAAGGTTCTCTTACTGTTTCATCCTTCAGAAAATCAGTGATCATGGGAGTGCTTACAACTTGGGCATCTTGCATACCTAAACTTTCAATAAGCTCATTTATTTTCTGCTTCTGGCTTAGAAGATAAGAACCATCATTTTGTTTCTCAATTTCTATACCAAGATAGTATGACACATTACCAAGTTCTTTTATCTCAACATTGAGGTTTAAACACTTTACAATGTCCTTGTACTCTTGCTCACTTTTGCTTGCAATGAGCAGATCATCAACAAAAGCTAAAATGTATGCATATTGTCCATTTCTGCTCCTAGTGTACAAACATTTATCTGCTTCACCTTGCTTAAATCCTAAATTGGTCAATATTTCATGCAATTTATCATTCCAACATTCTGCACTTTGCTTTAATCCATAAAGACCTTTGTTTAATTTACACACTAGCTGTCTTTGTTTTGTATTTATGAAACCTGTTGGCTGTTCCATGTACAAGTCTTCAGTTATTTCTCCGTGAAGAAATGCTGTTTTCACATCAATGTGTTTGACTTGCATGCCTTTTGAGACTGCAATGCTCAGAAGTGTTCTTATTGTCGTGTGTTTCACTACAGGTGCAAACACTTCATCAAAATCTTCTCCATATTTTTGAAGATATCCCTTTGCCACTAATCTGGCTTTATACCTTTCCACTTTTCCTTGTGCATTCCTTTTTAACTTGAATACCCATTTGCATCCTATAGCTTTCTTGCCAGGAGGTAATTTTGTAAGAATCCAAGTATTATTTTTATCCAATGCATCAATTTCTTCTTGTGCAGCTTTATGCCATTCAGCAGCTTCTTCTGCTGGCATTTTCTCAATCTCATCCCATGTTAAGGGCTCTTGAGCTTCTGCTGACTTTGTTAGGTAAGACAGTCTTGGGGGTGGAACACCTTTGTTTTCCCTGGATGAGCGTCTGACAACAGGTTGGTCTGACCTTTCCGCATCCTCTAAATCTGAGAGTTCTTCTCCAATTGATTCCCCTTCTCCAACTGTACTGTCTTCTTCAATGATCCTTTCTGTGTCTGCTTCCTCTGCCTGTTCCTCGTTAGATACAGGTGAGTTGCTTTCAGACATCTGCCTTGGTATGGCATTTATATACACTGGCATGTCTATTATTGTTCTAGTTTCATATTCTGGATGATAAGGCTCATCTGGGATAATCCAGCCTTTATCAACCCTTTTGTTTTCATCAAAATATGTAACATGTCTTATGCCAACAATGCCAGTTTTCAGATTCAAAATTCTATATCCTTTGTGTCCTGGAGTATAGCCAACTAAAATGCCCCTTTGTGTTGTGGAATCCAGCTTATGCCTTCTTTGCTTTGGTACATGAGCATATGCTGTACTTCCAAATGTTCTTATGTGTGACAGGTTTGGCTTCCTACCATGCCATGTCTCATGTGGTGTGCGCTCAGCGCCTTTAGTTGGCATTCTGTTTTGTAGGTACACTGCTGTGAGAATGGCTTCCCCCCATAGTCTTTTAGGGAGATTGCTATCTGACAGCATACATCTGGTCATTTCCACAAGTGACCTAAATTTTCTCTCTGCAACAGAATTTTGTTCTGGTGTATAAGCTACTGTTGTGATATGCTGAATGCCTTCTTGTTCTAGAAATGTGCGCATGCTTTGTGAAGTGAACTCACCACCATTGTCGGTCTGAAGAACCTTTGGTTTTCTTTCAAATTTATTGCTCACCATGGCTACGTATTTCTTCAGCATGTCTGTGACTTGACTTTTTTCTTTCAGCAAATAGGCCACACAATATCTAGAGAAATCATCCAAGAATATTAGCACAAATCTGTTATTTCCCAATGATGGGATATTAAACGGTCCACATAAGTCACTGTGTATTAAGTCCAGTACTTTATTACTCCTATTTCCTGTGTATGCAGGAAATGAGGGTCTCACACCTTTTTGAGTAACACAGTCTATGCATTTCTCCATTTTACCAGCATCTGCACTTATCTGAATGCCGGTGGCTAGTTGCTTACTGTAAAGATCCTGGATCACCTTAGAATCACGATGTCCCAGGCGGCGGTGCCAGATTTCCGGACTACATTTACCATCATTCTTCCTTACTTGCGCCATATGTGAGGCTTCACCTGAAATGTTCAGCTTATAAACATCATTATGCATAAAAGCTTCAGCATACACTTCATCATTTTTAGAGATTGTGCACTTACTGTTTTCAAAATGAATCACAAATCCCTTCTTATCTAATGTAGATACACTAAGCATATTGCAAACTGCTTGGGGAATATACAAGACATCACTTACAGGAATTTCTTTAACTTCATTAGACACTTTGCATTTTAAGAATCCAATACCTTTTGCTTGGATCTTAGCAGTCCCTGCGTTTGCAGTTTTAAGAATACCTTCCTCTGGACACATTTCCTGAAAGAAATCTTTACAATTGGTTAAATGGCATGTGCTCCCTGAATCCAAAATCCAAGTACTTTCATTTGAATTATTATTTACCATAGTCAAAGATTTTTCTGTCATTAGAAAGCCCTTGTGTTTATCTTTGTCCTTCATACATTTCCTGGTTTGAAAATTCTTTAGTTCCATTGGCTTAGGTGAGCTAGAGGGAGTGTTTTGTGTTTCCTTACACCATTTAGATACATGTCCCTCCTTTCCACATGAGTAGCAAATCAGCTTGCCCTTGGGTGGAGTTTTCCCATAGCTCCGCCTTCCTCTGTTCTTTGCCAAGAAATTTGTTTCATTTCTCTCTGACTGACTTTGAGAACACATCTCCTCAGAATCATTTATTATGCATTCCTGCCTTAGTTTTGATGTTGTCTGTTCAAAAGATTGCCCTTCAATGGCCTCATTTACAGACCTAAAAACATCAAATTTCTTTGATAGTGAGGTAAAAAGAAATGCTCTTTTCAATGCATCACACATGGGAATTCCAGAAAGTTCTAGCTTTTGAAATGAAGACATAAGATGCATAATGTGATCATTACATTTACTTTTATCCCTTAATTTGGTTTCATTCAACTCTGCCAGCCAAATTGGTTGCTGCTTTGCATATGTAGTTGCATACATAGTTCTCAGTTTATATAAAATGTCCTTTGGTGTATCTTTTCCCTCCACTAATATGGCTTGTTTCTCTGAGAGAGCTTCCAAAAGCATGCACTTCACATAATAGTTTGCATTGTCCCATTCAGCCATATTTTCAGCTGTTCTGTCTTGGTCTAAGCATATATTTAATCTTTTTGCTCGAAGGAGACATATGAATCTTAGTTCCCACTGCCGATAATTAAACTCAGTTAATTTAGGCACCTTGAGAGAATAGAACAATGGTGAATTTCTTCCCTCAGCCATTTTCTTAGCCTTCTGTCTGCTGTGTGGGGGGAGAGAGAGACAGACTGAATCTTTCCTTTAAAACTTAAGAGAAAAATGTGGCCTTTTTTTCTGCCTGGTAATATTTCTCTTCTTTTTCAATTCCTGGACCCTGGGCCCATAACCCTTTTGTTGGATTATTTGTAGTAAATAATTAGCAGATTTTAGTACACACAGCTTCAGCTTTAGAAATGTTAATTTCTTTCTTCATCTCTCTCTCATTCACCCCTGAATAATTCACTGCTGAGTCACTTTAAAGTTGAAGTAACAAAACATCTGTTTACTCACAGTTTGTAGTTAGATTATAATCAGACAGGCTTATATATACATATTACTATACATTTGTATTATCAGCTCCTTCCATGTGCTTAGATGGTAATGGATGCTCACACCACCATAGATCCTCTCAGGTTAGGAGAGATCATGAGCTCCATGTGCTCCATGTGCTGCATGTGCTGCATCTGACCCCCACAGGAAGTTACATAGCTGTGTGACCTCTCTAAGTAATTCACATCAGAGGTCACAGAGTAATCACAGAGAAATAATAGGTGACAGGCAATGCATGCAAAATACAATACATTCCAACAGCTCGGACCGAGGCTGGACAATTTAAACATACTGTGCTTCTCTTTACTCTTTGTTGAACATTGATGCATTCTTCTATTTTTATAATTCTACTAGCTTTATTATTGTGAAGCACCATGAAGACATCGCCATTGGCGGTATATCAGATTTAAATAAACTTGGTAATTTGCAGAACATCAAAGGTTTGCACGCAAAAGCTTCACATTGTTTCTACCCTTCCCCCGCTTACCCACTTACTCCTCCTCCATTTATCCAAAGCATGAAGCAGCAGCACTGGTAACACTAGGATAGGAGCAACCTAAGGGAATGCTTATGGAACAGCCTCCCAACAGAGATGGCATAGATGAGGACTGCATCTGAATTCAGGAATGCATGGGACAAGCATAAGGGATCTTTTAGGGAGAGAAAGGGATTGTAGCGCTTAGCAGGTGATATGGAGGGGCATAATCGAACGGGGCCGGCCATCTATATGGGTGGCCATTTCTAAGGCCAGCCCCGGAAAGCGGCATACCCAACCGTATTATCGAAACAAGATGGCCGGCCATCTTTCGTTTCGATAATATGGTCGGGGCCGGTCAAATCTCAACATTTGGGCTGGCGTTAGAGATCACCGGCGTTAGAGAATGCCACCATTGGTTTTTGCCCATAATGGAAACTAATGGCGGCCATCTCAAACCCGGCCAAATCCAATGCATTTGGTCATGGGAGGAGCCAGCATTTATAGTTCTGTGGTCCCCCTCACATGCCAGGACACCAACCGGGCACCCTAGGGAGCACTGCAGTGGACTTCACAAATTGCTTCCAGGTGCATAGCTCCCTTACCTTTGGTGCTGAACCCCCCAAACCCACTACCCACAACTGTACAACACTACCATAGTCCTTATGGGTGAAGGTCGGCACCTACATGTGGGTACAATGGGTTTCGGGTGGGTTTTGGAGGGCTGACATTTACCACCACAAGTGTAATAGGTGGGGGGGGGGGGATGGGCCTGGGTCCGCCTGCCTGAAGTCCACTGCAGCACCCACTAAAACTGCTCCAGGGACCTGCATACTGCTGTCTTGGAGCTGGGTATGACATTTGAGGCTGGCACAAAAATGTTAAAAACATTTTTTGGGGGGTGGGAGGAGGTTGGTCACCACTGGGGGAGTAAGGGGAGGTGATCCCTGATTCCTTCCGGTGGTCATCTGGTCAGTTGGGGCACTTTTTTGAGGCTTGGTCCTAAATATAAATGGACCAAGTGAAGCCGGCCAAGTGCTCGTCAGAGCCGGCCTTTTTTCCATTATCGCGTTACCACGCCCCCGTCCCACCTTCCGTACCCTGCTGAAATGCCCCCTTTAACTTTGGCCAGCCCTGCGATGGAAAGCAGTTGAAGCCGGACAAAATCGGCTTTTGATTATACCGATTTGGCTGGGTTTAGGAGATGGCCGGCCACCTCCCGATTTGTGTCGGAAGATGGCCGCCCTTCTCCTTTGAAAATAAGCAGGATGGGTAGGCAAACTGGATAGGCCGTACGGTCTTTATTGTCATTTTCTATGTTTTTTATGTTTCTCTGTTTCATTGCTCCCTGTTACAAAAAAAAAAAATACCCCCATATGTGTAGCCCATTTCAAAATGATTGCGGGATGCCCAACATGATACAAATTAACCCCGCTCTGGACACAAATGAAAGTGTTTGCCCAATATTGCGGGTGCTCAGCACTCACTGCACCCAGACAGCTGATTCCTACTAGCCTGGGAATCTGGGATCTCTTATCACTCAGATAATCCTTCAGCTGAAGTGTTACTGGAACAGAGTTGGCAGAAGCAGGACAGACAGAGATGTCTTGTGTTGCTGACGTCAGGGGAGGAGTTATTGGATGGTGCGTTTTTTTCTGTCAATTGCAATGCAACTTGCTACTCTGGGCTTGTAGAAGTCTTCCTTTCTTTTCCTTCTCCTTCTTCCAATATTTGAGACTACAAATAGGTCCAGGTTAGGTATATCAAGCAAGCACATTTATTTATTTATTTATTGGGATTTATTAACCACCTTTATGAAGAGATTCAGCCAAGGCGCTGTATAGCAGGTACAGTTTAACATAAAACTTACAATTTTGTTAACAGTGTAACAATAGTAAAATGACCAGATATAAACATAAATACAATCAGGGGGTCCTTTACAAAGGCGCGGTAGCGTTTTTAGCGTGTGCTAAAGATAAGCGCTTGCTAAATGCTATAAACCATATGGGTGTCTCTAGCATTTAGCGCACGCAAAAAACGCTAGCACCAGGGGCGTAACCAGACTTCGGCAGGAGGGGGGTCCAGAGCCCGAGGTGAGGGGCACATTTTAGCCCCTCCCCGACGCTGACACCCCCCAGCCATTATCGACCCCCATGCCATTGCCGACCCCCCGCTGCCGCCGCCAACTTTGACGACCCCTGCCAACGACCCTCTTGACCCCCCTCCCGCTGCCAACCCTCCCCCGCCATCGCCTACCTTTGCTGGCGGGGGACCCCAATCCCCGCCAGCCGAGGAGGTCCTCATCTTCCAGCGCAGGCTTCGTTCTGTTTCTGACGTCCTGCACTTTGTACGTGCAGGATGTCAGACTCACAGAAACAGAACGAAGCCTTGCAGATCAGCCAGCGAGGTCCTCTTCTTCTGGCGCAAGGCTTTGTTCTGTTTTTGTGAGTCTGACGTCCTGCATGTACAAAGTGCAGGACGTCAGACTCACAGAAACAGAACGAAGCCTTGCAGATCAGCCAGCGAGGTCCTCTTCTTCTGGCGCAAGGCTTTGTTCTGTTTCTGTGAGTCTGACGTCCTGCACGTACAAAGTGCAGGACGTCAGAAACAATGAAGCCTTCGCTGGAAGAAGAGGACCTCCTCAGCTGGCGGGGATTGGGGACCCCCGCCAGCAAAGGTAGGTGACGGCGGGGGAGGGTTGGCGGCAGGTGGGGGGGGGGTCGAGAGGGTCGTCCTCAGAGGGGTCCAGGGCCAAATCTATGGGGCCCAGGCCCCCTGGCCCCACGTAGCTACGCCACTGGATAGCACACCTTTGTGAAAGGACCTCGAAATGAGGTAAACTTGAAAACAGCAAATTGAAACCTAATAATAGGGCTACCATGAAACAGGATCAAAAATATTCACATTTAACAGCACTGAAATTCAAATAAGAGAGATATAATACAATGTCAGCATAATACTAATGAAACATCTAATAAGCACACATTAGAACGTTCAAATAACATAGATATGACGCTAATGATTTTCTACAATACTACATATGAAGTAAGCAAGCGTCTCAGGCAGGAGAACAGGGGGAGATACTGCAAGTTAACGCAGTTTAAAATATAGTTTGAAGCTGGGTGACAGGGTATCTGAGGAGGGCAGTAGATGAGAAGAATTGGTTGGCCCAGGGAAAGATTCTACCATTCGGTGCCTTGGTAGAAGCAGCATTGGGTTCAGTTCACCATTGGCGTTGACCTGCCATATAGCAGCAGATGTTCTGTGGAAACCTGTGAACAATCCATGGGTGACTTTTTCTGATGCATGGGTGGGTCCATGTCACTCATTGCCCTCAGATCTTTTAAAACGTTCGTTGTGTGCTTTGGCAGCACTCCCAGCACCAACCGGTTTTAGAAGCACGAGTTTGTGCCAGAATCTGAACACACATTTCACGCTTGACAGAGCAAGGCACTAGCTGATGGGCCACGGAATTTGGACCCAAGGCTACCTATTAGAGCTCTGCGGGATTAATGGTGGTCCTAGGCAACTGTCCTTTTTGCCCAATGGTTGTTCCAGGTCTTTTAGAAATAAGGCAGCAATTATGGGTGGGACAATGGCACTATTGAATAGCAAGAAATTTCCAGGTAACGCAGCAATTACAGAGCTTAAAAGCCCTTGAACACAAATGAAAGGGCAGCCAACCATAAAAAGCTTCTAGTATTTATTGACAGACAATGGCCTGACTTTATTACCCCATCATAAAAGGACGGAATATAGATTTTGGTGTGGCAATAGCTGCTGGCAAAGTATAAATGATATTTTGCTAGGCAGAAAGGGTCTTTAGGCATGAAGCGCTTTTAGCGGTATGAAATGTAAGCCTGTTTGTGTTCATGCAACTGAGATTAGATGAGGTATGCTGCTGACTTCAGAAGGTGGTATCTTATGGCTTAAGCCAGTGGTTTCCAAACCTGGTCCCGGAGGCGCCCCAGCCAGTCAGGTTTTCAGGACATCCACAATGTATATTCATGAGAGAGATTTACAAGCAGTGGTGGCAGTGCATGCAAATCTCTCTCATTAATATTTATTGTGGATCTATATCCTGAAAACCTGATTGGCTGGGGCGCCTCTAGGACCAGGTTTGGGAACCACTGGCTTAAGCTCTGCCCTCCAGCGGATATTAAAACTATTTCTATTAAGGATACACCCAGCTATATCTCTCCACACCAGACATCACCGCGGAGACCCAGGCCAAGGTATCGGCCTGCTTATCCCACATTGCTGCATGGATGTCCAACCGCCACCTGAAACTGAACATGTCCAAGACCGAGCTTATCGTCTTTCCACCAAAACCCACTTCTCCTTCTTCCTCCACTTTCTATCTCAGTTGATAACACCCTCATCCTCCCCGTTTCATCTGCCCGCAACCTCTGAGTCATCTTCGACTCCTCCCTCTCCTTCTCTGCGCATATCCAGCAGATAGCCAAGACTTGTCGCTTCTTTCTCTTTAACATCAGCAAAATTCACCCTTTCTTCTCTGAGCACACCACCCTTACTCTCGTCCACGCTCTCATTACCTCTCGCCTTGACTACTGCAACCTACTCCTTACTGGCCTCCCACTTAGCCATCTATCCCCCCTTCAATCTGTTCAGAACTCTGCTGCACATCTTATATTCCGCCTGAACCGATATACTCATATCACCCCTCTCCTCAGGTCACTTCACTGGCTTCCGATCAGATACCGCATACAGTTCAAGCTTCTCCTTCTTACCTACAAATGCACTCAGTCTGCAGCCCCTCATTACCTCTCTACCCTCATTTCCCCTTACGTTCCCGCCCGTAACCTCCGCTCACAGGACAAATCCCTCCTCTCAGTACCCTTCTCCACCACCGCCAACTCCAGGCTCCGCTCATTCTGCCTCGCCTCACCCTATGCTTGGAATAAACTTCCTGAGCCCTTACGCCAAGCCCCCTCCCTACCCATCTTCAAATCCTTGCTCAAAGCCCACCTCTTCAATGTTGCTTTCGGCACCTAACCTTTATACCTTTCAGGAAATCTAGACTGCCCCTATTTGACTGACTGTACATGTGTCCTTTAGATTGTAAGCTCCTTTGAGCAGGGACTGTCCTTCTATGTTAAATTGTACAGCGCTGCGTAACCCTAGTAGCGCTTTAGAAATGTCAAGTAGTAGTAGTAGTAGTTTTAGGATAGGCTAACCAGCACAAAGAGAGGAACCCTGTGGTGCAACAGAGTCCAAGGTACCAGAAGAAGAAAGTGCGTGGGCCTCAGGAACGGGTGGAAAAAGCGACCTTTATTGAAAGATCAAATTAGATTGCTTTTTACACCCATTTCGGAGGATCACATGCTTTCTTCTTCTTCTTCACAATTATGGAATAAACTACCGAATACTATAAAAACTACGCACGACAACCTTCCAGAAGTTACTGAAGACGTACCTGTTCAAAGAGACTTACAAAAAGAATCCTCCTTAATGACTTGCTTCCAAATCGATACCAGAACCAACCAAAATTGATCCCTTCTGATTTGATTATTTTACCATATTATCATTATTGAACATTACACTTTTTCCTACTCTCACTTGTATGTTATGTATTATCATTTTATTTACCCTACCTACCTGTTATTCTTGTACATTAATTGTAACAATATGCTGAACCTCTTACTCTGTTAATGGTGATGCCGTGGCTATATAATGTAAGCCACATTGAGCCTGCAAATAGGTGGGAAAATGTGGGATACAAACGCAGCAAATAAATAAATAAATAAATATCAGGGATAGGTTGTCATTTGTGACAAAATGTCATTTGCTGAGAGTGCGCACTCTCCCGGATTCTATAAATGCTTGAGTAGAGGAGTGTGGTAGCCGTGTTAGTCCACTCTTAAGGTTATCAATAGAAATCAAACAAAATAAAACATGGAAAAGAAAGTAAGATGATACCTTTTTTATTGGACATAACTTAATACATTTTTTGATTAGCTTTCGAAGGTTGCCCTTCTTCCTCAGATCGGAAATAAGCAAATGTGCTAGCTGACAGTGTATATAAGTGAAAACATTCAAGCATTACTATGACAATCTGACAGGGTGGGAGGATGGGGGTGGGTAGGAGGTATGCATGGGGACATCAAAGCATATCATTGATATTCTAACAGGATGGGTATGGATAGGTGAGGGGTGGGGTGATCAACAGAGAAATACAGCTTTATGGTTTATAATGGGCTAGGAACCCCAGATCCTTGTTAAGTCCTTTCTGTTGGGTGTTAAAATATTCAATCATTCTGACTTCAAAGGTCTTACGTTCTTGTATGGTTTTAAAGTTACCTTTGAGGATTCTCACTGTGAAATCACTGGTACAGTGTCCTGGTCCTGTAAAATGTTGACCAACAGGCATGGGAACCCTGCTGGCACCAGTATTGTTCATATGATGTCTATGTAAATTGAATCTTGTCTTAAGCATCTGGCCTGTTTCTCCAATATAGCATCCTTCGTTACATTTTTTACACTGAATGATATATACCACATTGGAAGATGAGCAAGTGAAAGATCCCTTTATGTTGAATATCTTTCCTTTGTGGATGACTATGGGGTCCTGTGAAATGTTTTGGCATAGTTTGCAACTGGATAAATTACAAGGAAGTGTGCCCTTCTGTTCCTTTTTAGTCTGTGATGGAAGTTTACTTCCGATTAGCTTGTGTTTTAAGTTGGGTGGCTGTCGGAAGGCCAGTACTGGTGGGGATGAGAATATAAATGCTTGCAAATTTCGATGTGCAAAATGGCATACTATTCTGAGAAGTGCATGCAGCTAAATTGGCTAATGAGCCAATTAGTGCCAATAATTGGGTGCTAACCATTTTTGACATTCATTGGATTTGTGCGCGCATCTTGCTAAGCTCTATTCTGTACAGATCCACGTGCAAATCTACTGCATAACTCAAAAGGAGGCGTGGCCACGGAAGGGGCATGGGTGGGTCACGTGCACAAGATATTACTGAATACTGGAGATCTGCACCGAAGTTATGTGCCAAGATTTACACCAGGTTTCAGTTGGTGTAAATCCTTGTGCCCAAAGTTTGACACGGAAATTCTCCAAAAACAAGTAGTGCTATAGAAATGATTAGTAGTAACAGTGGCGTACCAAAGGGGGGGGGCGGTGGGGGCGGTCCGCCCCGGGTGCACGCCGCTGGGGGGGGTGCCGTGCGCCTGTCGGCTCTTCGTTTTCATGCTCCCTTTGCCCCGGAACAGGTTTCTTCCTGTTCCGGGGCAGAGGGAGCATGAAAACGAAGAGCCGGCAGGCGCACGGCACCCCCCCCCAGTGGCGTGCACCCGGGGGGGGTTTCTTTCGCCAGGGGGGGGCGTCGCGCTGTTCGGGGGGTGCTGCACCCGGGGGGGGGGGCGCATCGGTGATCCACCCCGGGTGACAGCCCCCCTAGGAACGCCACTGAGTAGTAATCCAGAACATTTTAGTAGCTTTCTCTGTACCAACGAAAGAACAGGCCTTGTTCAACCTCCTCACAGTGCATTGTAAAAAATGCATTCACAATGGTTGAAGACAATTCATTTTTACTGCGTTACCATCAGGTTGATAATTCTGATTGCTGAACACAGTTCTCTCCTGGGGAAAACAAAACATTTGTTAAACTTCATCTTCATTAACTTAAATGAACTCAGAGTAGACATCAGCCACAGTCTTTAATAAACAGTCCAGATACTTCAGTGGATCAGATGTACAGGACTCACAATCTGCTCTGGGTCAGATTATTCCAGGTGACCTGCTGCCCAGATACTGTGGTTCGGTACACACTGTTTCAAACAGGGTGGCACAGATTCCAGTAGATAGACAAGTTAAACAGATTTACAGAGCTTGACCTCCGGAATTCTCGGCATGGCTGACAGCCTTCTGCCATCAGGTTGCTGGCAAACCCAATAAGTACCTTTCTGAATGCTGGAAGACCAATTTTCTCTGCAGGGACAGGGCTACAGGTAGGGACTTGAAACTTCAAGCAAGGTCTTTCTCAGGAGAAGAGCTTAAATCCTCAAAGTAGAGCAGACCCTGGATCAAAACTGGACAAAAGTTTTGTTCTTATTAACACTTTTCCACATTCACCGGGTAAACAACGTGAATATCAACTATTAAGCTTTAAAATCTCTAACCCCCCCCCCCCCCCCCCCCCATATATCCTGAAAATAAATCAACATTATTAGATGATTCCACGAACAAGCTCATCTCGGATCTATCAGAGATTAATGGTGTTGATGATGTTGGATGGTTTTGACCGTTTAGGATTCAGTTACAGTAGGAGTGAAGACCCTGGTCAGTAGGTCTATAGGACAAACCAAGCAGTAGCACAAAGAAAGAGATAGGGAGCAATGTAGGGAACACTTTGTCTAAATGTACATAAGTACATAAGTAATGCCACACTGGGAAAAGACCAAGGATCCATCAAGCCCAGCATCCTGTCCCCGACAGCGGCCAATCCAGGCCAAGGGCACCTGGCAAGCTTCCCAAACGTACAAACATTCTATACATGTTATTCCTGGAATTGTGGATTTTTCCCAAGTCCATTTAGTAGTGGTTTATGGACTTGTCCTTTAGGAAACCGTCTAACCCCTTTTTAAACTCTGCCAAGCTAACCGCCTTCACCACGTTCTCCGGCAACGAATTCCAGAGTTTAATTATGCGTTGGCTGAAGAAAAATTTTCTCCGATATGTTTTAAATTTGCTACACTGTAGTTTCATCGCATGCCCCCTAGTCCTAGTATTTTTGGAAAGCGTGAACAGATGCTTATCACTGGACCCCACCACAGGTACTCTTTGTACCAGTCTAGCTGGTTCTGGGACACTTCCCTTGAACCCTAAATGACATTTGGGCGGATGGATAGGATACCTACACTTACTATACCCAGGAAACAATCATCAGAAGTAGAAAACTTGAGAAAGCAGTGGTTCCTAAATCTGGCCCTTAAAATCTCTCTAGCAGGTCTGCTTTTCAGGATATGTACAATAAACGTTGGGCCCGATATTCAGCTGTGTTTTGCGGATCACTGCAGGCATCATCCCCGGAAGTTCAATGCTGGGCCATGTCAGGGCTCTGGCATTGAATTTCTGGGTATATAGAGCTGGCAAAACTCAAAGCTGGTTAAGGCCCCTTTTACCAACCTGTGGCAAAAGGGGGGCCTACACCGGATTTGGTGGGTAAAAGGTAGGTATTTCTTTTTTTGGAGGAAATGGTCTTGAGGCAAGTGAAGCACTTGCTGCGCGGCCATTTCTGGGGGGGAGCTCTTACTGCCACACATTGAGGTGGTGGTAAGGGCTCCTGCGTTGACCCGGCTGATAACCGAGCAGCACACGGCACTGCCCGTTTACTGCCAGGTACATACCGATGGGTGGGAACTACCGCCAGGCTGCTGAAGTAGCCCAGTGGTACTTCCTTTTTAGCGAGCAGTAAGCCCGCATTGGGCTTACCGCCGCTTTGTAAAAGGGGCCCTCAGCGTGATAGCACTAACCGGCTACGGTGAACCACATAAACATAGGACTGCCTTTTATGTGCTCCTATTTATGCTGTTACCTTAGCCGGATAAGTAGTGAATATCGGCACTTAACCAACTACCCCCCCCCCCCCAATTACTAAGCTGCGCTAGTGGCTGCCATGCAGTGGCGTAGGAAGGGGGGGTGGGGGGGGCGGTCCGCCCAGGATGCACGCTGCTGGGGGTGTCGGCTCCGCGCTGGTGCACTGCCCTCTCTGCCCCGGAACAGGTTACTTCCTGTTCCGGGACAGAGAGAGCAGTGAACCAGCGCGGAGCCGACACACCCCAGCTACGTGCAGTCGGGGCGGATCGGCCCTCCCGCCCGTCCCTCGCCGCAGGTATGCGCTCCGGGGGGGGTGCGCTCCAGCGGGAGGAGGGTGCGCCGTGCTGGACCCGGGGGGGGGGGGTGTGCAGCGGCGACCCGCCCCGGGTGTCAGCTCCCCTCGCTACAGCTCTGCTGCCGTGCGCTAATGTCTATACAGCCCATTTACTTTGAATGGGCAGTTGGCACTGCCGCATAGCAGCCGCTAGCATGGCTTGGTCAACGGGGAGGGGGGGGGCAAGTGTTAACTCCATCCCTGGAATGCCTCCAAAATAACAGGTTTTACTTTGGGTTCTAACTGGATTGGTTAGCCCCAGAAATGGGGCTTAAATTGCCAGGAGCCATTTCTGGCCAGGTAAATCACTTTGAATGTTGATCCCATTATTTATCTGTCCCACATATATTTATTTAGATTTTGCTCACACCTTTTACAGTACTAGCTCAAGGTGAGTTACATTCAGGTACTCTGGATATTTCTCTGTCCTAAGAGGGGATTTGAACCGGCCACCTCTGGATTGCAAAACCAGTGCTCTAACCACTAGGCCACTCCTCCACCCTGTATAGAATTCAATTTGAAATTTTGTTGTATATCACAGGGCCCTCCATACAGGTCTGCCATCTTAGTTGTATAATTCCTTGATGATTCCGTCTGTTCACGACATGGCGACTTGCTCTCACTCCATTCATTGGCTGTTGCCTAATTAGAAAGCTCATGCCGCTCAGCTTTTTACTTCCTGGCACCCGCTGTTCGGAATCTCATCCCTACCTATCTTTGGTAAGAAATATCATGCCCGAAGTTTAAAGTTGCTCTTAAAACACACTTTTTCACTCTGACTTTTGATGATTGTTAGGTTGCCTCTGGGCTCAGTGAATTAGTTTTGGCAACAGCCCATGCTTCTATTCTTCCACTCTGTCCCTCTCTTTTCATTTCTTATTATTTATCTATAGTGTATTGTAAACTGCTTTAATAGGGTTGCAATAAAGTAAACTAGACCTTCATGAGCTGTGGAGACAAATACTGGGTCTGTGGTCCAGGTTCATTCGCATATTGATCTGTTGGAGGATTCAGAAAGAAAATAATGGGACCCATTATTGAAAACCTTACAGGGCTGATATTTAAAACTAGTAAAAGAAGCCCGTTTCAGAGCAAATGAAACGGGCGCTAGCAAGGTTTTCGTCGCCAACACCCCCCTTCCTCCCTGGCCAACCCCTTCGTTGTTCTGGCATTGCTCTGCCCCCAACGTCATGATGTTTGATGCGAGGGCGGGGCCCAGAGCGATTTCCCACCCCCCCCCCCGCCTCCCTCCCTGCCAACCCCTTCGTTATCCTTCCATTGCTCAGCCCCCAACGTCATGACATTTGACGCAAGGGCGGGGCCCGGAGCGATTTCCCACCCGCCTCCCTCCCTGCCAACCCCTTCGTTGTTCTGCCATTGCTCCGCCCTCGAGGGCTGGGCCCGGAGCGATTTTGGTGGCTTCACCACCACGAACCTTCGAACCTTTTTGAAGGAAGTCGGAGCTTGGCTTCACTGACGTCAGTGTCCTCAGAACGTTGAGGGTGAGTTTTATTATAGTAGATGAGATAACCAGGTGGGGGGGGGGGGGGGGGGGGTTAGATAATGCTGCTGAAAATCCAGGCAGACTTCCGGGGCAGTCTGCAGGTGCAGCCAGACTTACCTGGTCAATGACGACTTTCAGTCCACTAACTGGGTAAGTTCCTGGATAAAGTTAGGACGGCAAAAAAAAAAATCTATCCTATCTTTATCCAGGTAGTTATGCAAGTACCGATCTGAATATTGGCTGGTATCCAGATAACTTCTGGAGGCCACAGATGACCCTGATGTTCAATGCTGATGGCCAGATTAGGCCATGTATTGAACATCTGGGGCAGTGTAACTCAACAGAACATTCATCATGGCTTGAGATGAATTCATGGCAATAAGAAAGGAATATATTATTATTACATTTGTACCCTGCGCTTTCTCACTCAAAGCAGGTTCAATGCGGCGTACACAGTAATAGGGATTACAGAGTATTGATAGAGAAATATAAGTTAGATGTAATAGAATAATGGAAGAGGCATGTAGGTAGAGAAGGGCATGGTCCGCCTTTTTTATTAATGGGTCTGTTATGTGATTGGCTAATGGCTATCCTTTGACAAAGTAAATGGATCTCTGTAATATAAATCGCACTGGCATTTTTTGCCAGTTAAAGTCTGTTGGAGTTTAGTGAGCAGTGGTCATGACAAAGGATATTTACCCCTGACGCAGCTTTAGCGAAATGGGGATTCCCTGTTGGGTATCGAGGACCCTCTGGTTGCAGATATGAAGATATGCAGTGTGAAGACAGTGTGAGATAAGTGGATTGTAATTATGCAAGTTCAAGAACATTTCAGTTTTATTTCTACACTGACGTATTAAAGATATTGACTGTTCACCTTACTATTACCACTACTTATCATTTCTACTAGACGCACGCACCCCTCCCAAACCTCAGGGTTTCATTACTAAGTTGCTGTAATTGGAAAAAAAATGTTAGTCTATTCCCTTCTAGTATTTATTGACTTCCAAAGGTTGTTTGCAGAAATGTATTTTCATAATCTCATGTACGTCACTACATCTCAGTATTAGGAGAGGCAATGAAAACAAACACAGGAGCTGATAGTCTATCGGGAGCAGAGACTTACACTAATGTACCCTGGAGGATTCAGAGAGCTGAGGCTGGAAAAGGTTTGGCGTGTCAGTGCTTTATTTTATTTTTTATTTTTATTTTTTTCTGGTTTGTGGCACCTTTCATTAGACAAAATGAAGAATTACCCAAAGACATTCTACGTGAGCTTTGAATACCACATGGGTACTTTTTTTTTTTTTTGATGGACTCAGCAGTTTTCTCTGTTTCGTTTATATTAACTACAAATGACAGTCTGTAACTACCCGTGGATTTCCCCTCTCTACTATATTCCCTTCCCTCCCCCCACAGCACATCTAGTCTGTGTTGTTGCACGGATTGGTCCTGAGCTGCCATTATAGGTCCTGGATCTGGCCAATAGGTGTCACCCTTGAGCGATACTGACTCTCCCTCCTCTCCCACCATTCCTAGCCCCTGCCAACCTGGGCAATGAGAAACTTAGGGGTCCTTTTACAAAGCCACGGTAAAAAGTGGCCTGTGGTAGTGTGAGCTGGGAAAAAAGACCATTTGGGCCGGGAAATGACTGCGCCAAAAAATTAAAACTAGTGTGTCCCTATTTACAGCTTGAGCCGTTATTGCCAGCCATTGACTTAGCAGTAAAGGCTCATGTGCTGAGAGAGAGAAAGAGAGAGAACAATGCATGCAACTTAATTGGCTTAACAAGCTAATTAGCATTGATAACAGCACTTAACAAGCAATAATGAGCACTAGTTAGCAATAATTATAATTTACACGCACAATTCATTAGGTGTATTCTATAACAGTGCACCTAACTTCTAATGTGTGCAGGCATGGTTATAGGCGGGGAAATGGGCATTTCATGGGTATTCTGAAATCTATGCACATAGTTACAGAATATGGCCCAGTGCATGTAAATGTACACCAGGGGCGTAGCCAGACCTTGGCGGGAGGGGGGGTCCAAAGCCCGAGGTGGGGGGGGCACAGTTTAGCTCGCCTCCCCCAGCCGCCGACCCCCCATGCCACTTTCAACCCCCCTGCTGCTGCCACCCCCCTCCACTTTCGACCACCCCCTCCCGCCTCCGACCTTCCCCCATCGCCGCAAAGTATCTTTGCTGGCCGGGGTCCCCAACCCCCGCCAACTGAAATCTTCTTCAGTGCCGGTCTCCGGCGCCTTCGCTGATCTGTTTCTGACTCCTGACGTCCTGCATGGATGTCCTGCATGGGGCTACATGCAGGAAATCACACAGGACGTGAGGAGTCAGGACTGACAGAAACAGATCAGCGAAGGCGCCGGAGACCGGCACTGAAGAAAATTTCAGCTGGCGGGGGTTGGGGACCCCCACCAGCAAAGGTACCTGGCGGTGGCGGGGGAGGGTCAGCGGTGGCAGAAGGGTGGATCCAAAGTGAACTAATGTGCAGAGGCAAAAAGGGGCGTGGCTATGGATAGGGACATGGGTGTTTCATGAGCATTCCAAAATTTAGGCATCTAGTTATAGGTAAGAGGATGTGACCCAGAACAGCACCAATGCATTCGGATCCCGAACTGCAGTTGTAGACATTTTGAAGTGAGATTACACCCAGCAATGGGTCATCCTTTTTCATCTCAAGCGTGTCAATGATGTTTTGAAGGAAGCACATCAAATTTTGGGACTGCTTGTCAGTGAACTCTGTGTCAAAGTCATGCAAAAAATGAAATGAACCGTTTCCAGTTTTGACCATGTCAGTGCAGTATTAGAAACATAAGTATATAAGTATTGCCATACTGGGACAGACCGATGGTCCATCAAGTCCAGCATCCTGTTTCCAACAGTGGCCAATCCAGGTCACAAGTACCTGGCAAGATCCCAAAACGGTACAATACATTTTATGCTGCTTATCCAAGTCCATTTTAATAATGACTTATGAACTTTTCTTTGAGGAAGCTATCCAAACCTTTTTTAAAACCGCGCTAAGCTAACTGCTTTTACTATATTCAGAACTATCATTGAGAAGAATGATTGCACTTGTCAGGTGACTGAATGCTTCAGCTTTCCAGGGCGTACAATTATGACCTGGAAGACAAGACTTGTTAAATCATACTGAGTCATGAAGTCCTAAAAGGCTTGGTGACAATGTACTGTGGAGTCCTATTTTTGATGCCTCTGCCTTCATTCCCTAGACATACCAAGTCCATAGATAGATGAAATTCTTTGTCCCAGAAAGTCTTTCTTTTCTGGAATATTGTGGGGCTGACAAAACAGGATGATAGCTGTAACCACACTGGTCCTTCAGATTTGCTAAGAATTTATGGTAATACAATTAAACCTTAGCATTGTAAAGTGGTTGACAGAGAAAAAGACATCAATAACAGATCATAGCAGGGGAAACAGCCAAGAGAAATATAGCCAAAGACCTCAGTCAATTTGTGCAATGTTCGTGAAATACTTTCCTTCTTGCATTGACGGTGATCCTTGAAACCTTATGTCTCAGGTGTATAAAGTGCAACATGCCTCTGTTGTGCTACTTCAGACTGAAATGGATTCGCCTCTGAAAGTTTCTCTTTTATAAAATTTACTGGTAGCCAACTAGGTCCCAAGTAGAGAGCTGCACGGGGACGGGGTTTGCGGGAATCCCGCGGAACCCCGCGGGATTCCCACGGGGACTGAGGCAGTTCCTGTGGGGTTCCCACGGGGATGGAAGCAGTTCTGTGGGGTTCCCGCGGGGACGGAGGCAGTTCCTGCGGGGTTCCCGCGGGGATGGAAGCAGTTCTGGGGGCTTCCCTTGGAAGTGTATGCTGCACTTGCACCAGCCTCTCATCTACCGAATACCAAGTTCTTTGAGTGCTGTCTCCTCCTCTTCCTCTTCTTCCTTGCTTTAACAGCATAAATGTGGAAAGTCTTCCATTAAGGAGGTGGTAGAGTCACAAATGATGACGGAATTCAAAAAGGCGTGGGATGAACACAGAGGATCTCTAATTAGAAAACGGAAGTTATATAAAAGCTAACCTTAAATGGCTGCATGTATGTGGATGTGTCAAGTCACGCTTAGATGGCGACTCTGGCTGTGATGAACTAGGGCTGATACCTGGCAGACTTGTATGGTCTGTGTCTCATACTTGGCAATCTGGTTTAGGATGGGCTGGAAAGGGCTTAGACAGCAACTTCAGTGGCTGGAACATGAGGACAGTGCTGGACAGACTTTTACGGTCTGTGTCCCACAAATGAGAACATGGCTGGAGTGGGCTTCGATGGCAACTCCAGCAGTTGGAACATAAGGATGGGGCCAGATAGACTTCTGTGGTCTTTGTTCCAGAAACACGAAAGAAAGACCATAATCAAGTATATAATATCACACTCGTTGATTTAATGATGAATTGATCATGAGTGTGACTATTGGGCAGAGTGGATGGACCGTTCAGGTCTATTTGCTGTCACTTACTATGTTACTATTAATCCTCTTTGCTCCCAGACTGGTGCAAAGACCTCAGCTCTGACACAGGCACGAGAATCAGATGTCACCTGACCTACTGGCATGTGCATGTGGCGACCTCTCAGCACACACTGCCAGTGAATCCGAGACAAATCTTACATGTGCTCACCAGAGTGTTCCAAGTTCCAACTTCCGTTCCTTCCTTGCCTACAGTGCTGTGGCTCAAATCCAGAGAGAGACTGAGGGAACTGACTGGAATTTTCTTTTATGTACCATTAAATTCTTACGGGGATGGGTGGGGATGGGTTAAATTCTTGCGGGGATGGGTGGGGACGGGTTGGGATGGTTTAAATTTTTGCGGGGATGGGTGGGGATGGGTAAGATTCCAGTGGGGACGGGTAAGATTCCAACAGGGACGGGCGGGGATGGGTAAGATTTCTGTCCCCGTGCAACTCTCTAGTCCCAAGTCATATATGCTGGTGTTTGAAAGGACTTTAGACAAACTTTGAAAGGAGCCAGGGAGGGAGAGATCTTCCTTTTCCATAACAATATATTAGATGGAAGGAACTTAAGAACAGAAAGAGGGTTACTGTTGTTCTGTATTTTGGCATATATAGGTACCCCATCAAGGGTATCTTTGAAAAAGAGCTCAACATTTTCATTAATTTACATAAGGGAACAGATTTAATGAGCTTCTTCCTATAGGCAAAGAATGGAAGATAAACTTTAGAAAGTAGTCCATAAATGAGTCATTATTCAAAGTGAAGTACAAATCAGTGGAGAAGGCATGCAGAGCATGGCTGGAAGTTATGGTACAGTAAATCAGTGCAATCTAGACTGCAGCTATTAGAGGGGATTCATCTCTCTTCTGCCTCAATCACATGTAGAAACTTCACTTCTACAGCATAGAAACTTCCTCCCATTGGCTATACACTACCCCAAATCTCTGCTGTTAGTTACAATGGAAGCAGACCGGCAGGGCAGGCTCGATCACACAAGGGGAGGTGGAGGAGGCAGGTACTACTAGAACTGCAGATAGAGGTTTTAAACTCAGAAAAATGCCCAGATATATTACTTATCCTTTTACCTTCTGCATAAGTGCCAGCTTCACTCCGGACCGCCCACAAAATGGCCGACTTTGTGTATGGTGGTTAATGCTGCTGAGTCTCAGTGGATTGCTGCCCCACACAAGTGATTTTAACCTGCCAGGAGCCTCTGCTGCCTGGTTAAATTGCTTTGACTATCAACCCCCTTTTGGTATTATTTTTCCAGCTGTTTTTTTTCACCAGCTTTATACTCATTGGCTATTGCCACCGTCTATAAACCATACATTTTTCTTTTCGGTGATCATGATGTTAAAAGTGTTGTGCTCCAACTGTCAGTTTGTATTTTAAAGTCCCATAATAGCTTGACCTTCTCATTTTCTAAACCTTTTTAGTGGTGTGACTTCAATACTTATTTGCTGCAGTTAAATCTTAGCTTTTGCAGAGATTCCAGTGGATTAATTCAGCCACTCTATCGTGACACTGTTTATCGTCAGTTTGGGCTATTTTGCTAAAGAAACTGATTACCAGTAGATGGTCTACCGTTTGGCTTTTTTCATATTCCGCACTTGCTGTCAGTCAACATTTGTTTTCATTCTTAGCTTCCGTGGAGGGGCATAATTGAACAAAAACGTCTATCTCCATGGGCGTTTATCTCCGAGAACGGGTCCGTGAAGGGGCTGACCGAACCGTATTTTCAAAAAAAATAGACGTCCATGTTTTATTCGACAATTTGTGAGCTGGGCATTTTTGTTTTTCAGTGATAATGGAAAATGAAAGCGCCCAGCTCAAAAACGAATAAATCCAAGGCATTTGTTCGTGGGAGGGGCCAGGAGTCATAGTGCATTGGTCCCCCTCACATGCCAGGACACCAACCGGGCACCCTAGGGGGCACTTTTACAAAAACAAAAAAAAAGGTAAAAGAGCTCCCAGGTGCATAGCACCCTTCCCTTGGGTGTTGAGCCCCCCAAATCCCCCTCAAAACCCACCGCCCACAAGTCTACACCATTACTATAGCCCTAAGGGGTGAAGGGGGGCACCTACATGTGGGTACAGTGGGTTTGGGGGGCGGTTTGGAGGGCTCCCATTTACCAGCACAAGTGTAACAGGTGGGGGGATGGGCCTGGGTCCACCTGCCTGAAGTCCACTGCACCCCCTAATAACTGCTCCAGTGACCTGCATACTGCTGCCAGGGAGGTGGGTATGACATTTGAGGGTGAAAATAAAAAGTTGTGAAATGGCATATTTTGTGGTGGGAGGGGGTTTGTGACCACTGGGGGAGTCAGGGGAGGTCATCCCCGATTCCCTCCAGTGGTCATCTGGTCATTTAGGGCACTTTTTGGGGCCTTATTCGTGGAAAAACAGGGTCCAGGAAAAGTGCCCTAAATTCTCGCTAAAAACACATATTTGTCTTCCATTATCGGCGTAAGGCGCCCATCTCTGATCGGCCGATAACCACGCCCCAGTTCCGCCTTCACCACGCCTTCGACACGCCCCCCATCAACTTTGTCCGCATCCGCGACGGAGTGCAGTTGAAAACATCCAAATTCGGCTTTCGATTATACTGCTTTATTCGTTTTTGTGAGATAAACGTCTATCTCCCGATTTGGGTCGCAATATAGGCGTTTTTCTTTTTCAATTATAAGCTGGATAGTGTTTTCTTTGTATTGCCTGTTCTTGGGTTGCTAAAATCATTCCTTCGGTTTCTATTTTTGACTGTCCCAATTTTCTGCCATTGCCCGATAGGTTGGTGTCACATTTTTCATCAAGATCTTTTACGTATTGGCCACACAGTGGCTTGTCTTTCCAGTCGTTCAATCTGTGTTCCATTTCTTGCTTTTTCTAATATAGTCATTCAGGCCGTGGCTTTTATTATGTTTTGTTGGGTTGGACTATGTTTATGGAAGATAGTTTACAAAAACAACATAACAAAATGCGCTATAACACATTAAACTGCAACGGGCTAAATATTCCTCCATACATCAAGCGACAACAATGAAGTTATTGTCATCTAAACAGAAGTCAGGACGTGGTTGGAATGTGCTTTCGTTCTAAATGACACAAAAACACCAACGATAATTCCTGTTCGTTTTGTGTCTTTGTGTTGTATCCCATCCAAAATGATACAAAGAAATAATGAAATGTTGGTTTTGTTGTTTTGGGAAGCACTGTCTTAATGCGTATTATTTTACTTCAAATCCCATTTTGTGTAACGGGCACTGTTTATTAAATGCGTGTTACAGCACTAGCGTACTTCAGTAACTCTAACCCTGTGGAAGCAAATCTCTAAAGTGGGTGATAACATTTACGGGCCTACTACATATGTACATGAATAGAATAATGGCATATACACGCTTACGAGTGCGCATATATGCATAAATCCCCAAAATCCACCCCAGTGTTATTCTCTAAGGGCTAGCACCTGAAAAATCTGAGGGGTAAAAAATTATACCTAGGCATATTCTCTAAAATACACATAAATTTTATAGACTGGGCTTAAATTTCCACACGGTATATAGAATACTACTACTTATCATTTCTAAAGCGCTACTAGACGTACGCAGCGCTGTACACTTGAACATGAAGAGACAGTCCCTGCTCGACAGAGCTTACAATCTAATTAGGACAGACAGAACAAACAAGAGATAAGGGAATATTAAAGTGAGGATGATAAAATAAGGGTTCTGAACAAAGTGAATAAGGGTTAGGCGTTAAAAGCAGTATCAAAAAGGTGGGCTTTTAGTTTAGATTTGAAGACAGCCAGAGATGGAGCTTGACGTACCGGCTCAGGAAGTCTATTCCAGGCATATGGTGCAGCAAGATAAAAGGAACGGAGTCTGGAGTTAGCAGTGGAGGAGAAGGGTGCAGATAAGAGAGATTTACCCAGTGAATGGAGTTCCCGGGGAAGAATGTAGGGAGAGATGAGGGTGGAGAGCTACTGAGGAGCTGCAGAGTGAATGCACTTATAGGTCAATAAGAGGAGTTTGAACTGTATGTGGAAACGGATAGGAAGCCAATGAAGTGACTTGAGGAGAGGGCTAATATGAGCATAACGACACTGGCGGAATATTAGTCGTGCAGCAGAATTTTGAACAGATTGAAGAGGAGAGAGATGGCTAAGTGGGAGACCTGTGAGAAGCAAGTTGCAATAGTCTAAGCGAGAGGTGATAAGAGTGTGGATGAGGGTTCTGGTAGTGTGCTCAGAAAGGAAAGGGCGCCTTTCCTCGTGACCAAATTTGGTCATGTCCATTTATGCCTAGTTTCTGGCCTGGTCCCTGGATCCAGAGTTACCTGCACAGTCTCTAGCAGGCACACAAGGCCAGGTCAAAACACAGACTCTTCAGGGTTCCAAGCTGAACTTGGTCGACCTGATTGTAGTGGTTGCAGTTTCTCAACTTCAGGCCGAAGGCACCTGTAGTGGCTATTGCTGCTCATAGGCATTGTTACAGGGGTGCAAGGGGGGCAAATACCTCCCCCCAGAAATCTTAGTTACCCCCCCCCCCTTTGCCACCACAATTTCCTTACCCAAATGGTTCAACATCTTCTACCCACCCTACCTCCCAGGTCTGGCAGTTCTCTCCCTCTTCCACCCCCCCTCCATGTAGTCCAGTAACTCTACTCCCTTCTTCCTTCTTCCCCCCCCCCCCCTCGGTCAGTCTCCAACCTTCGGCTACAATGTCGGCAGCGTCAGCCACTGAAGCAGACCACTGCCGACAACTCCAGAAGTGATCTTTGTGCCGCATCCCACCTCTGCGGGAACAGGAAGTTGTGTCAGATGAGGTGGGACTAGGGAGGCAGCACAGAGATCACTTCTGGAGCTGGCCGGCACTGGTCTGCTTCAGTGGCTGATGTTGCCAACAATGTAGCTGAAGGTTGGCGGGGAAGAGGGTAAAAAGAAGGGAATAGAGAGTTACTGGACTGGGAGGAGAGGGCTGAAGGTGGGAGGAGGAGGAGGAAGGGAATAGAGAGTTACCAGGCCACATGGGGCAGGAAGAGGGAATAGAAAGATGCCGTGTCTGCAGGGGGGTAGGGGGATGGATGGAATAGAAACAGAGATGCCTAACCACAGTGATAGTGAGGGGGAGAGATGGATGGGGCAGAAGGACTTGGAGAGAATGAGAGACTCAGGAGGTTCAGAATTTCCCTGGTATTTTACAAAAGGCTCAGTTTCTTTTAGGACTCTCATTAGCCCAATATGCTCCTGGTTTAAAGACCATTCTAAGGTAGTATAGCGAGGAGGTGCATCATTCTCCTATAGCATTCCCTGCTGAACTGTTGAAAATCTGGTCAGATCACTCAGCAATATTCAGACAGTGTCAGGGTGGTCTGGGCAGTATTACATAATAGCACACAGACAAATGCATGCGCAAATCTCGATTGGTGCCAATTAACATCCAATTATTGACTTAATTGCTCGTTAACCTATTAAGTGTTGCACGCATCTCAGGATTGTGCGCAAATATCACCTTGCAACTGTGAGTTACCTTTATAGAATCTGGGGGCCAGTGCTGAATATCTAGATATAGAAAGTCTATGGAGGCCATCATTAAAAAAAAAAACAAACAAAAAAACTCCACTTCCTGTGGCCTCAATATTGACCTGTATACGTTTTCCACAAGTCAAGTTAATTGGAGCACCCTATAACAGTCTCTGAGTGTTTGTGGTGAAGATGAGAATCTACACCTGGGCCTTGAAGGGAAATTCCTTCCCCCCTTCAGAGAGAACCTGCAGTCATTGCACAATGGCGACACCTAGAGGCTGAGTCTAGGACTATGTTAGCTGAGCACGGGAGCAGTGGCTTATGGCCCTAGCTGTGGATTCTTGCTGCTTGAAGAGTGCTGATTTGGGAAGGGTCTATACAATTTAAGGAAAAAGAATCTTCGGTAATTATGAATAAAAGCTTTGGGCCTTAGTTCCAAATGAGCTGAAAGCCTAAAGCAACAAAAGAAAACTGCTTGGCAAAAGAACTCAAAACATATAGATCACCACCTCCGTTTCTTATTGGTCGAGCATGCATTTTGGGGGACAAACCCTCTGTTGATGAACTAGCAAACTTATAATTTCGCGCTAATACTAAAGAGTCTTTCTCCTGCAAGATAAGCCATGAGCAGGAATTAAGATCTATCAGAACAAGTACTTATCACTTTGTACTGTAGGAACGTTATAATTTCTGTTTCCTAGCCTAAAGCCTGCTCGCTTCTCTGTGTTTTCCAGAGCCACTGGAGGAACGACTGAGCAGACTTGCTTAGTAACATTACTTTCCTGAAGTGCTTTGTCTGACAGGAGCTGGGTGCTTTCAAGGTATTAAAGGAGGGGCTATTTTGCTTTCCCATCCTCAGGCAACACAATGCACTCAACGCTAAAAAGCAAAACCAGATAGGATTGGTATTTGTTGGGACTTTCTAGAGAAATTTCACCTTTGCAACTCTGCGTATATAAACAAATAAACCAGAAACCCTAAAATAGCCATTACAGTCATTGCGGACGACTGAAAAGTGACTGACCACTGACCTCTTCTTATCTAGGTTACATTGTGAAACAGCAACATTCTTTTTCACTTGTTTTTAAAATGTACTATTTATTGGCTAAAACCCTTGTTACAGTTATGACAGGGAACAGGGCTATGTGCTTAGGGCAGGATTAACCCTTTGGTGAGCCTGGGTAATCACATTGGGCCCCCAGAGTAATATATTTTACTCACACCTTTTTTTCAGTTGTAGCTCAAGGTGAGTCACGTTCAGGTACACTGGGTATTTCCCTGTCCTTTGGAGGGCTCACAACCTAATTATGTACCTGAGGCAATGGAGGGTTAAGTGACTTGCCCAAGATCACAAGGAGCAGCAGTGGGATGTGAACTGGCCACCTCTGGATGTCAAGACTGGTGCTCTACCCACAACAAAGAGAGTCCAAATCTCCCGTTAAAAAAACACAAGAAAACAACAAAAACGGAAGATGTCCAGAAAGACCAAACTCAAATCACAGATGTAAAAAAGCCCAATTCGTTTATTAAGACCCTACACAGTCCGTGTTTCGGCCAAAGAGGCCTTCTTCAGGGGTCTACAAATTGGCATATACAGATATTCTTCCAAAGGTTCACACAAATTGAGACAAATCTCCTGGTACTATCCAAGCGAAGCGTGAACCCTAAAGTCAAATAAAAAAAGACTGGTGCTTTAACCACTAGGCCACCCCTGCATAGTTCTGACTGCACAAGAAAACTGGGAGAGGTGGAAGCAGAACATAAGAAGAGGGGGGAGGAGAAGAGAATGGCAGACCAGTTTGGGAAATGGTGGCTCAGCCACTCCCACCCTCCCCCTCCCCATTTGACTTAACCAGGCAAACATGCCCTGGGAGCCATTGAATTAGTATATCAGAGAGGGCCCCTTCTAAGCATTTCAGCTCTAGGCATATGCTTAGTTTGCCTATGCCTTAATCCTGCCTTGTATCGTGCCCACTAAACCTAACTTATTATCACAAGTTTGTGTTAGAACAAAGAGTTTATTTTTACAACACACTTTCAGGCCTGGAAAAAACTCTTTTCAGCTAAAATTGGAAAGGTGGGTTTAGAAATATAAACAGTACAAGGATGCTGACAAAGTGGCCAGGAGGAATCTGTTACAAAATCTGACTGTGGATTTCACGGCTAAGTTCAAGGGTAGCAAAACACCTTTTTGGTTGGAGTGGCCAAACAAACCAATCTCCAGCCCCATCCCAAGGCTCGTTACTGATGCTGCATTGCCTGTCCTGTTCTCACTTGCGCCATGCATGCTAGTTTTACTAAAAGGAGTGTGCACGGTGTGACTGAGAAGAGCAGGATAGGCATTGCAGCAAGACCAGTGCGGGACAAACACTTCAGCTAGTGGGGGTTGGGGACTCCCACCAGCCAAACTGGGGACCCCAGAGCCAATTGGGGGGGGGGGGCCCAGGCTCCCATGACCCTTTTGTAGCTACGCCACTGATTGTAACCACAGAAAGGCAGTATATTAAATCCTATCTCCTTTCACCCTTTTCCTACCTACTTCCTAAGAGTCTGGGGGAAATGCCATGTCTATTAGGTTATGAAGGATGTCTGCACTTGTGAAAGAAACCCTTTTCTGTGCGACCAGATTTCTTTCTTATCTTCTGAACGCCAAGATTATCTTAATTTAATTTAATTTACTTTCGTAATTTTTATTCTGTTTTTATCATTCCAGTTCCGAGTGGATCACATATGCTTTGAAATGGTAAAATAAAAATGAGGCCTAGCAGTAGATCCACAAAGCACTGTCTGACTCATTTAAACCTATCTGTTCGAATGATATGTCCATATTGATAAATTACAGAAGACAGTTCTATGATGTGAATGAGTCTCTTTACTTCCTTCCTGCTGAAAATGCATTCCAAGAAATGGTAACAAGCTCCCAGCTCTCATGAATGTCCAATCAATACCCTTTATGACATCATAATAAATTGAACCAATCAGGTCTGGTGTGGATGAGGTAATTTGTAACACAGTTCAGAATATGGTTATTTGTAGAGGATATTGCAGTCCTAAACTGTGTATGGGAGTGAGAGGCTGGGGGGAGCTGTATAAGGACTTAATACTACAAACTGTTAGTCCATGTGCAGTAGGTTGGGTGCTATTAATTTTGTGTTGGACAAACAGCACAGCACTTTCCAAGGTGTGACCTTCTTTTAAGTTACAGCATCCCCATGTGAACGAGTAAGGACACCCCAGTCATTTTCCACTTTATTGTGGATTATATATTGCCTTTTGTGACAGGAACAATACCAGATGTTATCACTCTTTCTCAGCAGCAGCTTTGCAGAACTGGTTTGGCTGGATATGGAAATAAGGAGGAGAGGCGGAAAAAAAAAAATCCCCCAAGCCATTGTTCAGAAGAACCCACAGACTAATATTTTACTAGCCTTCGCTACTGCAGTCTGAATGACAAACACGCTAGTAGGATTCCAACTAAGTCCTTTTCCGGAGACGGGAGGCGGTAGAACTAGAGGACATGAATTGAGGTTGAAGATGGGGGGGGGGCAGACTCAGGAGTAATGTCAGGAAGTATTTTTTTCACGGAAAGGGTGGTGGATACATGGAATGCCCTCCTGCTTGGAGTAGGGTTACCATATGGCTCCAGAAAAAGAGCCAACACCAACAGAAGGTAACCTCTCCACTGAAGATCAAAGGCCAAGCAAAGAATGGGTGGGGCAAGAAAAAGACCTCTCTCAGATGGTGTTCACAACAAGGTCTTTATTCAAATCCACAGAGGTCTTTTTTCCTCCACCGTTCTTTGCTTGGCACCCAGAAAAAGGAGGACAAATTGAGCCAGTCTGGGTTTTACTTCCATTTTTTTTTTTGTTACATTTGTACCCCGTGCTTTCCCACTCATGGCAGGCTCTATGCAGCAGGCAATGGAGGGTTAAGTGACTTGCCCAGACTCACAAGGAGCAGCCTGTGCCAGGAATTGAACTCAGTTCCTCAGAACCAAAGTCCACCACCCTAACCAGTAGGCCACTCCTCCGCTCCTATGGAAGCAAAACCCGGACTGGATCAATGTGTCCTCCTTTTTCTGGAGTCATATGGTAACCCTAGTTTGGAGGTGGTAGATATGAAAACAGTAATGGAATTTCAAACATGTGTGGGATAAACGCAAAGGAACCCTGTTTAGAAGGAATGGTTCCGCGGAATCAGCGGAGATTGGGTGGCGACGCCGGTAATTGGGAAGCAAAACCAGTTCTACGGTCTATGCCCTGATCGTGACTGAATAAATATGGATTGATGAGTGTAAATTTTAAGGGGCTTCAACGTTAGCTTCAGAACATTTAGTACAAGAACAGTGCTGGGCAGACGTCTACTGTCTGTGCCCAGAGAATGGCAAGGACAAATCAAACTTGGGTATATATATATAAAGTATCACATACCATGTAAAATTAGTTTATCTTGTTGGGCAGACTGGATGGACCATACAGGTTTTCTTTATCTGTTGTCATTTACTATGTTATTATCAGGCTTATTTTCGAAAGAGAAGGACACCCATCTTTCGACACAAATCGCAAGATGGGCATCCTTCTCACAGGGTTGCCCAAATCGGCATAATCGAAAGCCGATTTTGGGCATCCTCAACTGCTTTCCGTCGCGGGGCTGACCAAAGTTCATGGGGACATGTCGGAGGCATAGCGAAGGCGGGACTGGGGCGTGTCTAACACATGGGCGCCCTCGACCGATAATGGAAAAAAGAAAGGCGTCCCTGACAAACACTTGGACGACTTTACCTGGTCCTTTTTTCTTACGGCCAAACCACAAAAATGTGCCCTAAATGACCAGATGACCACAGGAGGGAATCGGGGATGACCTCCCCTTACTCCCTCAGCGGTCACTAACCCCCTCCCATCATCAAAAAAATTTTTTAAAATATTTTTCCAGCCTCTATGCCAGCCTCAAATATCATACCCAGCTCCATGACAGCAGTATGCAGGTCCCTGGAGCAGTTTTAGTGGGTGTAGTGCACTTCAGGCAGGCGGACCCAGGCCCATCCCCCCCTACCTGTTACACTTGTGGTGGTAAATGTGAGCCCTTCAAACCCACCAGAAACCCACTGTACCCACATGTACCCTCTTCACCCCTTAGGGCTATGCTAGTGGTGTACAGTTGTGGGGCGTGGGTTTTGGGGGGGATTTGGGGGGGCTTAGCACACAAGGTAAGGGAGCTATGCACCTGGGAGCAATTTCTGAAGTCCACTGCAGTGCCCCCTTGGATGCCCGGTTGGTGTCTTGGCCAGGGGCGTATCTGGACTCTGGCGGTAGGGGGGGCCACAGCCAGAGGGAGGGGGCACATTTTAGCCCCCCCCTGGCGCCACCGATCCCCCCCCCCCCCGCTATTTCCGGATCCCCCCCTCGCCACCAATGACACTCTTCCACCCCCTCCCGCCGCCGCCAACCCTCCCCCGCTGCTGTCACTTACCTTTGCTGGTGGGGGACCCCAACCCCCCGCCAGCCGAGGTCCTCTCTTCCATGCAGGCTGCGCTGCTGCAAGTTGCAATGCTTCCTGTTCTTCTGAGTCTGACGTCCTGCACGTACAACGCGCAGGATGTCAGACTGAATTCCAAATTCTGAGTCTGACGTTCTGCACGTTGTACGTGCAGGACGTCAGACTCAGAAGAACAGGAAGCGTTGCAACTTGCATCCTGCACAGAAGAGAGGACTTCGTCTGGCGGGGGCTTGGGGTCCCCCGCCAGCAAAGATCGGCGACGGGTTGGTGGCGGGTGGGACGGAGGGGGAGGTGGAGAGGATCTGTGGTAGGGGGGTCCAGAGCGAAATCTGCGGGGGCCCAGGCCCCTGTGGCCCCACGCAGATACTCCCCTGGTCTTGGCATGTCAGGGGGACCAGTGCACTACGAATGCTGACTCCTCCCATGACCAAATGGCTTGGATTTGGTCGTTTCTGAGATGGGCATCCTCGGTTTCCATTATCGCCGAAAATCGGAGACAACCATCTCTAAGGACGACCATCTCTAAGGTCGACCTAAATTTCGCAATTTGGGCGTCCCCGACCGTATTATCGAAACGAAAGATGGACGTCCATCTTGTTTCGATAATACGGGTTTCCCCGCCCCTCCGCCGGGACGTCCTGCGAGGATGTCCTCAGGAAAACTTGGGCGCCCCTATTGATTATGCCCCTCCACGTTACTTAGCTCATGCTCAAGGTCTAAGTTTTGGTAGCCCAGAGTTACTAACAACTTGCCCAGGAGCTTCTATAGACAGTTATTATTTGATATTATTGGCAACCTCCTTTATCCTTTTTTGTTCAAAAATAGTTGGTTCTTTCTTCTTTTACATGTGTGCGGGGGGGGGGGGGGGGCATCCAGTAGTTTCCTCATCTGGGCTTCCAGTTCAAGCCATGAGCCTTCCTTCAGGTTTTTATCTGCCCATTTTAAACTGCCTCCCTGCTTCTGTCTAGCCCTCTCAGGAGCCACAGACCATGGCTTCCTCATGCATCACTGCTCTTGTTGCATGAGGGCTGGGACTTCTCTCCCTCTCAGGGCTATGAAGTCTGCTTTAATGAAGTCCCCTCTCTGACCAGGACAAGGAGATCTGGAAATCAAACCAAGGCACTGCCACCACGGCTTGGCCTCACAAATCTGGTTCTTCTGTTGTTTTGCATATTTACAGTTTTTAGACACATTCTCCCAGATTCTATACAGTGCGCCTAGCGTTCTTTGCCAAAATCCAAGCGTATTCTGTAACAATGGGCATAACTTAATTGGCTTAACAATCCAATCAGTATTGTTAACAGCACTTAACAAGCAACAATGAGCACTAATTGGCGATAATTAGAATTTACACACACAGCTCCTGAAGTGCATTCTGTAGCACACTGCGCCTAAATTTTCATGCGTGCAGGCAAAAAGAGGTGTGGTTATTGACGGGGAAATGGGCATTTTGTGGGCAATCCAAAATGTATTTATTTATTTATAGCATTTATATCCGACATTTTCCCACCCATGGGCAGGCTCAATGTGGCTTACATCAGTCTGAAAGACATACATCAAATGGGCAATAAACAATCAAGTACATTGAAGTTGAAGAGGTTAGGGAGTAATTAGTAACATAGTAACATAGTAGATGACGGCAGAAAAAGACCTGCATGGTCCATGCAATCTGCCCAAGAACTACTACTACTACTATTTAGCATTTCTATAGCGCTACAAGGCGTACGCAGCGCTGCACAAACATAGAAGAAAGACAGTCCCTGCTCAAAGAGCTTACAATCTAATAGACAAAAAATAAGATAAAACTCACATGTGCCATTTTTTGGGTATACCTTACCTTGATTTGTACCTGTCTTTTTCAGGGCACAGACTGTATAAGTCTGCCCAGCACTATCCCCGCCCCCCAACCACCCGCCCCGCCTCCCACCACTGGCAAGAAGGAGAAGGGCAATAGGGTTCAATAAGTCATTATGATAGCTCTGTAGTTATGGATACAAGGAGGGACTTTGGCGTGAGCTTTTCCAAATTGTCTTGAGAAATGTTCTGAAAGTCGGATGATCAAGAGTAGTTTTTACAGATTTAGGTAATCCATTCCACAAATGTGCACTAATATAGGGAAAGGTGGATGCATAAGTGGTCTTATATTTGAGGCCACCGCGTGCTGGGTAATGGAGATTTAAGTACGAACGAGATGATTTGTGAGAATTCCTTAGTGGCAAGTTGATAAGGGTGTCCATATAAGCAGGAGCTTCACCATAGAGGATTTTATGCACCAGGGTGCAAACCTTAAAAATTATTCGGTCCTTGACAGGGAAGCCAGTGCAGTTTTTCACGAAGTGGTCTTGAACTTTCGAATCTCAATTTTCCATAGATCAGTCTAGCAGCTGTATTCTGGGCAGTTTGTAACTTTTTTTGAAGCATTTCTTTACACCCTCCGTATATTCTATTGCAGTAATCAAGTTGGCTTAAAACTAGTGATTGAACTAAATTGTGAAATACTTCTCTAGGGAAATAAGGTTTTATACGTTTTAATTTCCAGAGAGAGAAGAGTACTTTTTTGATGGTGGCGTTTGTTTGCTGCTCTAGCGTTAAGTTTCTATCAACAATTACTCCTAGTATTTTTAGAGTTTCAGAGATTAGTAGGGCAAGCTCAGGAGTGAACAGAGAACAAACGCCCCAGAACCGGGGCAATAACCAAACAGAGGAGGGACGTCGTCAACCTCCTGTGCTTTGTCAGTAGAGCAGGGGGTGTTGTGGCTGGTGGTGCCCACTTTAAAGGCATACTTGGTTTTCCCTGTCCCTGCCTTACCCCATTCCCCCTCCTCCCGGAGTTCCTCTGTGGCTGCCTCATGCATTGTTACAGAATATGGCCCTTTGCACGTAAATCTATACGCCGAGATTTACACCACATTTTCACTGGTGTAAATGGAGGTGTGTAGTTTTAGTCACTAGCGTATCAACGAACTGTATTTATTTACCGCGCCTAAATATAGATGCCACTTATAGAATATGCTTAGGTGGAAATGTTTCCCATGCAAACTGATGCCATATGTAGAATCTGGCCCATTTTGCCCATGTGATCCTGCCTATTCATTCGTCTGAGTGTTTGGCCATGTGATAGGGCATTTGCACAAGCTCTCCTTTTAGCCACCAGTAGGGCACCCACTTTATAAAGCAGTACTGGTTGTGTGCACGACTGGTGCCAAGAATGGGCAGTTGCACACTTAATTCTAGGCGTTAATGTATAAACAGTCTGGTCGATATTCAAAACATTTTAACTGGCCAGAAACAGCCGCTGACCGATTAAATCACTTGATCAGTGCTATCCACTAATTTTTAGCAGCACTTAACTGGTTAGTTCCGCTGAAAATGCCTGGTTAGCGCCCAACTCAAAGCCAGCTATTTTGGGGGTGTTTTGGGCATAGCCGCCGAGAGGGGGGGCAGGGGGGACAAAATTCCCCGGGCCTCCAAGGGGGGCCCAGCGCCGCAGTCCCACCCACCCTCCGTCGTCGACCGTCTGCCACCGGGCCGGGACCCCTGCATTGAAATCACAGCGCCTCTCACCTCCGTGTGAAAGCGCTGCAGGCAGCGGGGCAGCAGATCGCCTCCCTTCAAGCCTCCTTTCCTCCCTGTGTCCTGCCCTCGTCTGATGTAACTTCCTCGAGGGCAGGAAACAGGGAGGGAAGGAGGCCCGAAGGGAAGCGATCTGCTGCCTGCAGCGCTTTCACACGGAGGTGAGAGGTGCTTTGATTTCAATGCAGGGGGCCCGGCCCGGTGGCGGACGGAGGGGGGCGGGTGGAGGGGGAGCGGCGTCGATCTCGGGGGGGGGAGGGGGGAGCGGCCGTGGCGGGGCAATGGCAGGGGCGGGGTAGGTGAGAGGAGGGTAATAAGCATAAATAAGAATGATTGAATATTTTGACACCCAACAAACAGGACTTAATAAGGATCTGGGTTTTCTAACTCATTATAAACCATAAAGCTGTATTTCTCTGTTTATTACCCTCCTCTCACCTACCAACACCCATTCTGTTAGAATATCAATGAAATGCTTTGATGTCCCCATGCATACCCCCATCCTCCCACCCTGTCAGACTGTCATAGTAATGCTTGAATGTTTTCACTTATATACACTGTCAGCTAGCACATTTGCTTATTTCCGATCTGACGAAGAAGGGCAACCTTCGAAAGCTAATCAAGAAATGTATTAAGTTATGTCCAATAAAAAAGGTATCATCTTATTTTCCTTTCCATGTTTTATTTTGTTTGATTTCTATAGATTCTACATGGAATGTTGCTATTCCACTAGCAACATTCCATGTAGAAGTCGGCCCTTGCAGATCACCAATGTGGCCGCGCAGGTTTCTGCTTCTGTGAGTCTGACGTCCTGCACGTACGTGCAGGACGTCAGACTCACAGAAACAGAAGCCTGCGCAGCCTTCTACATGGAATGTTGCTAGTGGAATAGCAACATTCCATGTAGAATCTCCAATAGTAGCAACATTCCATGTAGAATCTCCAATAGTATCTATTTTACTGTCATAGTAATGCTTGAATGTTTTCATTTATATACACTGTCAGCTAGCACATTTGCTTATTTCCGATCTGAGGAAGAAGGGCAACCTTCAAAAGCTAATCAAGAAATGTATTAAGTTATGGCCAATAAAAAAGGTATCATCTTATTTTCTTTTCCATGTTTTATTTTGTTTGATTTCTATAGATTCTACATGGAATGTTGCTATTCCACTAGCAACATTCCATGTAGAAGTCGGCCCTTGTAGATCAGCAATGTGGCCGCGCAGGCTTCTGCTTCTGTGAGTCTGACGTCCTGCACGTACGTGCAGGACGTTAGACTCACAGAAACAGAAGCCTGCGCAGCCTTCTACATGGAATGTTGCTAGTGGAATATTCCACTAGCAACATTCCATGTAGAATCTCCAATAGTATCTATTTTACTGTCATAGTAATGCTTGAATGTTTTCACTTATATACACTGTCAGCTAGCACATTTGCTTATTTCCGATCTGACGAAGAAGGGCAACCTTCGAAAGCTAATCAAGAAATGTATTAAGTTTCCAATAAAAAAGGTATCATTTTATTTTCTTTTCCATGTTTTATTTTGTTTGATTTCTATTGATAATATTTAGTGGGATATATGGTTGTATGGAAAAGATTTCTTGATAATATCCTGGTGATATGGGATGATGATGACTGTGATACACTAGAATCTTTTCATGCACAACTGAACTCTGGACAAGGATGTAGTCCAAGTATCATTTTGGAAACTATGATTCCTATGCTGAACAAGGAATTCAAAACCTCCACCTATAGGAAGCCTACTGAGGTTTGTAAGCATGATAGGAATTACTTGAGTCAGCGTGTCTAACAACCAACCTCCATACCAAGTCCTGTACCCTTAATTTTTTTTTATACAACCAAGATTTATGGCTTTCAAACCTCCTTTCACCAAGCTGAAGACACAAGAGGAATTGTAGGATGGAGCAGCCAGGCTCCTCTGTGCCTGCCATAAACAGAGTTATCAGGACGTTTCCTCATCTTTTGTCTTTGCTACCATCTAGTGGTCAGAAGGAATAATTAGAAAGCCACATCTGTAGAATTTAACCTTTCCATAAAATCACGTTTTGGAGGGAGAAGTCTTCCATCAGTCTTGCATAGAAATGCTGTCCGATGAAAGCCACCTCGCGGTTAAGAGAACTTGGCTTATAAAAGATCTGCCAAACGCTTTCCCTCACACATAGCTACATCTGTTATTGTGTAATGAAAGCAGTGGCCCAAAAAGAGAAGATATGTTATAATAGTCTAACTGAATGTGCTTCAAGTCTTGGACTTGGGTCCTTGGTCCTTGTTAGAGGGTGAGTGATATACCTGCTTGGCAAACTTACAGCTGTGGGGTAATGCACAGTTCCATCTTATTCCTCCCTTTTGTTTATTTGATACACTGTCACAGATACACAGTGACTGTTTTATTGTGATGTGTAGTGTTATGTCTTTTATATATACTAGGAAAACAGGTCTGTTTCAGGAGCAAATGAAACGGGCACTAGCAAGGTTTTCCTCCCCAACCCCCCCTTCTCCCTCCCTCCCTACCGACCCCTTCATCGCCCCCTTCTCCCTCCCTCCCTACCTACCTACGGACCCCTTCGTCTTTCTGACGGCATTGCTCCACATTCCGCACCTGCCTCTTGGATGCACCGAATGCCATTGCTCCGCCCTCGATGTCATGACATTTGATGCGAGGGCGGGGCCCCTAGCCTGGGCGATTTCAGTGGCTTCACCACCATGGTCTTACGAACCGTTCTGGAAGGAAGTGACAGTGACGTCACTGTCCTCAGAACGTTGAGGGTGAGTTTTATTATATAGGATATGTATTTTATCTATTTCAATATTGGCCAGCCGTTTGAACATTTCTGTCGAATAACCAGGTTATAAAAATGAAAATAAATTAAAGGCATACAATAAATAAAAACGCAGTAGGGTATGTTTACTAAAATACAGGGGGGTTAATATTTAGCTGGCGGCAGACAACGTTTTTAAAAATGCTGACCACCACTGCTCAAATTATGCCCAGATAATCAGTTCTGGGCCATGTCTGGGTACCAGTATTAAGTACATAAGTATTACCATACTGGGAAAGACCAAAGGTCCATCGAGCCCAGCATCCTGTTTCCAACAGTGGCCAATCCAGGTCACAAATACCAGGCAAGATCCCAAAAATGTACAAAACGTTTTATACTGCTTATCCCAGAAATAGTGGATTTTCCCCAAGTCCATTTAATAACGGTCTATGGACTTTTTCCTTTAGGAAGCTGTCCAAACCTTTTTTAAACTCCACTAAGCTAACCGCCTTTACCACATTCTCTGGCAACGAATTCCAGAGTTTAATTACACATTGAGTGAAGAAAAATTTTCTCCGATTCGTTTTAAATTTAAATATCTGGATATGTGTGAACAGGCAGCACTTAACTAGATAAGAGCTGATATTCAGCCCTTCATCCCATAAATTAAGCTGGACAAAGATAGTATTATGTGGTCCTATTTGCCTAGTAAAATCTGGTTGAGTGCCGACTGCAACCCTGGCCACCCGCTGTCCAGGTACCTGTCACTGAATATTTTCTCAGGGCCCAGCCAGTGGGGACTTAATCAGCCTCTCCTATCAGGTTAACTCAATTTGAATATGGACACCCAAAAGGTTTTTGTACTTACCTCTTCTTAAGTGCAAAACTTGTGGTAAGTGCAAAGTCTGTGTGGTAAATGCAGGGGGTGTGGCCAACATCTGCCCTGCATCTATGCACAGGGCAGACACTTTTCGGTTCACCTGCAACTCTCTCCCGACTGCCACAGCGGCGTTGTTGACAGAAGTTGGGCTTTAAACCCCTGCTGCAAGCACTCACGGGCCGATGCTCAGAAGCAAACATGGGCGCTAGAGGCCATTAGTGCTAGACTAGTGCCCGCAGTAGTGAGCGCAGAATGCTCGGGCTGTAGCGCAGGAAGCAGTGAGTGCATCAAAGATGAGCACAAATAGAATGCTAAAGTAGTCAACCAGATGTTAACGAGGTCATTTCCTATTCCTTGCCAATGCTCAGAGAACAGCGCACAAAACAAAGCCGCCCTTATCGCTGAAAAAATTACGCCAGCTCGGAGCAGGCATTAGAGTATTGAAGAGAGGATTTCTCATGATTCTTTCTTTAAAATCTGCTGGTTTTTCTTTAATTTGGAAGCAGAAGGAGGCCCGAGCAAGTCCCTAAGTGCCAGTAGTGAGTGTGAGCAAGCCTGAAAGTGAAAGTACACATTGATGCCTGCTTCTAGCATTTAAATATAAGCCTTCCAATTAAAAAAAAAAAAAAAAATTTGAAAAACTTGTATTTAAAGGTGCAGAAAACAGGTACCACGTGTGCTTCACGTCCAGGTTTGCCTGGCGCATGCGCACAGGAGCTGCGCTTACCGTGAAACTCTTCCTCGCATGTGCCAAGAACGTTCCCCCTTGCTTTTACAATGGACATATCATTTGACTATCATTTCCTTTGAGCATTGGTGAGCTAGTTTTCTGTACTGTTGGTTTTACCACGGGAGTTCTGAGCATCGGCCTCTTAGTAGGATATCCAGGCGGCGGGAAGAGTTTCCCACCCCAGCTCTGGACAGCCCAATGTCCACCCACCTGCCCAGTGTGGGTTCTTCCACACCAGTGGCGTAGCCAGACTGCCAATTTTGGGTGGGCCTGAACCCAAAGTGGGTGGGCACAAAATTTTCTCTCTACCCCCCCCCCCCCCCCCCCCCCCCCCCAGCAAAATGTAGTCACACTCAGATGCATTTGTCACACAGGGTAAAGTGCTGCTTTTCAGTGCATCCGATTTCAGACAATTTATTTAATAGCCTAATCCTTTTCAGTGAGCTTTCAGAGGCCAAAACCTCCTGCCTCAGGTCAGTATAATGCTGTTACGGTATCCTCTCCTGACCTAAGGAAGGAAGTATTGGTCTCTGAAACTTTATTAACACCATATTACTTTATCCTAAATTAAAAATAAAATTATTTTCTTTACCTTTGTTGTATGGCCATTTACTTTTTCTCATTGTGTTGCTCCCAGTCTCTAGATTCTGCTTTCCTTCGTTTTCGCTTAACTCTTCTGCCAGGATTTAATTCATTCTTACTATCCATTCTTTAATTTCCTTCATCTACTTATGGCTTTTCATCTTTTTCTCACCCTTGTTCTCCCCATGCCCCTTCCTCTTATTCTCCAATCTTTCACTACTCCCCCTTTCCATGCAGCAGCTCTCCTCTTTCTCTCCCCATCCTTCCAATGTCTCCCCTCTCTCTCCCCATCCTTCCAATAGTCTCCCCTCTTTCTTTCTGCATCCTTCCATCCAGTGTCACCTCTTTCTCCCTACCCTTCCATCCAGCGCCTTCCCTCTTTCTCTCCCCATCCTTCTACCCATCTACCCTCTCTCCTGATCCTTCCATCTAATGTCTCTCTCCCTCCTTCTAACCAGTGTCTATCTCTCTACCCTTTTCTGTTCAGTGTCCCTTCTCTCTCCACATCCTTCCAGTCTCTCCCCTTTTTCTCTGCATCCTTTCATCCATCTCCCCTCTTTCTCTGTCATCCTTCCATCTGTTTTCCCTCTTTCTCTCCCCATCTTTCCATTTTCCCTCTTTCTCTGCCATCCTCCCATCTGTTTTCCCTCTTTCTCTCCCCATCCCTCCATTTTCCCTCTTTCTCCCCATCCTTCCATTTTCCCTCTTTCTCCCCATCCTTCCATTTTCCTTCTTTCTCTGCCATCCTCCCATCTGTTTTCCCTCTTTCTCTCCCCATCCTTCTATTTTCCCTCTTTCTCCCCATCCTTCCATTTTCCCTCTTTCTCCCCATCCTTCCATTTTCCCTCTTTCTCTGCCATCCTCCCATCTGTTTTCCCTCTTTCTCCCCATCCTGCCATGTTTTCCCTCTTTCTCTCCCCATCCTTCCATTTTCCCTCTTTCTCTCCCCATCCTTCTGTTTTCCCTCTTTCTCTCCCCATCCTTCCATTTTCCCTCTTTCTCTGCCATCCTCCCATCTGTTTTCCCTCTTTCTCTCCCCATCCTTCCATTTTCCCTCTTTCTCCCCATCCTTCCATTTTCCTTCTTTCTCTGCCATCCTCCCATCTGTTTTCCCTCTTTCTCTCCCCATCCTTCTATTTTCCCTCTTTCTCCCCATCCTGCCATCCATTTTCCCCTCAACCGATTCAGGCCCACCAGCCCCAGCTCCCATTGCCGGCCACTGCTGCTTTTCCTGATGAGCAGCAGGGCCGGCGCTACAAAAAGAAGAAGCGCTCAGCTGACTGAGCTGAGCGCCAACGCAAACGACGACTCGACGAGAAAAAATGTTTTTTAAAAAATGCGGCACCGCAGGCAGCCTCGAAGCATTGGCTGCTGGCTCTGCAGGCTCCGCCCGTCTCTTACGTCACTGCCCCTGGAGTGAAGCAGGGGCAGTGACTTAAGAGACGGGCGGAGCCTGCAGAGCCAGCAGCCAATGCTTCGAGGCTGCCTGCGGTGCCGCGTTTTTTTAAAAACATTTTTTCTCGTCGAGTCGTCGTTTGCGTTGGCGCTCAGCTCAGTCAGCTGAGCGCTTCTTCTTTTTGTAGCGCCGGCCCTGCTGCTCATCAGGAAAAGCAGCAGTGGCCGGCAATGGGAGCTGAGGCTGGCGCCGGCGCGGGCCTGAAGGAAAAGTGGGTGGGTGGGCCAGAGCTGAAATTGGGTGGGCCTGGGCCCACCCAGGCCCACCCGTAGCTACGCCCCTGTTCCACACATACAGTGCCATGTTACAGGTAGTTCCAAACACCCATGGACACTCTACCTTGTTTACTCAAATAATCAGCCTCCCTGTGGGTAAAAGTCTGCGCTGATCATTTCTGGAGCGTGTGTAACTGTCAGGCAGGAGCTGTTGCTTTGCTTTGACTGTAGTAGTTCTTTACTGCCCCACTAGACTACCTTCTAGCTTGCCTAATGGTTAATCTAGCCTTATAGAGGCTATTTGCCTGTGGAATTGTACTGGTTTTTACTTGCTGAAGTATCATGGGAACTCCCACAGTGTGTGGAAAACTACAGCCTTGACTCATCTGGAAATCAGTGTTCTTGGGTTGGACTCCTTACTCCACCCTTATCTGACCTATGTCCTCAGTACCTTTAAGAAGTCTGGGGAAATCTTTTCCAAAACATCGTAATCATTTTATATGAGCATCGTCTTACCGGCTGAGTTTATAAATAGATCAGGAAGGGTTTTGTCTTTCCCAGGATGGTATTAACTTCCTAAATTTCAGCCTTAGAAAAGCTTGGACGGATTCACTGGAAGCAATTTTAAAAATCACAGTGAACATGACATCACCATCATTTTATTCCTCCCCACCCCACCCCCTCCAATTAATTCACTATAGCACCTACTGGAGATCTCCCTGGTGGAAAGTGGGGCTAGGGTGAGGGGAGAGGGTACAGGAACGATCCCTGGGTGTTCCTGCTACAACGCCCCCCCCCTGCTTCAAAATGTTGGCCTGTCAGGAGTCAGACTGCTAGATAAGGGAACCCCATTAGAGCTCTGAAGCCAAGATTTTGAGACAGGAAGATGCTGAGCCAGGAGCTCCTGCAGATGGCTTCTACTCCCACCACACAATTCACCAAGGAGACCCCTGGTAGGTGTGGGGGGTAGAGCACAAGGGTAGAAAGCACCAGAGTTTCCCCTGAAGCATGGGGCCCAGCTTTGAGGCTCAATGCTCTTAGTAACAACACCTTCTGAGGTGTTACCTTTCCATGAATAAAGCAGCTGTGAGATTTAACACAAGCTGTGTTATTGATTTTACGTAAAAATGATCTGCTTTGCAAGCATTGGCATTCTTCATGGCTCATTAATATTTGACGTGTCGCCATAAAAAAAATCCCATGTCAAGCTGCGTTATTGGCAAATAATGCACCTTATTGCCATACAACATGCAATTGGTAAATATAACACCATAGACACTGGAATGGGGTAGGCCCCATGGGATATGGCCTGCCCAAATGTTTCACCCTTAGATCAGTGGGAGCTTTTTCCTTTGTGCACCATCCGCTGCCTCTGGCAGTATGGGAAACTCCACTGGTATCTGACACCAAGATCCTTCTTCCTGTGGGATAGGCATGATTTCCCCACTAGACTTCATACAAAAAGCCTAAAAATAGTACAGAAAGGGAAAACCTAAGCTAAATGGCTAAAACTCAACATGTAATTAAACTCTGGAATTCGTTGCTAGAAAATGTAGTAAAAGCAGTTAGCTTAGCGGGGTTTTAAAAAAAAAGGTTTGGATGGCTTCCTAAAGGAAAAGTCCATAGATCATTATTAAAATGGACTTGGGGAAAATCCACTGCTTATTTCTAGGATAAGCAGCATAAAATGTATCGTACTTTCTTGGGACCTTGCCAGGTACCTGTGACCTGGCTTGGCCACTGTTGGAAACAGGATACTGGGCTTGATGGACCTTCGGTCTGTCCCAGGATGGCAATACTTATGTACTTATGCACTTATGATGTTTTGTGTTGTTCAAGAGGGTTCAGCTCAGTATAATCTGCTGCCAGAAGAGGGCCACGGTGTTCTGTGATTTTCTTGTGGGGGCTTTAGGCGGATGGGAGAGAAGGGAGGGGAGAAAAGAAGTCCTTTTAACCCTGGATTAAGATCTACAGATGATCCAGACCAGCGGCTGAGACAGAGTGAAACCCCTCTGCACCTTGTTCTGTGACCTCAGGGGGAAACATTTGCTTTTTAATGATCTTTCACGTTGTTTTCCTGTTCTTTAAACACTTATTTTTTGGGTGAAATTACAAGGACAGTACATATTTTGGTGCCACAACATTCTTAAATCTTTTACAAGAAAAAGTCCACATTTTGTAAAACTTTTTGGTAGAAACAAAGGGATGCTTTTTGTTTTGCTGTGCTTGCTGGGAGCCCTCCTGCAGACCCCAGGGACCCTGACAGCAAAAGCAGACGCTGAGCTTATTGGGAAGGATGGTGACCCTTCGGAGATGAATTCCAAAGACATGGAATACAGGGCTTGGGAAACATCCCTTTTTCTAGAATCCACTGCACGGTTTGATATGGAAAGTGTTGGATGGAACACGCAGAATTTCAGAACTGATGACATAGTTCTCTCATCTCCATCCAGGTTGCGGACCAGAGAGAGAGTGAGGAGGGGAGCCAAGGATGATGATTCAGTAGCAATGCAGCAGTTTGCCCCGGCTGTACGAGTGGAATACCCCAGACCCATCAACCCTGCCCAGATCTGGCCAACCAAGCCTCCGCTACCTTCCAGCATGGACCCGTCAAAGCACCGAGAAGGGAGCCACACGACAAGAAATGGAAGCAGGACTCCAGACGTGGGACCCCATAACAACTACACTTTGACTTCAGATAAGCAACCACAGATCCAGAACCCGCTGTACCCTTTGACGGAAAACTCTTACAGTGCCTACGCTGTGATGTTCCTGTCCCTGATCGTCTTTGCCATTGGCATTATTGGTAACTTGTCCGTCATGTGCATTGTCTGGCACAACTACTACCTGAAGAGCGCCTGGAACTCCATCCTGGCCAGTTTGGCCTTCTGGGACTTTCTAGTTCTCTTTTTCTGCCTGCCAGTGGTGATTTTTAATGAACTCACTAAGAAAAGGCTCCTGGGAGATATATCCTGCCGAGCTGTGCAATACCTGGAGGTAAGAGAGACCGAGCTGGGTCATCTGGGCGCAGAATTGGTAGAGGAACCGTTCCCGAAACCTCTTGAGGCAGCCGAGCACTTAAAGCCTGTTCATTAATCACTGATCCATGGGGATGGAAAAGTGACTTGTTTCATCCCAAAAATACATCCCCAAGAAACTTTCAGTTAGTCAATAGCACAGGTCTGACCCATTTCAGTCCTTCAGTTTCATTTACATTGTTAGTTTTGTTGTTCATTTATCTTGTATTGTTTTCTGTTTACTGTTATTTTAATGCCCACCCTCCCCATTTTTATGTTCACTTCTTTGATACTGTTATGAAAGGTGGTTAATCAGATCCAATGAACCTTAACCTTAAACCTTCCAAAGACAATCTTATGTAATATACAACACGAGATGTTCTCCCCTCAGATCCTGTTGAATTTACACTAATAAAGTTATTCCAAATCTAAGTGTTAACCCCAACACCCTCAAAGATGGGATTTTCAAATATAATTATTACACCCCTGTTATCTAAAAACACATCACTAAAGGGCTTGTCCTGGTGACCCTGCAGTCGGTCAGGTTTTCAGGATATCCACAGTGAATATTCATGAGATAAATCTACCGACATTGTGGTCCCAGCATATGCAAATGTCTCTTCTGCAAAATCATTATGTTAATGTAAAAAAATATCTACCCCACCACTAAATCTTGATAATTAAATTTCCAGAGAGAGTATGTACGTATGTGCTTATTTATTTGCATTATTTACTGCTCCGTACAATCCAGAAAGTTTTTATGGCTTACAATAGTAACATACATAATTAAAAACATAAACAATATAATAAAAAACATACTTCCAACATAAAAGTAAACAATATCAACCTTAGTTAAATATCAAGCAATAACCCTCCAAAATAAATAGTTAGGAGTTACTAAACATTACTGATTAAAAGCTTGTCAAAATAGAACTGTCTTAAGTTTCACACTTCTCATGGTCTTTCAGGGAGCAATTCCCTTACTGCTTTTAATTGGTTTGTTAGGGATGTGCTTTTGTTTGAAATGAAATGGGGGATTTTATTTATTTTTTATTATTTATTCAGAACATTTATACCCCGCTTTATACCACTTAAAGTAGCCTCAAAGCAGCTTACAATGAACTGAGGAAACAATTACAATGACAGTAGAGAGGGTAGAAGGATCAGAGGAAGAAGGGAAGGGAAGGGAAAATGCACTGAAAGGCTTTGGCCAGATCAGAGGAGATACAAGTACAATGAAATCAGAAATTGATTAGATAGAAACAAAGAAACAGAGAAAAATAGACAATAAGGAAAAGTGAAAAAAAAAAAGTCCAAAATGGTCTATAAATATGTTGGCAGGAAGGACTTCAGGTGATATTTTGAGGCCGAGGAATTTGATAAAATGTCCCATTTTGTTTTGGTTTTAAAAATTAGGCCGATCCTTGTTGCAAACATGTGAAATGCCGTCCGAGGTCCTCCCTTGATTCCTCAACCTCTTTTACTGTAAGGATCTCTCTTCACGCTGCCGGGCAATTCCCCATCGTTCCTGCTCTGCCAAATGTGGCTGTTGCCAGTGGCACCAATAGACCGAGGCTGGTGTCATTTTTAACTTGTGCCATATGCAAAAATGCTACTGACCTAGAAAGAGATTTTTGTTGTTGTGATGGTGGTGTCAGAGAACTGACTTTTATTTTGTCAGTTTTTTAAAAAGATTTTAAGCGTACAAAATGAAACCACTAGTTAAACAAACAAAATGAAAAGAAATTTTTTTTATTAATTCTGGAAAGCTAAATAAAAATCTCCTTAGACATCATTAGGGGCCCTTTTACCAAAGCAATATAAATGTGGCCTTAGCGTGTCCTTACACACGTCATTCCTGCGCAGCTAAGGCCACTTTTACCACCAGGGTAAAATGGTCGACCTTTCTATGTTCCCTATTAATGGTCATGCACTAAGGGGCCCTTTTACCAAAGCGCGATAGGCTCTACATAAATGCAGCGTACGCCAAAATGAGACTACCGCCAGGCCAGCGCACCCCCTGGTGGTTATTTCAGATTTGGCACACGCCCATAACACCGTGACAAATCATTTTTTAAAAATTTCCTACTGTATGCGGTGTTTCTGGTGTTAATCGTCAGTTGGCGTGTGCCGACCAGTCACCGTGTATATAGCACGTGACCCCTTACCACTAGATCAATAGGTGGCGTTAAGGACTCAGGCATGCGTTGATTTCAGTTTTATCACAGGCCCTTTTCCCGGCCCATTGAAAAAGAGCCCTTTTTCACAAATACACGCACCCACACTGCTACAGGCCACTTTTTGCCACGCTTTAGTAAAAGGACCCCTAATTTTCTCCCAGTCTGACTCCTTCCTAGTCTGTCCTATTATCACGTTAACACGTGTAATGGCATAGCGACATCGTTTTCTCTGCGTGCATCCTTCTTCTTGAATCCTGAGCGCCTCCTGCTTCGCCCTCATCCCGTCTCCGCACCTCTGACTCTGTGGTTCGGGCTGCGGTGGCAGAGAGAAGACTCACTCAGGCGGCTAGCCAGGGAAGGTTAACCCTTACCCGGTCACGGCCACCAGACAGCAGCACACACAGACACAGCACATCTGAGTGGGGACAGTCAGACTCAGACAACCGGGGAGCTTGTGCCTAAACATGGGCATGCCATTACTGGCATTCTATAATGAAATCTTGGCACCAAAATGCCGTTTATAGAATTGGCACTATACACTGACTTGCTGGGGTTGCTGTGAAGAGGCTGTTCACCATCCCTGGGGGAGAGGACCTGTGGTCATCAGCAAAGGAAACCTCCGGTGGCTGGATTTAGATACAAGGTTCTAGAAAGAGCCCTGGCACATGGCTCCTGGTCTCGGGACCATTGGTGCAGTGATTAGATTAGGAAGAGTGAGGTGACAGAAGGGGAGTCCTATTAAAACAGGAGATAAGAAGCCTTGAATATTTATGAATGAATGCTCATTGTGCCAGCCCCAGAGAATAAGAAAAAAGAAACCATCAAGCAAATGACAACAAAAAATGCAACGTTTGTTTTTTACATTATTCTTAGAACTGTAGATCTTAATGGAGGGAATGAGGTTTGCAGTATTTCCATTTTACTAATTTCCAAGCCTGGGAAAGACGTTTTGCATTTGTGTCTTATAATACAGTGACTGATGATTCATTTCTTCTCCAGCCTTTGTTTATGCTGTTTTCTCTCTGTTCCCTCATATTCCTAGGTGTCTTCGCTAGGGGTTTCTACCTTCAGCCTCTGTGCCTTGGGAATCGATAGATTCCATGCAGCAACAAGCCCTCAGTCCAAACTGGGGCCCATAGAACAGTGCCAGTCCATCGTTGCCAAACTTGCTGTCATCTGGGTTGGATCCATGACGTTGGCTCTGCCAGAGATTATGCTTTGGCAACTAACACAAGACACGTCACCAGTTTCTGGTATGGTTACAGAATTCTGCACCATAAAGCCTTCATCGAACCTGCCTGAATCCATCTACTCTCTGGTTCTGACTTATCAAAATGCAAGAATGTGGTGGTATTTTGGCTGCTATTTCTGCCTCCCAATTATCTTCACCATTAGCTGCCAACTGGTGACCCGAAGAATCCAAAGTTCTGTAAAGACAGTTAAGTGCCGCGGTTCAAAGCATGACCAGTGTGAGAAGCAGCTCAACTGGACTGTGATAGGATTGGCCATTGTATACGGAATTTGCACCGTTCCCGAAAATATCTGTAACATTCTGGTAGCGTACGCATCTCTGGACATGTCCAAGCAGACCTTGGACCTACTCAATCTCATCAACCAATTCTTCATGTTCTTCAAGTCATCTGTGACCCCCGTGATTCTGCTTTGCCTTTGCAAACCCCTTGGCCAGGCTTTCATGGACTGCTGTTGCTGCTGCTGTGAAGAGTGTGGACAACGGGGGTCTTCCAGTGATGGTTCTGACGGCCAACTCAAGACAGAGATGTCCTCCTCCATTTTTTTTGATAAGCCTAGGGAGATGCCAGCACCAGTCCTCGCAATTGGAACGCCTTGCTAAAGGCAGAAAAATGTTGAAGATGATTTCATTGCCTTATGCTAAGAACACATGATTTTACTTTTTTGTTTGAGTGTTAGTACATTTCAGCGAGCTATACAGTAGTCTGCATTCCCACTTAAGTCTGGCTGTAAGTATGTTATTGCTCTCATGTGATAAGATGTGTACGTATGACTCAGTCACAGCTGCCTAAGCATTGCTGGAAGGTCTCTAAGTCAATTTTCCCAAACATATCAAGCTTACTGAAGGATAAGCTTTAATGGCTGGAGCCTCACAAGATTTGTTCTCCAAAATTGCCATTTTGGTGAGATGTGAAACAAATAGGAGCTTAGATATATACTTTATAGACTGTTTATCAAATGAATTTGAACTTGAACATTAACCCACTCACAGAGCAAATGGCAAAAGGTCATCGAGATTAAAAAATATTTTCATTTCTGTCTGTTGTATAATGGAAGGAGACTTCTGTATTCTTTGCATTGAACATCTTGAATGATGTTGTGGCCAATATGATGCCAGAAGATGAACTTTGTTATATTTAGTGCTGTGGGAAAAATATAAATTGAAATTATGGGGCTAGATGAGTTCTATGTATTTTAGCTGATGCAAAATTCCCCTTCAAGTGGCTATAAACAGATATTATTTGGCCTTGGTAATACGTATTTTGTAATTGTTATGGAGTCCTTTGACGAAGCTGCGGCAAAAGGGGGGCTGCGCTGGCCTTGGCATTTGTTTCTGACGTGGGCTGAGGCCCCCTTTCACCGCAGCGGGTAAAAAGCAGGTCTGTGCGGCAAGTGAAGCACTTGTTGTGTGCCCGTTTTTGGGGGGTGGGGGTGGGGGAGCACTTACTGCCACCCATTGAGGTGGCAGAAAGGGCTCCCGCGTTAACCCGGCGGTAACCGGGCAGCACGTGGCACTGCCTGATTACCGCCGGAAATGGCACGTGCTGGGGGTGGGAACTACTGCCTGGCTGCTGCGGTACTTCCGTTTTAGCAATAGGTAAACCCACGTTAGGCATACCGCAGCTTTGTAAAAGGCCCTCTCCGTGCTTTGCCTGTTATGATGACGACAGGCTCTCAAGTTTTTGGCTAAAAACATTCATTTATTGCATAATATTTGGGTATAGTTTTGAAGCTTGATTATTTGTGATATATATCTATATCTATGTATCCCTTGCACCAAGAAATCCAATAATTTCTAGACCTGCACTTCTCTTAGCATTATCTAGGGCTCTTTCATAGTAATCAGGTCATGGTCCCATAGCTGTAGATAATAATAGGCAGAACTTCAGGATTCCATAGATTTAGGTAGGCTTACCATATTTGGTCAACCTAAAAAGAGGATGCGTGCTCCGCCTCACCCTCTGTCACACCCTCGCCCTGCCTCTGTCACCCCGCCTCCCCCACACACTCCCCTAAGGGTGTCCTATCCCCTCCCCTTACCTTACTCTACTGCCCTGGTGGTCTAGTGACCTCTTGGAGGCAGGAAAGAACCCCCTCTTTCCTGCCCGGAGCTCTGTCCTGCATTCTCTCTCTTCCCCTTGCAATGCTGATGGTCCTGGCGCCAATTCAAAATGGCCACCGAAAGTTGACGCGGCCTCGGTCTTGTGAGGCCACTTCAACTCTCGATGGCCGTTTTGAATTGGCGCCAGGACCCTCAGCATTGCAAGGGGAACAGAGAGAATGCAGGGCGGGGCTGTTTCCTGCCCCAAAGAGATCACTAGACCACCAGGGCAGTAGAGTAAGGTAAGGAGAGGGGATAGGACACTATTAGACCCACCCACCAGCCTGCCCATTTGTCTGGAAATCCGGACAAACGGGCAGGCCGGCAAAACCCGCCCAGTTGCCCAAAACCGGACATATGGTAACCCTAGACTTAGGTGTTGCCATTGTTCTCATGGAATGAGATGTTACAAGATCGTCCTGACCATGGAATTTCAAAGCTTTGGGGACCCTTTAGTGTTATGTGAAGGATCATTGAAATGGGCTTTTCTGATCTGCACTATCTATCTGGCTCGTTGCAGCTGTTACTGACTCCTGTAATACGATTCTCTCAAATCATGGATTTCAAAAGTCCCATCCCAATGGACTTCAGGCAACATCGTTTTCTGTTGGTGCGCTGGGATGGGAGCTGAGATTGGTTCAGATGGCCGATGAGAAATGAGGGGGTATGTCACAGGCGGAGAGTGGACGTTCCTGCCTTATCCAGCTAGTGTATTAGGGGCGCCTTTTAGAAAGCGGTGGTAAGCCCAACGTGAGCTTACCGCTTGCTAAAAAGGAAGTACCGCTGGGCTACTGCAGCAGCCTGGCAATAGTTCCCAACCCCAGCACACGTCATATCCAGCGCTACAAAAATATTTTAATTTTTTTTAGCACCAGCGTATACCCAGGGGTAATCGGGCAGTGCCATGTACTGCCCAGTTACCGCCTAGTTAGCACGGAAGCCCTTACCGCCACCTCAATGGTTGGCGGTAAGGACTGCCCTCAAAATGGCTGCACAGCAAGTGCTTCACTTGCCCCATGGCCATTTCCTGAAAAAAAGGACTTACCTTTTACCCACTGGAGCTTCGGCACACGTGGAAAACACGCGCCGACGCCAGCACAGGCTCGGTAAAAGGGGCCCTAGGATTGCTGTGTGCCAACTGGATAACTGTTGGTTAATGTGGGAGCACTTAATGCAAGTACGCCCATGTTATTTTTTTATTTTGTTTTTTTGCAGATGCCATGTGCTAATGGGTACATTGCCACAAAACATGCAAAAAGAAAAAAAAAACGTCTGACTTTAATGCCATGGTAAATCTGGGGTTAGCGCATGGGAAAATCCCCCATTAGAATGTGCTAAACCCAGATTTCACTGCACCTCAGTAAAAGGGCTCCTAAGTAAGCAACTCTCTCCTTCACCTAAATTTTTCATGAGCTCCATTTTTTTCTTGGAAAAAATAAAGGCTTCATTACAAATGTATTTACAATACATAATTTGTTCTAGCTTTTGTACATTTTCACATTGAACTAGCTGGACCTATGTTACCATGTGATATTTTTATGCAATATTATAGATTAGTATACTAAACCCGGTGCGGTGTTGTATGATGAATCAAAAAAGTTAAATGTCTACTGTGTTCTCATATTTTGTTGTTGTTGTTGTGTCTTATCCTTTGCCTCCAGTGTGTTTTGCATTCTGTGCCTGTAGAGACTGTCGGTATTGAATTTTTCTGGGGAAGGGATAGAGAGAGTTTGTAGCAGAAAATAAAGCATTTGTGGAAACTGAAAAGATGTAGCTCATTTAAAAGATGTCATTTTTAATAGAAATGAAAAGGACATCAGAGCATGTTTGTGGAGCACAAGAAAATGAAGAAGCAAAAGTGGAAATTCTGTTGTTGATAGCATGAGGCTGAATGCTCAAGGTGATGAGCTGAAGACAATCGTCTATTCTAACATCATTAAGTAACATCATTCCATGTAGAATCTCAGATAGTAACAACATTCCATGCAGAACCCCAAAGAGTAGCAACATTCCATGTAGAATCTCAAGTAGCAACATTCCATGTCAGGGCCACCGAGAGCCGGGGCCGGGCCCGGGCCAAGACCGCCCCCCCCACCCGAGGTCACGCCCCGCCCCCCCACCCGAAGTCGCTGGGCCCCCCCTCCACCCAAGGTCGTGTCGTGCCCGTCCCCACCTGAAGTCGCCGGGCCCCCCTCCACCCGAGGTCGCGTCGCGCCCGTCCCCACCCAAAGTCGCCGGGCACTCCGAACTAACCTGAAGCGCCTTCACGTTCTCATCGCAGCAAGCAGCAGCAGCAGCAGGGCAGACCTCTCCTTCCTTCCGTGCCCCGCCCTCGCGGATGTTACATCAGGCGAGGGCGGGACACGGAAGGAAGGAGTGGCCTGCCCTGCTGCTGCTGCTGCTTGCTGCGATGCAAACGTGAAGGCGCTTCAGGTTAGTTCCGGGAGCTACGGAGGGCGGGCCGGACTGCAGCGGTGCCAGGGCCCCCCCCCCCGGAGGCCCGGGCCCGGGGATTTTTGTCCCCCCTGTCACCCCTCTCGGCGGCCCAGTTCCATGAAGAACTCCATGCTCCATGCTCCAGGCAAGCAGTGGCTTCTCCCATGTCCATCTCAATAACAGACTATGGACTTTTCCTCCAGGAATTTGTCCAAACCTATTTAATACACATAGACCACAATGTCATTTATTTTTAGCAAAATAATCCATCATCACCTCCCCCTCCCTCTCCACCTTCCTCATCCCTCCTCACACCTTGAAACATCCTGCCAACCAGGCTACCTTCTCATAGTCATCCACTGAAAAGATTCATTCAACATGGTTTACTAGGTCATGATAGACATAAGCAGTTAGAAACCAGAAATTCAGGAAACCGGAAATTCATAGCCTGAGAAACCCATCTCAATACCTAAGCCAAATAAAGCCACCTCTTAAAAAATACAGTTATACACTAGAACTAGCAGCTTGGGAGAGGAAAGTTTTCAAATTCTTACATAGGACAGTAAATCAACCTCAATTTTTAATACAAGAGGTAGTACAATCCACTTCATTGGGCCCATAACACTGAAAGCCTTCAATTGCCAAGATACTCTCCTAAATCTGTCTAGCCCAGAGACCACAACTAGACTCCCTTGCTGTGATCTCAAAGGTCATCCAGGGATGTAAGATAATAGTCTATCCTTCAAATTAACAGGTTTATGAGCATGAAGAAAAGGTTCTCCTGGACTGGAAGCCAATGTAGCTGTTGTAGTAGGGGATGAGCCCTCGCCTATCTACTCCCCCCCCTCTCAAATAACAGCCAGGCTGTGGTATTCTGAATGATTTGCAGTTTTTTGTAATGTTTACAACATATAGAGCATTGCAATAATCTAGAGTACTTACTACCAATGACTGAACCACAGTACGGAAGGCAGAACCCTCTAGAAATTGCCTTGAAGGAGACCTCCTCCACTCTAAAACTGCCCTTAACTGGGCATTGTGATGATAACTCTCTAAGTCTGGTACCAGAATTCTCTCTTCCATCCTAGGCTACCAAGAGCTTGCAGGTGACTCAAGGAGGCCTCTTACACCAAATTCAGCTGAACATTTTCCTGGTAAGAATCCTTAACTCCTTTCCAGGAATATGCATGGGAAGGATCTGGCAGAGATCTAAGAACTTGGCTAGTAACATAATCTTTAAATATGGAATCCTACCTATCCAAAAGTGGTTTAGCCTACTCCTTCTCCACTGTCTGGTCTCCTAAACTTGAGTGATCCTTCTGTCTCCTAACATGGAAAGGTTGATATCAAATCACATGTAGAGTCTCTCTCCAGAGTAACATTGAGCTGCTCTGTATTAGCTAGATTCACCTTGAACCCGAGAGTCTACTATATTTTTTCATTTCCTCCCCCTAGGGTGCCCGGTTGGTGTCCTGGCATGTCAGGGGGACCAGTGCACTATGAATGCTGGCTCCTCCCACGACCAAATGGCTTGGATTTGATCGTTTCTGAGATGGGCGTCCTCGGTTTCCATTATCGACGAAAACCGGGGACGACCATCTCTAAGGTCGACCTAAAAGTTGAGATTTGGGTGTCCCCGACCATATTATTGAAACGGGGACATCAGGAAAACTTGGGTGCCCCGTTCGATTATGCCTCTCTACGAGACATAACCTTCACTTCTGCAAACAGGAAATACCCGACACGGGCCATGTTTCGGCACACATGCCTTCATCAGGGGTCCTGTGACGCAGTGGCTAGAGTTTGAAGATGATAAAGCTCAAATGATAAGCCCACACGGACATACAAACTAATCAAAACAGTAGTACAACACACTTAGGGCCTTGTTTGCTAAGCTGTACTACAGGAGCACTAGCGTTTTTAGCGCAAGCTAAAAATTAGCACACACTAATTCTAGAGACACCCATAGGAATATATGCACTAAAAACGCTAGCGCACCTTAGCAAGCAAGGCCTTAGCGTGTGATGGTCCACAATTGCGTAGCAGCTCTGCTCAGTTGTATCCGAAAAAATAATAAATATAAACTACTTTGGTTGTACCACAGAAAGGCGGTTTACCAAATCCATGACCCTTGATCCATTACATATTCAAGGAGGCTTATTTTTCCCTTTCATTTCTTCATTAAATACCAAGGGGTCCCTTTTACTATGCAGTGGGAAAAGGAGCCCTGCGGTAACGGTGGGGGCCATTTTTCTCATGTGCCAGGGTCCTTTTTACTGCAGCAGGTAAAATGCCCCTCCAAAAATGGCCAAGCGGTAAGATAACTCTTACCATGTAGCCATGCAGCGGGGGTCACTTAGCACCGCCTACTGAGGTGATGGTAAAGGCTCCCGCGGTAACATGTAGTAACTGGGCCGCACGTGGCGATGCCCGATTACCGCTGGGTTAAGCGCCACACTACTAAAAAAAAAAATTCACAGAGTGCTGGAAATGGCATGCGGTCAAGCCGGAAGGACTGCCGGCAGCCGCTTTGGGCCGGCAGTAATTCGCACATTGTGTGCTGTAAGCCCGCTTTGGGCTTACCATCACTTTGTAAAATGGCCCCCAAATTGCAGAGGAGGCAGTGTGAGACTCGTCCATCCTTGCTCTGAGGATGTAGTGTGTGTTAAGAAGTTTTTAGTGGCTGTAAAATTTTTCTGTTCTGGAACAAACATCATTACGAGTACACACTCTTCTTCAAGATTTTTTATTTTTATTTGTTACATTTGTACCCCGCGCTTTCCCACTCATGGCAGGCTCAATGCGGCTTACATGGGGCAATGGAGGGTTAAGTGACTTGCCCAGAGTCACAAGGAGCTGCCTGTGCCTGAAGTGGGAATGGAACTCAGTTCCTCAGTTCCCCAGGACCAAAGTCCACCACCCTAACCACTAGGCCATTCCTCCGCTCATAGATTGCGTACTATGTGCAAAGAGGATGCACTCCTTCCAGTTAGCGCGCGATAGTGATGAATTGTGCATGTGTGCACTATCAGAAAAGAGTTTGGCACATAGTGCACACTTTTTAAGAGGCGTGTGCACTAATATTAACAAATGACATTTTGTCTCAAACGACAGCCCATCCCTAGGGTCTGTATACTTGAAGATAGAGATCTGGGACCTGCTGTAAACATTTGAGTTGTCTGGATAACTTTTCCGGGAACTGGTGGATTCCTACCCTACACTGCGCTGGTTGCCTTTGGATCTGTGTCCTTCACACCGTTTTTTAAGGCCTCTTGTTCTTCTTCCCTTCTCTCGGAGACATGGAATACCATTCAAAGGAGGAGTTGGTTGCTAAGAAACGGGCCAAAATGTGAGTGGAGAACGAGGGCCATATGAAATGAATTACTCCCTCAGGTTTCTCTGCAACCTGTTGCTATGGGAATGAAACGCACAGGCTTTGTCTAAAGAAAGTTAGTAATTCTCTCCCCCCCATCACCACCCTTTTAACACATTTGACAGGTCCTGTTCAAGAATTGTTTAAGAACAGTTAAACATCTTTTAATGGCAATGTCTGATCACTAGGCAGTTAATTGCTTCCTTTATTTCACTGGCATTATCCATCCTTCATGGCTTATTGGCTTGTCTCAACTGGAACCTACTTATAACTTATGCAGGCTGCACCTACTCTCACCCTGACCCACATGCAGAAGGCATACAATGACTGGGCAAGAACCAGGCTTTGGGAATAAATGGCCACAGCTTTATTAATATACATTATCCTATTCCTAGGAACCACCTGAGCCTTGGGTTCTATGCTGTAGATGGCTTCTCCCAGCCTTGGCCTTCCAGCTAGGGAGCATGACTCACTGGTCAATGTGGTGGCCAACCATATCTTCTCCAGCATGTCTGCTTTTTGACTCCACCCTGGTCTGGCATTCCACCCGTCATTAGAGCCAGCTGGGGAATCAGCCCATCACCAGTGGGTGTTCCTGTCCTTGCCTCAATCGACCAAACACCCTTTTGCCTGTTGTTCCAGCACCTCTGGCAGTTTCTAGGCTCGGGTGTCTCCACAGCTGTGACAATGCTATTAATTATGCACAGACAATGTAAGAGAAGGTGACCAACAATGCGTGCCCTAGGCCCATCCAGTTACACAGTACAACATAACAAACAATGCTGTTAAACTTTTTCAACTACGCATCTGTCCAGTTCCCAACATCCTTATCAACTTATCGCCTTACACCTTGCGTAACCACATAGCAGAATTTAGTTGTCAATGCTTTCTAACACTTTGAACTACCTGAGAATAATCAGTGGCCCCCATGAGGCCCAGCCATTTGTCAGAGAAACAAATAAACAAAAGGGGGGGGGGGAGGAAGCGATCCCGCCGTCCCCAACCAAAGAGGCTCATTCCCTCCTTCGTCGGCTCTTTATTTCTCCTCTTCCCGCCGCTGTGCTTGGGCCACACCCCTTCCCTGGCTCCCCCACCAATCCTCGCTAGGATTTCCTGTGAGATCACTCTGTGCCGCAGGGAAGCCGGGAGAGGGGCAGAACATGAGTCGGGAGCTCCTGCATTGCAGCCGCCATGTTATGTTCGGCTGCTCGCAAGTCAGCTCGCCAGCCTTCTTAAGTATTGCATTTATGCCCCATAACGAGAAAGGATTTTGATTTCTGCAGTGTCATTTTTATTTATTTATTTATTGCATTTGTATCCCACATTAGCCCACCTCTTTGCAGGCTCAATGTGGCTTACAATTCATCATGGATACTGGTTTACAGAGGGTTATGTGTTACATGGTGGTGAAATACATAATAGTGTTAAAGCAGCAGACATTATAAGACAATTCTGGAAGTTTTAAAGATTATACAGTTACACATGTTTTTTTTTTTTTTTTGTTACATTTGTACCCCGCACTTTCCCACTTATGGCAGGCTCAATGCGGCGGGCAATGGAGGGTTGTGACTTGCCCAGAGTCACAAGGAGCTGCCTGTGCCGGGAATCAAACTCAGCTCCTCAGGACCAAAGTCCACCACCCTAACCACTAGACCACTCCTTGTTGATCTTTGTGATATATCTTGCCGAAGAGATAGGTTTTCAGTAGTTTTACAATCCCACATCTTCCTTTCCTTAAGTGAGAACTACCTTTTTTCCCCCTCATGTTCCAACCGTGGAGGATGAAGGAGAGCCACCGAATCCTGAAGCCACAGTAAAATAATTTTTTTTAATTACATTTGTACCCCGCGCTTTCCCACTCATGGCAGGCTCAATGCGGCTTACATGGGGCAATGGAGGGTTAAGTGACTTGCCCAGAGTCACAAGGAGCTGCCTGTGCCTGAAGTGGGAATTGAACTCAGTTCCTTAGTTCCCCAGGACCAAAGTCCACCACCCTAACCACTAGGCCACTCCTCCGCAGGGTGATCCTACCTCATCTCAAAGAAAAGCAGCATGACCGAATGTAATGCTGCCACTGGCACCAGTCATGGAATCATACCATTTTTGGGGGGCTCACCCAACGCATAATTAAACTCTGGAATTTGTTGCCGGAGCAAGTGGTGAAGGCGGTTAGCTTAGCAGAGTTTAACAAGGGGTTGGACGGTTTCCTAAAGGACAAGTCCATAAACCGCTACTAAATGGACTTGGGAAAAATCCACAATTCCAGGAATAACATGTATAGAATGTTTGTACATTTGGGAAGCTTGCCAGGTGCCCTTGGCCTGGATTGGCCGCTGTCGTGGACAGGATGCTGGGCTCGATGGACCCTTGGTCTTTTCCCAGTATGGCATTACTTATGTATGTAACCCCAAATAGTAGCAACATTCCATGTAGAACCTCAAAGAGTAGCAAAATTCCATTCAGAGCCCCCAATAGTAGCAACATTCCATGTAGAACCCCAAAGAGTAGAAAGATTCCATTTAGAATCCCAAACAGCAGCAACATTCCATGCTACCAATCCCAGGGCAACCAGTGGCCCCCATGTCTATTTCAATAACAGACAATGGATTTTTTCTCCAGGAACTTGTCTAAACCTTTTTTTTAAACCTAGATATGCTAACTGCTGTTACTACAGCCTCTGGCAATGAGTTCCAGAGCTTAACTATTTTTTGAGTGTAAACATAGTGCCCATTGTGCGCACTCTTAATGACATTCTAACTAAAAAAAAAAAAAATTAACATAAAATGAAAAATTTCTGGGTGCCCATCCCCAGTGGAAAGCCTGGGCTAGAGATTAGATGCCTTGACGGGGAAGCACAAAGAAACCACTGCACTTTCTTTTTCACTCTGTTCCCCTCTGTGCATTCATGACCTGCCAAAGGCGCTTTGTTCCAAGTTTGATCACTGTGGGCTAATATGAGCTGAATGCCTTTTACAATTCAGAAGGATGAATTGGAGAGAGGAGGATAGTTTTCTCTCTCTTTCATTCTATGCATTTCTTTTTTTTTTTTTTCCCTGAGCAAGGGCCAGTGAAAGAACAATGTCTGTCTTGTTGGTTTTCGAGCTCAGCTAATGGTGATGGGGGCAGGGAGGGACCAGTGGACATTAGACAAGTGGGACAAGTCCAGCAGTGAAGGAAAAGGAGGAGTGGGGGTGGGGTGGGATGGGGGAGGGAGGATGAAAGAAAAAGAGAAGTTCGGATCATCCACAGCTATGCAAAATAGGCATGAAACAGGACGGACCATGTAGCTGCCAAGTGACAGCGATAAACACAGACACTGCAAGATTTCTGCAACTTTTCCTTGCCCTTAAATCCTGCCAAAAGTGAAATACACTTGTTGAAAATACTGAAGAGCAATGTAAGCCCATAAAAAAGCTGCCATTATTTGGTTTGCCCAAACATGTTGATTTTGAGACTGCAAAGGCCCTTTCTTGGGATGTGTCTAGCCTGCAAATGTCAGTACCAGGCACCAAGTAGAAGACAAGTGCATTCTAGTTGTGAGCAAATGTTATTATCTCTTTGCGTCTGCACGTGCTGCAAGAGTTCTGTGCTCTCTGTCTCTGAGCAGGGCTACTTTTAGTCTGGAGTAGAGCTTTTCACATGTGCTTACGTTCAAACACAGCCACTTCTGATATACAATTAAACAGGACACATGTAAGCAAGCCCAGTCTTTTGAGACTTAAGCTTAACATCTGGCTCTGTGTGACCTTGCAAAAGTCTCTTTACACCATTGAGCCTTATTTTATTCACTAGATGAAAATGATAATCCTGTTCTTTTTCCACTTTGGAAATGACTAATAGTCTAACACATTGAAGGGCAGAGGGGAGGGCTGGGAGGCACAGGTGAGACAGTCCAGACCGTTTGTCTTCTGTTTCAAAGTATTCAGGCAAGTGCCTAGTGTGAAAAAGTCTCAAATAGCTAGTCCTGGCTGTGCTCACCGGTCCTGGCACAGATGTAGGCATATTTTCAAAGCACTTAGCCTTCCAAAGTTCCATAGAAACCTATAGAACTTTGGAAGGCTAAGTGCTTTGAAAATATGCCTGATAGTCACCCTAACCATGTTTAAGCCCGCTGAGTAACGTAGACAGGCCAGATGGATTATGAAGCAGTTGTGATGTGTAGAAGCCAGACCACATCTGTATAGGGGGAAATCCACCTGAGGGACTATTCTAATTGCTTAAGTTCAGAGTTGGGGATGAAAGGGATCGTCCTACTTTAAACTGGAAACTTCTTAGATTTATTCAATCTTCTGAGGTTGCTTGACAAGATCGAACGGAGTTTACATTTTATTGATATTTGAGATAAGACCTTATCACTCTCAACTGGTGTGATAGCATTTATACTTGGATTTAGCTCATGCTTTTTCAGTATGAGCTTCTGGTTATTACAAAAAGCCGCTATTTAAGTAAACTGATATATCAGAATGCCCTTTAGCTTTGCTGCCAATTTGAATTTGGAAAGTAGGGCAGCCAAGTTTGATCCTGTCCTGGTTTAGTCAACCATTACAAACAGGAACTCATTGTTGCTGCTTATCAAAGGGAAATCAGATCTAATGCAATGGTGTCGAGTCAGAATTGGATTAACCTGTCCTGAGAAAAAAAATGGAGCCAGTACGTAACCAGATGGCAAAATTAGTATGTGTCTTTCTGGGAAGCAAACGTTGCTTGTACAAAACCGCCATTAGCATGGTTCTGGGGGTTTTCCCCCTCTCTCTCCCTATGTCTATGTTTATAAACCAATCTCACATTAAAAAAAAAATAGTTTGTTACATTTCAGTTCAGTTAACCCTGTACTTATGTCTGTAAAAAAAATTATATTTATAAATGAAACCTCAGACACTTCATAGATAGGCACTAAGGCCTCCCAAAAATCCCTTAGGGCCCCTTTTACTAAGCTGTGGTAAAATGGGGTCTGTGGTGGCATCAGCACGTGGAAGGTTGTTTTCAGACAAAAAAAAAAAGAGAGAAATGTCCCTGCGCTAATCACAGGGATTGGCGTGTGGGCATTTCTGGGAGGGAGTCCTTACTGCCACCTATTTAGATGACGGTAAGGGTTCCTGCGCTAACTTGGCAGTAATTGGCCAGCGCTAGATGCTGCCAGATTAGCACTGGGAAAGCCCTGGTGCTACAAAAATAAAAAATATTTTTGTCATGCCGGAAATGGCGCATGACAACACTGTGGTACCTGTACTACGGCACTGTAAAAGGGCTCTTAAATCCCCAAATGGAGTCCAGTTCTATCATAGGTTTCTGTCAATACTGTACAAAAAAAAAAAAGAGGAGTTACAAAGAACTCCCAATGGGAGAAAAGGTGGCAGCTCCAAAAAACAAACAAACAAATCCCAGTATATAACACTCAATAAATACAAAAAAAACAAGCTGTAGTACAGAGTTCACAAAACTGAATCAAAGAAATAAAAAAAAAACAGAGTTCAAAAAACACACTGCACTTTAGGTGGCTTGTTTTGGCTTAATTTCCCCTGTAAATGTGTCTTCTATGATCCAACTCATTTGAGTTCTATTTTAGACTCGAGGACTGACGTACCTCCTATTTCACAGCCAGTAGCACTATCTTCATCCACTCCGTAATCAATATTAATATGATACTCCGAGTTTCTCTTCTATTACATAGCTTTAAGTAGTGGAATATATATTTCATGGAATTGTACCTTGTTTTCTCTCCTTAATTGTGGACTAGAGATTGGGGGAAAATATATATTGCCTTTTAATTTGTTTTTTTTTTCTTTTTTTGTGTGTAATATGACTTTAATATTGCATAATATTACCTAATGTTTCTCTATCTTTTCATATCAAGAAATTTCTTGATTTGTGAATGCTTAAAAAACAAACAAAAAAAAAAAAAACACACACACACACACACTGCACTCAAAAAAAAAAAATCACTTATCTTCCAAGGATCCCAGTGCTGAACATATTTTCCACAGGCTGCGGAGGGTCCACCATCTAACAATCCCTCCCCAAAATTTCAAACAAACCACCTTGGGATGTTTGTTCTTTGAAGGAAGGAGATATAAAAGCATGAATACAGAACAAAATATAATGTAATGGCATGGATTAAAAAAAGTATTTAAAAATGACCCAACAGTCCAAAAACACAAAATTGTTAATTTATTAGGAGGCCAAAATGATTGTACAGTTACAAGACCCATCTCCCAACAACAGAAAAGATCTAATATGAGCAAACAACAAAATGAGACACTTCTTACAATTTATTAAATTAAAAATTCATATAAAATAAATTTTCTTGTGCAACTCTGCAAAAAAAAAAAAAAAAAGAAGAAAAGAGGAATTGCATTTTTAAAGATTTCAGCTCTTCCAAGTTAGCTGTACCCTAGGGAAAGGGGATTCTGAAGTAACAGGAACTGGAAAAGCTTGCCAACCTACACATGACAGTTGGAGATGGACATGGGTGTACAAAGCACCAAAATGGGTGTCATACTGGCATTAGAATCATTGTAAGAAATCTGGAATTGCAGCATTATGGAACGGGAACTGCAGAGAACACAGAAATGCGTTAATAGCAGATAAAGATCACAAGGCCCATCCGGTCCGGCCATTTTCCCTTGTTATACCACAGACACTACTCTATCTCTGGCTTTATCCCTCACGTCTCCCGTAGCTAAGGATCTTCTGTGCTCGTCTTAGGTTTCCTAGAATGCCAAAACTGTTTTATGACTCCTCCACCCTCCTGGGGAGTCTGTCCCATGAATCTGTCACTTTTTCTCTGATATTTCTTAATGCTACATCTTAGTTTATTCTCTTTCAGTCCGTGAACTCCTGTTCTAATATAAAACACCCTTTCCATTTAAGAAAAAGAATAAAGTTCTCTAAAGGCCAAGAACAGTAAGGGTGCACTGACCACACTGACAGGACTAAGGCAGTCAACTGCCCTGCAAAAGGATGGACAGATTTACCACAAAACTAACACCTGCGTTTTCTACGTGGCGCTTTGGGTGCGTTAGCGTTTTTAACACACATACAAGGTTTACGCGCATTAAATGCTAACGCACCCAAAGAAATGTATAGGCACATTAGCGTTTAACGCGCCTTAAATTTACAGGCTCGTTAAAAACGCTAACGCACCTTAGTAAACATAGCCCTAAATCATCTAGTTCAAGAGCTTCAAGACACATCCTTAATTTCTATCGTACACATAACTCCGCAATCTCCAAAAAGCATCTGCATGGGCAAAACCTTATACAGAAGGGTGTGTTGGGTGGAACTTTTGAATGCAAATCTGATCCTTTTCAGTACAGCCCGGATTGTTATTTATCAGAAAATTCAAAAAAACGCAATGCAAGACCCTCCCCTCTTTGGGGCATTTCTATACAATATTTTTCTAGACTGTTACAGTGCTGCTCTTTTTGACTTGAAATATGGAACTCTCTCATTTTCAAAGCACCTGGACTTACAAAGTTCCATAGTAACCTATGAAAGTTTGTAAGTCTAAGTGCTTTGAAAATACGCCTCAGAATCCACTGCAAGAAAATCTGCAAAACCCTTTTCCTAGTGATTTAGATTCCTTATTTATGTCTGAAAAAATGTTCAGGGTTTTTATTATAAAATGAACCATAGGTTTCTGCTTCTACTATTGTCTGTACAAGCCGCATCAAGGGAGAGGATGTAGGTAGGTGAGTGGGGGAGGGGGAAAGAGGCAGGATTAACTTGTATCTAAGAACGTAAGACTAGCCATACTGGGTCAGACCAATGGTCCATCTAGCCCAGTATCCTGTTTCCAACAGTGACCAATCCAGGTCACAACTACCTGACAGAAACCCAAATAGTAGCAACATTTCGTACGGTCAATCCCAGGCCAAGCAGTGGCTTCCCCCATGTCCATCTTAATAACAGACTACAGACATTTCCTCCAGGAACTTGTCCAAACCTGTTTTAAAACCCAGAGTCCCAGAGCTTGACTATTCGTTGAGTGAAAAAAATATTTCCTCCTATTTGTTTTAAAAGTATTTCCTTATAACGTCATTGAGTGTCCCCTAGTCTTTGTACTTTTTGGAAGAGTAAAAATTTGATTCACTTCTACTCGTTCTATACCACTCAGGATTTTGTAGACCTCAGTCATATCTCCCCTCAGCCATCTCTTTTCCAAGCTGAAGAGCCCTTGCATCTTTAACCTTTCCTCATATGAAAGGAGTTCCCATCCACTGTCATTTTGGTTGATGATCTTAGAACCTTTTCTAATTCTGATATATATTTTTTGAGCTAGGCAACCAGAACTGAATGCAATATTGAAGGTGAGGTCTCACCATGGAGCGATATAGAAACATTATAATATTCTAAGTCTTACTTACCATCCCTTTCCTAATAATTCCTAGCATTTTATTTGCTTCTTTTTATCCACTGCCGCATACTGGGCAGAAGATTTCAGCGTACTGTCTACGACACCTAGATCTTTTTCTTCGATGTTGACCCCCCAAGGTGGACCCTAGCATTGGGATTCGGATTATTCTTCCCAATGTGCACCTCTTTGCATTTGTCCACATTAAATTTCATCTACCATTTGGATGCCCAGGCTTCCAATTTCCTAAGGTCTTCCTGCAATTTTGCACAGTCCGAAAGACCACAGACAAAGGGAAACTCTGTTTGAAAATTGCTGGTTGCTTTACTCAGAGAAAAAGAGCCTCTATCACAGGTTAGGGGGTTGGGAATAGTCTCATGAAGGGTCTATGAAAATCAACTGACTGGTCTGATCTTGCCTGGAGCTGTTGGTTTTTGGTCATCCATGGAGTGGCTACAAACCACATCTGTGGGAAGTGGTTATTCCAGATTCACCACTATATGACTCAGTTACCCACAAGTTCCATTTTATAGTCCTTAACGTTTTAGCCTACATTGAATAAGTGGAAGATTGGTCAGGCACTAGAGATGCTCAAGGGCAGGTGCTAGATTGATTGGCATTGCCAGATAGTAGACTGACTGTAACAGCTGGACATACTACTACTACTATTAATAGCATTTATATAGCGCTACCAGACGCACGCAGCGCTGAACACTTGACATAGAGAGACAGTCCCTGCTCAAAGAGCTTACAATCTAGGTAAAACAGACAGACAAGACATTACGGGCAAGGGAATTACAGGGTAAAGAGGAACAGGGGAGGAGGAGGGCAATGAGTAGCGGCTAGGAGCCAAAGGCAGCAGTGAAAGGTGAGCCTTCAGCATAGATTTAAAAACAGGTAGAGATGGAGCTAGACGTATGGGCTCGGGAAGACGGTTCCAGGCGTAAGGTGCAGCAAGATAAAAGGAACGAAGTTTGGAGTTAGCGGTGGAGGAGAAGGGGGACGACAAGAGAGACTTGTCAACAAGGGTCAACAAACATAAACAGAGGCTGTCTGCATATACCATTGCATACACTCAGTACAAGGGTCTGAGAGGTAGGCAGGAACACTTAATAGTTGAAAGACCTAGAGGAATCTGTCCTAAGTAACCCTAGTGTGTGTCCTCCCTGACCTGATGAAAAGAAGCTAACACCCAACAGCTTGTCACAGATATAAAATAGTATTACAACATACTATTTGTTCAATGACCCTTATTTACAACTTCTCAACCGTACTGACAACACTAATTCTCTGCTCAACCTAGTTTTCGATAAATTCCAATTTTGTTGCACTTATGAGACAGAGCCAAGTGCGTAACAGTGCACCGCTGGAGGTCAGAATGCAGGGCTCGGGCAGTACATTCCTCCCCGTGAACTCCGCTCTCTGAGCAAGTCTCTCTTGTCATCCCCCTTCTCCTCCACCACTAACTCCAAACTTCGTTCCTTTTATCTTGTTGCATCTTACGCCCGGAACCGTCTTCCCGAGCCCATATGTCTAGCTCCATCTCTACCTGTTTTTAAATCTATGCTGAAGGCTCACCTTTTCACTATTGCCTTTGGCTCCTAACCGCTACTCATTGCCCTCCTCCTCCCCTGTTCCTCTTTACCCTGTAATTCCCTTGCCCGTAATGTCTTGTCTGTCTGTTTTACCTAGATTGTAAGCTCTTCGAGCAGGGACTGTCTCTCTATGTCAAGTGTTCAGCGCTGCGTGCGTCTGGTAGCGCTATATAAATGCTATTAATAGTAGTAGTAGTATGTCCAGCTGTTACAGTCAGTCTACTATCTGGCAATGCCAATCAATGTAGCACCTGTCTTGAGCATGACTAGTGCCTGTCCAATCTTGCACTATAATACAGCTGTGCACATCTAATGAGTCAATCACACGTTGCACAATTTCATACAGCCTGTTTTACAATAAGGAAAAGAAACGTGGCCGGGATTGTAGATATGGCCGAAACCAAAGTGCTATCAATCACTTTGGAAATGTTTATGAAGTCCGATATCACTGATCTGTTAGAATCTTGTTTTCGTACCAATCAATTGCCAAAGAAAGGAGGGGGGGGGGGGATCTTAACAACTTGACTTGATTTCTTTGACCTCAAAAACATTTAAAGGTGGACACCAAAACCCCACATCAATTTGCGTCTTACCTCATACTATATCGGAAATTAAAGACATAGTATGAAATCATCAAAAGGCTCTGCTCAGTGCTGGCCCAGATCAGTAACTGCAATGACTGATGCTGAGAGGCTGAAAATAGATTTATTTATTTATTTGTAACATTTGTATCCGCATTTCCCCACATATTAGCAGGCTCAACGTGGCTTGTGGCTTACAAAATACCGTAATGGTGGACGCCAAGTACTCAACCCAGTCCTCAGAACACACCCAGCCAAGTCTGTTTTTTTTTTAAGACATCCACAATGAATATGCACGATATAGATCTGCATACATAGTAACATAGTAGATGACGGCAGAAAAAGACCTGCACAGTCCATCCAGTCTGCCCAACAAGATAAACTCACATGCTACTTTTTGTGTATACCCTACCTTGATTTGTACCTGTCCTCTTCAGGGCACAGACCGTATAAGTCTGCCCAGCACTATCCCCGCCTCCCAACCACCAGCCCCACCACCCAATCTCGGCTAAGCTCCTGAGGATCCGTTCCTTCTGAACAGGATTCCTTTATATTTATCCCACGCATGTTTGAATTCTGTTACCGTTTTCTTTTCCACCACCTCCCGCAGGAGGGCATTCCAAGCATCCACTACTCTCTCCGTGAAAAAATACTTCCTGACATTTTTCTTGAGTCTGCCCCCCCTTCAATCTCATTTCATGTCCTCTCGTTCTACTGCCTTCGCATTTCCGGAAAAGGTTCGTTTGCGGATTATGGAGGTGTATGCAAATTTCTTTCATGCATGTTCTTTGTGGGTATCCTGAAAACCTGACTGGTTGGGTGTGTTCCGAGGACTGGGTTGAAAACCCCTGCTCTAGTAAATACTCCATTCTTCCAATACGGTAATCAGGTGATGAAAAGCTCTATGGCTTCTGTGCATTTGACTATGTACATGTCCGTTGCATTGTATATAGTAGGCAAGGTTATCAACTCATCTAGGTCAACTTAAAGAGGATGGTCTAGTCCTAGTCTTCCCCCCCATTACCGATTCTTCTAAAACACAGGTTCTCAATCCAATCCTTAGGACTCACCTAGCCAGTCAGGTTTTCAGGATACCTACAAAGAATATATATCAGATAGAGCTGCATACAATGGAGATGGTGCATGCAAATTTACCTCATGCATATTCATTATGAATATCCTGAGAATCGGCCTGGCTAGGTGTGTCCTGAGCACTAGGTTGAAACCCCTGCCCTAAGAAAAAAATGGGACTACATCTCCATGCATACTGTGAGGCAAATTCAGGCTTAATCGGCCTCTTAAGGTTGGCCCAAGTGAGGTGGCCACCAGTTCAAACGGTGACTGCGAAAGTACCTACTGCTAAACTGCGTCACTTGGCACAACATCGTCATCAAAATACGTCTTAAAAGAACACACGTTGTGATCTATAACAGTGGTTCTCAAACAGTCCCTGAGAACCAGGCAGTTGGTGGTGGTGGTTGGGGGGCGGGGGGGTTCCCAATATCCACAGTGAATATTCATGAAATAAATGAGAAGAAAACCTGTTAGGAGAAGGTTCCAGAACTGGGGTTGGAATCACTGCTCTAGGACATTTAACTGCACTAAATTCCCCTTAGTGAAAACGTGACGGAAGATGGGCCAGTCCTGCTAGTCATGGCAATGCCCAAGGGCCAACTCTGTGCTCCAGTGAGGCAACGGATGGGAGAGCAGGAGGGGCCTGTGTGGTGCTAAGACTAGAGCCTGAGTTGGCCTGGCTGGCTAAACCAAATCTCAACTGTAAGTTCAGTTCTTCTTGGATATTACAAACATCCCTCCCTTCATAGCACATGCGGAGTGTAAGTCTAAACTCTGGCTGATGACTGGCACGGATTTCACCTACTCTGTGCTGGCTTGGAGCATTCCAGCCAATTGGGAGCTGAAACTATGATGTGCCACTTATATTCTTTCCATGGCTTAAGTCAGGGCTTCCCACACTTGTCCCGGTGATTTTCAAGATACATTTGCATACATTGGAGCCCAAGTACAGTATATGCAAATCCCTCTCACGTATAATAATCATGGATATCCTAAGTGCTCAGCTGGCTGTGGGGTTCCCAGGATTGTTTTGGGAAGCCACTCAGGGAAGGAAGAAGCCATTAGATAGGGCATGGGCTGAAAAAATGGACTGCTCATTGTGCCCCACAATCCAAACAGTTGACAGTTAAAGCTAGAAGAAGGGCCAGGAGATGGTCACCTTCGTCTCCCTGGAGTGGGAGAAAATATTCTAGGATTTCTGAAGTTCCTACTATTTAATCTCCCATTTGCTTCCTTCTCCTCACCCCTAATCTTATTAAGAAGCCAAGTTAATTAGGATAAGCTGCTGTGCAATCGAGTTGCCCCTCATCAGAGTCCCACGGAGTTAGCACAGGGACAGATGGAAGAGCTGAAACAGGGACAGACCCACAGGAAAAAGGGGCATGCCCCTATGAGCAAGGCTGTAGGACGATACAATCTAAAAGGGGGAAAAGACCAAGATGCAAGACAAGAAACCAGAGGCAAGAACGAGACTGAAAATGAAAAACTAAGATGGCATTTCTACTAGTTGGCGTCTCCAAGGGACGAGCTTAGCACCAAGTCTACAGTATAACAGCCTAAGGTTGTGTTTAAGCTGTTGGAGAATATAAGCAAAACAGACAGTGCAAACAGCAGCAGTGAGCCAAGGAAGGACGAGACAACAAAAGTTCACTCAAATGTAACTTTAATGGAAACTAGACCCAACCCTGGTCAAGTTTCGGACAACTTTCGTTTGCTGTTCCTGCCTCTCCGCATTGAACTGATTTTTCTTCAGCACAGGAATTGCAGTGTATTATTGGCTACTTATGCATTTACCAGAGAATATTTGAAAACCAGTGTGACCCCTGATGAAGGTTATCTGAAACTTGGCCAGGTTGGGTCTAGTTTCCATTAAAGTTTCATTGAGTGAACTTTTGCTGTCTCCTTGGATCACCGCTGCTGTTTTGTACGGTCTGCTTGGATACTGCAGCGGGTTGTCTCTTGTTTCAAATCTTAGCGAAAGCCAAACTGGTGCGCCAAAAGATAAGGTGTGCCTGCGTATGACAGGTCAATGGCTGGCCTAAGAGCGCCATGCAATGTGTGAAGCTAATAGCATTCTAGAAAGTTCTGCGTGTTGCTTGGTGAGATGCCCATGACATGCTGATGCTCTGACCATGGGTACCCAGCTGCGCACTAAGGGGCCCTCTCTAACTTAACATGGGAAAAACAGCCTATCGCAGGAACTGCGACAGCGTTTTGCATTACTTTCGCAATTTGCATACGCTAACTGCGCCGCATTTATTTTTTTTAATTTTGGGGAGAGGGGGAGAATGAGCACAGAAGAATTATTCCGCTAGCACGCTGACATTAGTGCCTGCCAACTGAATAATGCTGACTTAACATTAGCGTATGGCCAGAAAAAGACAATATTGAAAAGGCCGAATTTACAGCCATGTAAGAAATGGGCTTAGGATGCACTAAGCCTATTTAACAGTGCAACTGAGTGAAAGGACCCCTAAGGGATGTCAGTGCACTGTTTCCAGAATAACACCTAGTGTGCATATAATCATCACTTATTGGTACCAATCATTCATGTAGCACTAGTATTCTATAAGTTAGGCAGATTGCTGATGCCTGCATTTAGGTGCCAGATGGAGGCCAACCGAAAACAGTGGTTTTGGTTTCAACTGAAACTACCAAATCGGTTTCGGCCGGAACCAGAACCAAAAATGAAAATGTGGCCGTGGCCCCCCCTTCTGCCGCCACAAGCCTCTCCCACCAGCCCAAGAAAAAACCCCATCCCATCCCATCTCAGGCTGCCCACCAACTCCACCCATCCTCCCCAGGCCTACCATTTAAAAGGTCCTGGTGGTATAGTGGCTTCTTCGGGGTAGGAGCATCCCGTGTTCCTCCTGCCCCCCGGTGGCTCCGTACTCCAAAATGGCGGCCAGGACTTCCCATAGTAGTATCCCCAGTTCCAAAATGGCGGCCACGATCTTCCACGGCAGTCTCGCGAGGCTACCACAGGAAGTTGCAGCTGCCATTATGGAGTAAGGAGTCACTTGGGGCAGGAGCAACATGGGAAGAAGTCACTAGACCACCAAGACCTTTTACAAGGTAGGCTCGGGAGTGGGAAGGGGGGCTGGCGGGTTTGAGGGGGTGGAGTCACGTTTTTGGTTCCGACTGAAAATGCTCAGGCATTTTCAGCAGGAGCCCAACCCCAAATTTGGGTCAGTTTTCAGTGCCAGATTCGAAACTGAAAATCGGTCGGCCTCTAGTGCCAGTTTCTAGAATTGCCTTTTAAGAAATCCAGACGGTGCAGCCCCGCGATGTGAAAGAGCAGAAACAGAATGAGAAAATCCTGGATTTCATTTTTCCCAGAATTATCACTGCTGTGTCTGAGAAGTGGAACTTGGGGATTCTGAGAGGGCAGAAAGATCATTCAGCAATGCAGGAGCTCCTATCACACCTCACTCCCATTGGCCCCGACATTGTCTGTACCTACCTGACGGTCAATTTTAGTCACAACTCGACTGATTATTTTCATTTAAATTAAAAAAGTAAAATATATATACATATATTTATATACATCAACGACAAACGAAGGGTGCGAAAGAGAAAGAAGGTATAGGAAGGAAGAAAGAAAGGGAAGATGAAATGATACATAGTGTTTCCAGTATAACAGGTGTTGAACCTTCAGAAGGGCAGGAAACTAGGTTTTCCCCTAAAAATATTGATCTTGAGAGAAAGAAAGAGAGAAAGTGTGGAAGAGAAAGAGAGGTGAATATGTTAGACAGTGAGCTGTAGGCCTTGAGTTATTCACTCTGGTGAATTCCCAAGGCGAAACAGGAACCGAAGAGGCCTCAGCTTCTCCTGGACTTTGAATGCTGAATAAGCCATTGCAGAGTAATGTCTAAAAGACAGAATGAGAAAAAAAAACGCATTTAAAAGAAGGCTCTTCAGTCGGACCTCTTTTTCTTTCCTTCCCCCAACTCAAGAGTGGACTAGCAGATGGACTTTTAAAAACCTGATCATTTTTCCCCCATAACAAATATTTTGCCTTCCAAAATGAATGGAATACAATGAGAATTAAGGGGCGTTTTTACTAAGATGGACTAAGAAATGGGCTTTGTGCATGTTAACACGCAACTTTCCCACACATTAAATCCATTCTATTGCATCCCAAAAATAGTTTTTTTTTATTTTTGCAGGTCCTGCGCTAATTCTTCCATTAGCGCGTGGGACTCGCAAAAAAAATTAACACGGGAGCACTTACTGCCTCTTATCTAAAAGACGCTTGCCCCGTGTTAACTCAGCGTTAAGCCAGCTAGCTTATGTAATGCAAACGCACTAGCTGGTTAATGCTTTCACGCCCATTCCCCGGTTCCACACGCACTGACAAGCTAATTACAACACAACATTTTAGTGCATTTGAGGTAAGTCTTTTTCCCCATGTTATATGCATGTTAGAGCTGAACAGAATTTAGTAAAATATCCCTGTATTGATCCCCAGTTGAGTGAATTTCCAATGGCCCTTCAGGTTCTCTTTTAAACAGTTTTATTCCCCCCCCCTCCCCACAGCCACTATGGACAAGAGAAAAGACCTGATACAAACCGATGTTGTCTTTTTCTTTGCAGGAGATGGAGTAACAGCAAATTTCTCGGTCCTGGATAGCTGAGAGATTCCTAGGAAAAACAAGGGGTGAAGACAAGCTTGTTATTCATTTTTTATAACTCTGACATCTACTCTGTGCTTCTTTACCCCGCCCCCTTCACTCCATTCCCATCTCCTGCATGAACTGGTGAAGACCTGAGCCCAGTTTTCTCTTTGTTAACAGCCTTCTAAGCAGCTGAGTCAGTTCCTGCTTTTACCCACTGCATGTAGGGAGCTGTAGTTCTGATTTCTCTGAGAAAAGCAAAGTTATCCTTCGGATTCTAGATATGACTAACGAGACGCTAACCAGCAACGATTGGATGCTAACAACCAATTACTGACATTAACTGCAACAATTAGGATTTGTGTGTGCATTTGGCCGTGCGCCATTTTATAACACTGGGAGCCTAAATCCCATAGTGCTGAACCCAAGAGGGGGGCGTGGCCATGGGAGGGCCGCGTCAGGGTGTTCAACAAATTGCGTGCAGGTTATAGAATAATGGGTCTCCACATCCCGCTTGGGCACTGAGATTTACACCAGGTTTCAGCAGGGAATGCTATGTGTTCTTTATAGATAATGCTTAGCGCGATCTTTTCTTGGCACCCATTCTGAGCGACATTTATAGAATTTTGCCCCCTCTGTGCATATGTCCAGCAGTTAGGCAGGAGCACTTACACCAGCTCCATGGCAGGCCTAAGTGCTTGCGCCTAGCAGCGTACCTTCCTTGGGTTGTCAACTGGGGCGGAGCACCGTCCTCCTCCAGGTGCAAACCCCCCACCCTCTCTCCTCCGAGCAAGTCGTGCGGCTGTCAGCTCTGCCAGTCCCCTGCCCCATAACAGGAAGCTGACATCAGAGGGGGCAGGGGACTGGCAGAGCTGACAGCCGCACAACTGCTCAGCTCATCCCCTTGCTGCTTACACCCATGGTGGACTGCCCCCCACTGCTCTGCCCTTGGAATGCTAGAGATGTGCCCATATATACCCAGTTCTGCTTGCATGAAGCTGGCGCCTGTTTTCCTTTCTAGAATATTCTCCTCCAGGTAAGTGCAGTGTTCTCAAATTACCCCTGCTAATTAATAATCTACTATAATAAAACTCACCCTCAACGTTCTGAAGACAACGTTCTGAAGTCACTCAGTCACTCCCTGAAGGGTTCATGGATTCATGGTGGTGAAGCCCAACACTGACCATGTCTCTCTGCCCCAGCCCTCGCATGACAGACCAATCAGAAATAACACCCTCAACATTCTGAAACACAAAGGACCATCACAACACCGTTCCCAGGCAACACTAGGCAACGTAAGACGGACCAATCAGAGGAAACTACGTGACAATAAGGGAGGAGCATTCCCCAGCAGAATGGCCTCATTATCTGTGCAGCACGGAGAGCACAGAACCACCGCTGGAACGAGAGGAAGAATATTCCTGCTGTGGTATGTGCAAAAATAGACCGGGGGGGTGGGGGGGGGGGGAGGGGGAGAAATTTTTAAATGCCTAATGCCAGTACTGAAGAGTGCCAGAGGGCCTATAGCACAGACTATATTTGGGATCGCTTGACATGGAGTCAGAGGAGCCGGAAAACAACGTGCCCGTCACCATCTGGGACGTGGGCGAACAGGACAAGCTGCGGCCCAGCTGGAAGGAACCTGCGACCCAGCCAGCAGCAAACAGTGACCAAGGACAGCACAGCACATCCCCCAACCCCCAAGCAAAAACAAAACAAAACAAAAAAGACACACATCAACAACCTGCACACACACCGCACCCCACACACACACACACACACAAAATAACTCTGTGACACATACACACACACACAAAAAAAGCCACATGCTAGCGCCCGTTTCATTGGTTTCGGAAACGGGCCTTTTTTACTAGTAATAATAATAATAATAATAATAATACATGACATTCGTATTTCACACTTACCATCATAGTTCAGTATGGCTCACAAAAGAATAAACCAGACCAACTCCAGGAAAATTACATACCAATAGTTAATCAACTACAGTTAAACACAACTAATTCACATTTACAAATTTTCTAAATTAAAAAAAAACCGTTTTCAATAATTTCCGGAAGACCAAATAATTGGATTGCGTTCTGAGATCAATTGGTAATTCATTCCAGTAGTTGGCTGCTACATATGCAAGTGTGCCAGGAAAAACCTTTTTTTATACACCACCTGTTTAGGGTCTGGATACTGTAAAATCAAAAAACACCTAGCTCCAGGGCTGATATTCCTCAGCGATAATCATATAACGTATATATAGGTGCTTCACTGTGCACAATTAGAAAGACAAGGCAGCAAAGCTTGTTAACACGCGTTTCTATTGGCAGCCGATGCAGCTGTAACAGCAATGGAAAAGCTCTATCAAAGTTTAATACCCTAAATATTAATCGTGCAGTCATGCTTAGCAAGGTTTAAAGTTTCTTTATCACTGCATCTTTGTAACCTATATAAATGACGTTACAGGCACAAATACGCACATTTAAATAACTAGAATAAACATTTTAAGTGTGTAAATGCCAAAACCCTAAGTATTATTTGGTAAATACACGCATATCTTACAAATAGATGTACACACAGGTAGAGTCTGGGTGGGACTGACACTAATGCGTGTAGCTTAAAAAACAGTATAAATTCTGTGCACATCATAAGACAGGCCAAAGGTCCATCAAGTCCAGTATCTTGTTTCCTAAAGTAGCCAATCCAGGTCACAAGTACATGGCAAGATCCCAAAACATATTTTATGTTGCTTATCTTGGGAAAATCCACTGCTTATTTCCAAGTCCATCTTAATAATGGCTTATGGCCTTTTATTTTAGGAAATTAGCCAAACTTTTTTTTTTAAACCCTGCTAAGCTAACTACTTTTACCACATTCTCTGGCAACAGCATTGAGGCACAAACATTTATGCCAGCTCTAGGGTACCTCCTTTGTTTTATAGAATATATTTTCATAGAATCACCCCATAGTGCTGAGGCAGAGGGCATGCGGAGCGTAGGCATTCCACCTAACTGACGGATTCATCAGTGATAGTCAGCTAACCATATCCATATAGTTCGGTGGTTCAATTTAGGCCAACAAAAAGGTTCTGCTAAATTAAACTACATAGCTATATTGAAAGTGCTGGGTGCTGGAATATCATGCGCTATCTGGATAGTGACAAAGGTCACTGTTCCCTGTGCAGATTCAGGCACCATCTCTTCGATGGATCATGGCACTGAATACTGAACAGGATATGCAAGGGAATAATTTCAAGCTGTTTCAAATTATTTGTATATCATATGTATAACGAGTGCTGCTGGATATGCAGACATAAATGTACACATAAGTTATACATATAAATACTGAATATTGGCTTTCTGCTGTACGTAAACGGGCAAATACATATAGGGGTAGATATTCAAAGCGATTAAAACGGCCAGGAAAAGATCATGGCCATTTAATCGCTTGTGCGGGGACATTCAGCGGCCCTGGCCAGAGAGAGCTGTTGAATATCCCCTCTAATTGCCCATACCGAAACTGGCTAGTTGTGGGAGTCAGGGAAGAGAGGAAATGCGGCCAGTTAGTAGCAATTTTCAGTTCGCTGACTGGCTGAGCAGCTGCATAAAGTTAGGACAAAAAAAAAAAGGCTGTCACAACTTTATGTGAGGAGTTAACCTGGCCTAAACTGCTGCCATCCCCCTCCTTCCCTCTCACCCCCAAGCAGCTCACAAGCTCCCCCTTCCAATCCCTCTCTCTCAAACTCCCTCCTCTCCCCCCCCCCCCCCCGAAGCTCTAGTGTACCAAGAGTGGGGCAGTGGGGGTGGTGCAGGCAGAAAAGGGTGCACTGAGCAGGCTCACAGCTGTCAGTTCTGCCAGTCCCCTGCCCCCTCTGATGTCAACTTCCTGTTCTGGGGCAGGGGGACCAGCAGAGCCAACAGCAGCACACCTTCTTGGCGCACCCCCTTGCTCGGAGGAGGGGGGGGTGCTACGCCCCGGTTAGCAAATAAGGTAGGTATGCCACTGCTCCAAGAGCACGAAGGCCAACCAAGTCCGCTGCTACCCTTCCCTCCCTTGTAGGTTCCCCTGGGCCTACCTTGGGTGGTCCGGAGAGGTCCTAAGGGCAGGAGGGGGGGGGGGTCAGTAAATTTAAAATGAATCAGAGAAAAGTTTTCTTCACTCAACGTGTAATTCAACTCTGGAATTTGTTGCCAGAAAATGTGGTAAAGGCGATTAGCTTAGCAGAGTTTTAAAAAGGTTTGGACGGCTTCCTAAAAGAAAAGTCCATAGACCATTATTAAATTGGACTTGGGGAAAATATTTCTGGGATAAGCAGCATAAAATGTTTTGTACTTTTGGGGGGATTTTGCCAGGTATTTTGAGACCTGGATTGGCCACTGTTGGAAACAGGATGCTGGGCTTGATGGACCTTTGGTCTGTCCCAGTATGGCAATACTTATGTACAGCAGGGGAGGGAAGGGAATCAGGAGAGCAGAGGGCACCTGCATCCCTTATGCAGATCCAGGCCAATGTTCAGCTGGGGCCCGTATAAGTTAAATAGTGGAAGAGTGGCCTAGTGGTTAGGGTGGTGGACTTTGGTCCTGGGGAACTGAGGAACTGAGTTCGATTCCCACTTCAGGCACAGGCAGCTCCTTGTGACTCTGGGCAAGTCACTTAACCCTCCATTGCCCCATGTAAGCTGCATTGAGCCTGCCATGAGTGGGAAAGAGCAGGGTACAAGTGTAACAACAACAAAAAAAAAATACATAAAGATGGGGCACAACAATGACTAGATCAACCTTTAGGGTAGCAACTGTGTTTCAGATGTTCGATGCCTACCCCATCAGACTTCAAGCTTAAAAGGGACTGGAACGTGACTAATGTTACAAATGATATTATTATTATTTTTTATGATATATAAAGGAACTGAGCTGGTGATTTCATTCTGGACTTAAGCTTTACTAGTGAAAATGCAGGACTCTCAACGGCAGCCCAAGAGCCTCCAGGCAGGCAGCATTAGGTTCAGGTTCCATGCAACACAAGGTTAAAGACGCTTTTCCACTATACCAACATGTTTTCATGTGCCCCCTTGTGGAGAAGGCTAGTTATTGCCGGCAGAATTATTATTATTATTACATTTGTACCCCGCGCTTTCCCACACATAGCAGGCTCAATGCGGCTTACATAGTAAAATGGTAGAACAATTCCACTGATACGGTTTTGTTTTTCTTGGGAATTGTTGGGTTTCAGTAGTAGAGTAGCAGGGAATGCAAGGCAGCTTTAGGGTATGCTAGTACATCTACGAGTGAAATGCCAGTGCTGGGCAGACTTCTACAGTCTGTGTCCTGGTTATTTATTTATTTATTTATTACATTTGTACCCTGTGCTTTCCCACATACAGCAGGCTCAATGCGGCTTAGATAGTAAAGAATTATTATAAAGAACATGCAAGAGGAATATTATAAACTGTGATAAGCATACCGTGTTTCCCCGAAAATAAGACACCGTCTTATATTAATTTTTGCCCCCCAAAATGCACTAGGTCTTATTTTCAGGGGCTGTCTTATTTTTCGGGGAAACATCGGGGTTGGCCCGCCCGCCCTCCGTCGCTCCCAGAACTAACCTTAAACGCCTCCTTTCACCTTCGCAGCAAGCAGCAGCAGGGCAGGCCACTCCTTCCTTCCGTGTCCCGCCCTCGCCTGACGTAACGTCCGCGAGGGCGGGGCACGGAAGGAAGGAGAGGTCTGCCCTGCTGCTGCTTGCTGCGAAGGTGAAAGGAGGCATTTAAGGTTAGTTCCGGGAGCGACGGAGAGCGGGTGGAGGGGGGCTGGCGTTTTAACACATATCTGGGTATTATTTGCAGCTGTTATCCAGATACTGGCATTGAATATTCACTGGGGTATAGCGGTGACTGCACGCTGTCCTAAATTATCTGGATTTGCTCCCCGGTTCAGCAGCTTTGAATATCGGGGCTTTACTCGGTGGTGGCTAGGACAGGCTCCTGGCTGGTTAAATCGCTCATGCGGGGCTGTCTTAACTGGTTAGTAATCACTGAATATCGGCACTGACCACTAAACTGAAAGCCGGCTATTTTGTGGGCAGGCCCAGGGGCGGAGCCAGCTCTTAAAACAGTTAAGTGTCAAGATTCAGCACATAACCGCCTAAGTTAAGGGGCAAGATCAGACCACATAAAACACAGTCTTACCTTTATGCGGTTACGTGCTGAATATCGCGCTCAACCACATAAGAGATAGCCGGCTGCATAAACCCATTCGGCTCACATCCACTTTATCAGTCCCAGATTTTTCCCACCACCTTAATTATCAAAGTTTGTCAAAAACAGTTTAACTCTTGCCTCAGTAGTGCATAAATTGTCCAATAATAGTTTTTGGCAATACAAACTAACTTCCTCATCTGCTTTAGTACTTTTATATTAATGTATTCAATGTACTTATCTTTAGTATTTGCGGACTGGGGGCGTTGTTGTGTGTGCCTCAGTGGCGTAGCCACAGGTGGGCCGGGGCCCACCCATTTAGTGCTCAGGCCCACCCAACAGTAGCACACATTTAGCGGTAGCTGATGGGGATCTCAAGCTCGGCCAGCTGAAGACTTCCCTCTGATGGTAACAAAAGCGCTACTCTCCACGATACTGGCACCTGCACACGCTCAGTTTTCAGCGCATGCCTGCTGCATACTGCCAAGGTGGAAAGAAGCATTTTCCCGCCAGCTGAAATATTTTTTTGGGTGGTGGTTGGAAGGGGGGAGAACACTTGGTGCCCACCCACTTCTTGCCTAGGCCCACCCAAATTTTGTTGTCTGGCTACGCCTCTGGTTTGCCTTAGCTGTCTTGAGATCTGGGTCATCGTGAAGAAATAACGCAGTTGACTCAGGCCAAGATGGTTTCTTATTTTGTGACGGGAAGGGTGGTTGTTTTTGGTGAGTGGGGGGCGCGGGGATTTGGGGGACACCGTGTTAAACAAAAATTGGTCACCGCGGTTGTATTGTACAGTTCTGAGTGCTTATTTTGTTTCAAGTGACTTGAATAAAGTAAACAAATAATTTAAAAAATGTTTTTGATCTATGGTGTAGGTTAAGGCAGAGGAGAACTGGAGCACATTGCACAGCTCCAGGCTGGCAATATTTCTTAAGGTCCTTGATTCGTCCCATGAAAACTTTACAATAGGCCACATCCCAACGGCAGCTTTTAGTACAGGTGCTGGGTTCTGCTTTGTTATAAGCATGTTAAACTGCACTGACTGTACAACAAAACACCAAGAATCTAATACTCAAACACAGCAGTTAGCTGGGACCCATTTCTAGAATGAAACAACATCACAGGAGCCTCTGCAGAACAGAATGACTGCAGGCCCCAGAAGAAGACGCGTGGCGAATGCTGTAGGTATGATGCTGTGTGTTGGAAGATTTGCAGACTGCAGTGTATCCACCATGCTCTTCACACTTTGGTCTACCAGGAGACGGGGCCGCCAAGAGACTGAGCCGCCGGGGTAGGGCCGTCGCAGCCACGGCCCCCCCCCCCCCCCACTGAGGATGTAGGTCCTGCCACCGCCCCTCGCTTACTCACTCAGGCTGCCACTGCCCCTACCTTCCTGTGTCAACGCGTCTCCTCCTCCCCAGCCTCCAAGGGGGGCCCGGCACCGGTGTCCGTCTCTCTCCCGGTCCTGTGTGCTGGGACTGGGTTATAGTGTTAACGAAATCACCTGGATCCCAACAGGAGCAGGAGAGAGACAGACCCTAGCACCGGGCCCCCCTTGGAGGCCAGACCCAGGGAATTTTGTCCGCCCCCTCTCGGCAACCCTGCCAGGAGAGAATTTGGAGGAATGCTCTGATTCACAAATCGTCTTGAGGCCCTCCAAGAACCCACCAAGTGGTGCGCCACCTTTTCCCCTGTCTGTCCCGGGAATTGGCAATTTAACGTTTGTCACCAGGATTAGGCTGGCACAATCAAACACAGGAGGCGACTCCTCCTCCATCAACAGCGTTGCCTACTGGCCAGAGCCATAAATGTAGTATGTACAGAGTTCGAACTGAGCTAGAAATGAAAGTAGCTAGACAAGAAAAAAAAAAAAAAAAAAAAGAGAGAGGAGAAAGTAATCCGGAAAATGTACTCACATTTTTTCAATTAACTCTTTTTCATCCAAGGCACCAGGGAGGTCTCGCTTGTTTCCAAGGACTAAAACCTGCAACGGATGGAGAGAGGCAGAAAGAGATCAGGAAAAGAGTTTCAAAGCACCAGCAGTTAACAAATCCACTACTCTAGCCCCAGTGGTCACTTTGGCTACCAGCTTTGGCCAGGATAAATCCACTACCGACTCTTTCCAGCAGCTTTCACTATCACAAATACAGCTGGAAGTGATGCAGTAGGTATGACGAAGACTGACTCTTGGGTCCTTGCTGCTCACTTTATATAATAATTGGTTTTACATCTCCTGGAATTTATTTATTTATTTGTTGCATTTCTATCCCGCTCTTTCCCGCTTGGTAGCAGGCTCAGTGCGGCTTACATAGTATGGGATTACATAGTATCACAGAAAGAACACAGCTGTAGCAATAGTAGAGGTATGATGTGGTTGTTAGGAAATAGGTTGAGATAGGTGAAATGGGCAGGGGATGTAGGGGTAGGAGAGGTACAAGGTGGTGTAGAGTGGGTTCATAGATTGTCTGGTCAATTTGGGTAGGCTTGTTTGAAGAGGTAAGTTTTTAGCGACTTCCGGAAGGGTAGATGGTCACTGATTGTTCGAATGGGTCTGGGTAGGGCATTCCAGAGTTGGCTGCCTATAACGGAGAAGTTGGATGCGTAGTACGTTTTGTACCTGAGACCTTTACAGTTGGGAAGGTGTAGATTGAGATATGTTCGAGAGGATTTTGATCCGTTTCTAGCTGGTAGGTCAATTAGGTTGGTCATGTAGCTTGGAGATTCTCCGTAGATAATCTTGTGAATCATAATAATAATAAATCTACGCCAAAAAATTGTAAAGATAAGATCAGAAAACAAGAAAGGTACTAGGAAAAATTCTCAGAACTCCAGAGCTTTTTTCAATGTCATGGAAAAGGCCAAGGGAACCAAACTGGAAATGCTGGATTTTTGGAAGGGCTCGTTCTGTGATTGTTGCTTCTCTCTGCATGAACGCTTCCCTTTAGAAGCTTCACACAGGGTGGCAGATTTAAGTTTTGGGTAATGAACCATGCGAGTAGACACCAGCCAGGTTCCAACTTTGCACATTTCTGAGGATGCATATTTCCTGCAGCTTCTGGAAGGGAAAACAGAATCTCCCGGGAGTGTACTATGGAAAAAAAAAAAAAAACGATTCAGGACTCAGACCCAGTTCTTACATTTTCAGCACTTTTGGGCTTAACACTGCCCAGTGGGTATTTCTGATAGAAGTTCTTTCTTGTACAAATTTGATTTTGTTTAGCTGTGGATTCTTCTCTGTTTGAAATGGAACATTTATATATACACACACATTTTTTTTTTAAATTTCACATTATATATTGTCTACCAATCCAGCTCACAGCAGCTATTTATTTGAAAATTCACTACTGTGTTCTCTCATTATTTTGGTCACCAAATTGTTATTTAATTTAAAAACAGACCCTGTGTATTTGGAAGGGTGTGCGCCCAATTTAACTAAATGAGCTAATTAGCATCAATTACTGGCACTAATTAGATTTAATTGGCATTTACACTTGTGGAATGGGATCTGTGCCTAAAATTCACAAGCAATCTGAAAAAGGGGGGCACGGGCGTTAATGGGGCATTCCTAAAATTAACGGGGGACACGCGGCTAATGTAGGTGTGTATATTTGCACTGATTCCTGGGCATAAGCGCTATTCTATAAAGCCATATATAGAACCTAGCCCTTAGTGGACAAAAGATATTCTTCCCCTAAAAGGCAAAAGATGGGGCTGAGCAAAGTCCAGAACACAAATGGATGCAAATGAAATAAATTGCAGATGTTGCAAAAAAATATTCTTAATTTCCCACTCACATATCTGGTGGATCTGCCCGTGATTTCAAGGTGCAGTCATACATGTCTATTTGATTACGCTTGTGACAGAATCAAAGGCCCGGTCTTGGTATAACATTAACATCAATGAATATTTTACATTAGCAATGCAGCCTGCAGAAAATCAAATTCAACAGTCCAGAGAACTGAAGTCTGCATTCACTGTGGGTTACACTAGAAGAGCCAGGACCAGGAGGTCAATGGTAAAACAGCTTTTCCAGGCCAGGGAAAATTTCTGAGCCATGACAATAATTGAAGCTGGCAAGATCAAATGCTCTGGGGCAGCGATTCACAAACCTGTCCTGGGGGAACTCGAGCCAATCAGGTTTTCTGGATATCCACACAGAATATACATGAGTTGAAGCTGTGAAAGCAAATCAATCTCATGAATATTCATGGCAGATACCCTGAAAACCTGACTGGCTGGTGTTTCCCTAGGACAGGTTTGGACACAGGTTTGCCTAAGGAGTTTCTGACACAAAGAATGTGCCTTGGTCCAGTAAACCAAGAGACCTCAGGGATCCCAGCTGTGTGTGGGAGAGGAAACTATAATCCCCACCAACCAAAAAGAAGGCAAAAATGCAAGAGGTCAAACACCTACATAACAGTGCTTAAAAGACCACCTCACTGCCATATCAAAGCTACCCCCAGACCACCCTTTGGAACTATAGGATTGGTGAATGCCAGATCAGCTGTTACGAAATCGTCAGTGATCCATGATGTCATCCACAAACAGCATCTTGACATCTTAGGAATAAGTGAAACCTGGCTACATAAAAATGGAGGTTCACCACTGGCTGATGTCCAACAGGTTTCAACACCCATATCATCCAAGACCAGGAAGAAGGGGTAGAGGGATACAATCAAACTGCACAGAATCGCCATTCCCCAACTAAAAGAATCAGAATCTCCTTTAATCTAACTTGAAGAACAGAAACCAATCTGGCTGCTCATTGTACACCGAGCACCTTGTAACAACACATCATCTGTGCAAGAACTCCTGGATTTGATTACACAAGTAACCCTGAATTACCCTAGGATGGTGATTATGGGAGATTTCAATCTACACATCAAAACCCCAGATACCACCACAACTGCCTTCCTGGACATGATGACAGCACTAGGATTCACACAGGTGATCAATTTTCCAACCCATGAAAAGGGTCACATACTAGACTTGGTATTCTACAAAGGGGTTGGCATCCCAGAATACTGGGATAGCAGTATTGAAATACACCCCTATCATGGTCAGACCATTAAGTTTTCCCTAAGTGACCATCTGAAACAAATGGCGCCTCTCAGAGTTTGGGCGGAGATCAGAGACAAGAAAAAGTTGACTGCCGAGAATTTCCTTGAGGACCTGGACTATCCACATGTGGATGAAAAACAACAACAGTGTCAGAACAGGTTGACATTTGGAATCACACTTAGCCAAGACCTTAGAGAAAATGGCACCACTAAAAAAGTTTTATGCCCCACTCGCAAATGCTCACTTTGGTTTTTCTCCCGAACTTCAGATCCTTAAGCACGAAGGACGGAAACTGGAAAGGAGATGGTGTAAATCTCATACCCACTGAACTTAAAAACAACAAACTTTACCTGAACCTAAGTAAAACGGAGCTTCTCTGGGTCCCTAACACAAGTGGGCACATACCTGACATCAAAATCGCTTTTGGGAAATATGACCGCCTCCTCAAATCACAAGTCAGGAACCTTGGAATACAGTTAGATTCAACACTTACCCTAATCCCAAAATCCAAGCAACCTTCAAGAGCAGCTTCTATCACTTACGAGACCTACGCTGCCTCTCTCCTTATATTGAGAAGGCAAATTTTGTCTAAGCTGTGCATGGCATGACAACATCAAAACTAGATTACTGTAATGTACTCTACACAAAGGATCTGTACCAGCTGCAATTGATTCAGAATACAGCAGCAAGACTCACAGAAGGCTGTAAGCGATGTGACCACATCACACCATTTTTGCAAAAACTTCATTGGCTACCAGTACAATATAGGGCTAAATTTAAAACTCTATGTCTGATCTTCAAGGCCCTTAAAGGAAATAGCCCCGAGTACCTGAAGAGCAGGATCGTCCTCTACACAACTCCAAGGACACTAAGGTCCTTCCAAGGAGTATCCCTAACCACCCCCTCTCCGAAGGACATTACATGATGTGACACCCACAAGCGAGCCTTCTCTGGAGTAGCCCCCACATTCTGGAATGCACTCCCTGAAAGACTTTGCTCAACACAAGACTATCTCTACATCAGGAAGCAAGTGGAAACTTGGCTCTTCACCAGGCCTTTAATGGAAGAACTAACTAACTTGCTAGTCTCACACACAAACAAGGAGTGGCACCTGCTGCATATAATGTAGAAGGACAGTTTATCCACTCCTACCCTAGCTGAGATAATATTTAAACACCTGTCTGACCTACTACTACTACTAACATTTCTAAAGCGCTACTAGGGTTACACAGCGTTGTACAATTTAAACATAGAAGGACAGTCCCTGCTCAAAGAGCTTACAATCTAAAAGACAAGTGTACCATCTAGAGGACGAGTGAACAGTTAATCTGATAGGGTGGATAGATTGGGGCATTCTATATTTCTCGAGCGGTTAGGCACCAAAGGCAGCATTGAAGAGGTGAGTTTTAAGCAGAGGTTTGAAGATGGGTAGGGAGGGGGCATGGCGTATGGGTAAAGGAAGATTGTTCCAGGCATAGGGTGAGGCAAGGCAGAATGAGCGGAGCTTGGAGTTGGCAGTGGTGGAGAAGGGTACTGAGAGAAGGGCTTTGTCCTGTGAGCGGAGGTTACGGGCGGGAACATAGGGGGAGATGAGGGTGGAGAGGTAGTGAGGAGCCGCAGACTGAGTGCATTTGTAGGTAAGGAGTAGGAGCTTGAATTGAATGCGATATCTGATCGGAAGCCAATGAAGTGATTTGAGGAGAGGGGTGATATGAGTATATCGGTTCTGGCGGAATATAAGACGTGCGGCAGCGTTCTGAACGACTCATGTGAAACCTTCTTTAAACTAGTCCCCTTATCTTCTAACTCCTCTTGCATATCTATATGTTCCATCTTTGATTATACCTATGCTGTATATTAAAATGTTCTATTACGTATTGTGTAGGCATTGTAAGTAGTACACTATGCCATACTTTGTATTGTTATTTGAATATTTTTACTGCTGTAATTGTCTATTGCTTATGTTGGACTTATTCTTGCTGGACACCGCTTTGAGTGAATTCCTTCAAAAAGGCGATAATAAATCCTAATAAATAAAGCACTGCTCTGGGGTCTCATTCAGTTGAGAGTGGGAAATGATAAACTTAAGAAAATGTTTGGGTGTCAGGAAAATATTTTCCCCTTTCCCTTCCTGATTCCAGCAGCTGAGCGTACAGCGCTGCGTACGTCTAGTAGCGCTATAGAAATGATAAGTAGTAGTAGACCTGTGCTCTGGGATGGATACGTCTTAAAATCTCTGTGCTTCCCTGAATGTCATCAGACGCTGTTCTAGGAGATCTCCGTTCCTCAGTCACTGATGGTCTAGAGAGGGACGGTCTTCAGGACAGAAGCTGCCGCAGTGGCTCCCCCTACTTTGTCCTTATCCCCTAAAGAAATTAGCATGCAAACCCATATAGAGATTTCTAGACTGCCCCCTCAAGTTAGTGGTCTCCAAAATCCTGAATGACATGCGGCAATCAAACCTGACCAGTACAAAACCCTATGAGGATCTCATCTTTTTACCAGAGAGTCTAGATCCTAGCAGTGGGAAAGTGGGCAGGTTGATGATGCCCTGAGAACTCACGGGAATGCCCTGCAGCTGGGGCTTGTCCAGCAAATTATGCAGCTCATTCTTGGAGGCCTCAATCTTCTCCTGATCTGCAGCATCCACCATGTATCTGCAATGAGAAATACAGGTTGGTATTAATGTACAGGTACAAGCTAACCAGACAGCAGAAAGAAGGCTCCATCTGGGTGCAAATCCCAGCTCACCAGGCAGCAGGAGCTGACTCCGTGTGTCTACAACACCCACTTAGGACACAGAGTCTATGTTTGTAAGGGCCATTTCCTTCAGCAGTGCTAAGTACAAGAACTTTGACAAGTTCTAGAGCTTGTTGCCGGAGTGTATGTGGTAAATCAGTCGGCACAGCAGGGTTTAAAAATACAGGTTTGGACAAGTTCCTAGAGGAAAAGCCCATGGTCCCTAATTACCAGGTAAATTCAAGGAAAACCACTGCTTATCCCTAAGATGTTACAATGAAGCAGGCACCGATGCGATACATGCAGTCTACGGAGCCTAAGTTTTGCCGGACCACACCCTGAGGCAGTATTCTCGAAACATGCCACATGTTGGAGGTGGCGTCCGTGTCCTGCAATATTTGAAAAGATAAGTGCTAAGCATAAAGCATATTTTATAATAAAGCTTGTTTTAAAGAAGAAAAAAAACTTTTTGTACACTGAGAACCGATGAAGAAATGAGCGATTTTGGATGTCAATGTCCTTCAAATAATATTCTAAGAAAAAGTACGCTCTTGAAATGTGAAGTGCTTGAACTTGTGCTAAATAGAACTGGAACAGAAAAACTTGAGACATTATATAGCTGGGAATGTGTTGAAATCCCCAGGATTAAGCAGCATGGAATGTATCTAGCTTCTGAGATCCTGCCAGGTACTTGTGACCTGGATTGGAACAAGAATCCTGCGCTTTGTGGACCTTTGGTCTGACCTAGTATGGCAGTTCTTATGCTTTTAAAGCCACTTTAAAGGAGGGTTCCAAAATGTTACCTGGACAGCACAGTGAACCAATCACAGAGAAAGACTGAGGGAAGTAGGCACCTCCTTTTAGGCATCCCAATGCCATGTGGTAATAAGTATTGCCACACTGGGACAGACCAAAGGTCCATCAAGCCCAGCATCCTGTTTCCAACAGTGGCCAATCCAGGTCACAAATACCTGGCAAGATCTTGAAAAAGTGCAATACATTTTATGCTGCTTATCCCAGAAATAAGTCAATTTAATAATGGTCTATGGACTTTTCCTTTAGGAAGCTGTCCAGACCTTTTTTAAACCCTGCTAAGCTAACTACCTTTACCACATTCTCTGGAAACAAATTCAGGAGTTATTTACACATTGAGTGAGAAAACTTTTCTCCGATTCGTATTAAATTTACTACTTTGTAGCTTCATCGCATGCCCCCCTAGTCCTAGTATTTTTGGAAAGCGTAAACAAACAATTCATGTCTACCCATTCCACTCCACAGCACCTGGGCGACCAGATTCCATTACAGAATACTAGTAGCCCAGTATCGGCACATCTTACTTTTAGGTACTTGCACTTACCTGGTGTCATTTCAGGTGCCCAAATGCGGTAAGAGTGCACATAACTTACAGTATTCTAGAAGTCGTGCATGTTACGTGGCAGCCCTGCCCATGCTCCGCCCCCTTGCATTTATTTGCTAGGCCACTTACATGCAGCCTTACAGAATATGGCTTAGAGGTGTTCTAATGCACACTTACCCACGACAGTGACAGTATTCTGTACCCCCTTGGTGTGCTGTTACAGAATTGACCTTCACAGGTGCTTTCTAGAACAGTTTTCAAAGTCCAGTCCTGGAGTGCCCCTTGCCAGTCAGGTTTTCAGGATATCCTCAATGAAATGCATGAAGTTGATTTGCATACACTGCCTCCATTATATGTAAATCTCTTTCATGCATATTCACTGTGGATATCCTGAAAACCTGACCAGCAAGGGGTACTCCAGGATCGGACTTGGGTATTAAAAGGAAGCATTCTCTGTAAAATGGAAAGTTCAAGAACAAGTGTTCAAGTTAAGAAGGGAAGGAAGCTCAAAAGGTGTGGGTCAGAAAATACTGTTTCACTGAGAGGGTGGTGGACACCTGGAACAGTCTTCCAGAAGAGGTTATAGGAACCAGGATAAGCACCAAATTCAATACATCAGATCACAAAGGGTCTTTGTTGGTGGCGTGAAAGAGAAATCCACAGGTCAACTCAGACCTGTGAAATCTCAGGAGGCAGAACAAATGGTCAGGCTGGTGGACCATGTGATCCATTTCTGCTGACATCTGTGTAAATATACTTGGAACAGGAACACAGACTGGCTGTACTTACATGATAGCACTGACCCCTCGGCAGTATCGCTCCCACATACTTCGGAAACGAGGCTGACCTCCGATGTCCCAGAGCTAGATCAAAAAGGGAGAAACAGAAATCTTAACACAGTGTTAGATACAGCCTGTCCTCTCCCTTCCCCCCCACTTCTCTGGGAGCGGCCCATGCCATTGAAACATGGGCAGAGAACCATGAAACTAAGAGGCAGCGCATTTAGAATAAATTGGAGAAAGCTTTTCACTCGAGAAATAAAGGTGTGAATTTGTGCCAGAGGATGCAGTCACAACATCCAACATACAGTGGTGGAAAAAGTATTTGATCCCTTGCTGATTTTGTAAGTTTGCCCACTGACAAGACATGAGCAGCCCATATTGAAGGGTAGGTTATTGGTAACAGTGAGAGATAGCACATCACAAATTAAATCCGGAAATCACATTGTGGAAAGTACAGTGGGGGAAATAAGTATTTGATCCCTTGCTGATTTTGTAAGTTTTCCCACTGACAAAGACATGAGCAGCCCATAATTGAAGGGTAGGTTATTGGTAACAGTGAGAGATAGCACATCACAAATTAAATCCGGAAAATCACATTGTGGAAAGTATATGAATTTATTTGCATTCTGCAGAGGGAAATAAGTATTTGATCCCCCACCAACCAGTAAGATCTGGCCCTACAGACCAGGTAGATGCTCCAAATCAACTCGTTACCTGCATGACAGACAGCTGTCGGCAATGGTCACCTGTATGAAAGACACCTGTCCACAGACTCAGTGAATCAGTCAGACTCTAACCTCTACAAAATGGCCAAGAGCAAGGAGCTGTCTAAGGATGTCAGGGACAAGATCATACACCTGCACAAGGCTGGAATGGCTACAAAACCATCAGTAAGACGCTGGGCGAGAAGGAGACAACTGTTGGTGCCATAGTAAAAAATGGAAGAAGTACAAATGACTGTCAATCGACAAAGATCTGGGGCTCCACGCAAAATCTCACCTCGTGGGGTATCCTTGATCATGAGGAAGGTTAGAAATCAGCCTAACTACAAGGGGGGAACTTGTCAATGATCTCAAGCAGCTGGGACCACTGTCACCACGAAAACCATTGGTAAACATTATGACATAACGGATTGCAATCCTGCAGTGCCCGCAAGGTCCCCCTGCTCCGGAAGGCACTGTGACGGCCCGTCTGAAGTTTGCCAGTGAACACCTGGATGATGCCGAGAGTGATTGGGAGAAGGTGCTGTGGTCAGATGAGACAAAAATTGAGCTCTTTGGCATGAACTCAACTCGCCGTGTTTGGAGGAAGAGAAATGCTGCCTATGACCCAAAGAACACCGTCCCCACTGTCAAGCATGGAGGGGGAATGTTTGTTTTGGGGGTGTTTCTCTGCTAAGGGCACAGGACTACTTCACCGCATCAATGGGAGAATGGATGGGGCCATGTACCGTACAATTCTGAGGTGACAACCTCCTTCCCTCCGCCAGGCCTTAAAAATGGGTCGTGGCTGGGTCTTCCAGCACGACAATGACCCAAACATACAGCCAAGGCAACAAAGGAGTGGCTCAGGAAGAAGCACATTAGGGTCATGGAGTGGCCTAGCCAGTCACCAGACCTTAATCCCATTGAAAACTTATGGAGGGAGCTGAAGCTGCGAGTTGCCAAGCGACAGCCCAGAACTCTTAATGATTTAGAGATGTCTGCAAAGAGGAGTGGACCAAATTCCTCCTGACATGTGTGCAAACCTCATCATCAACTACAGAAGACGTCTGACCGCTGTGCTTGCCAACAAGGGTTTTGCCACCAAGTATTAGGTTGTTTGCCAGAGGGATCAAATACTT